>NC_040908.2:126494724-126797755 GCF_004126475.2 Phyllostomus discolor
CTGACAAAACCATGTGGTTCTTCCTTAATGGCTACCGAGTCTCAGTTTAAATCCCCACACCAGGCTTCCTCTGCATTTCCATTGCCTACTCCTCCCACAATCGGCTACACTTGCCAGCACTCCCATATCCTTCCATCTTTACGGGACTGCCATAGTGGGTCTGGGCAGGTGTGACCCCATGACATGGAGCCAATCATCTCACGCAGGCACTGTAATCAGGGGGACCTGTCCCCCAGTTACATCTTGGGTGGAAGTCACTTCCATCCCCCTGGCTCAAAGCAGGGCCACAACTATTTAACATATCTATGAAACCAGTTAAAGGTTATAGATATGTTAAACGACCATGCCAGAGATTAGCTGCAAAGCTGTTGCTATGCAAAACAGCTCTCAATGGCCCTGCTCCATGTGTCCTTTCCCCCAACTCACACCTGTCGGGGGAAGGGGTGAGAATATTCTATAGATCTTTCTAATATTTCCTGAACATCTTGAGTCTTGGACCCCATTCCAAATCCCTTCTTGGGGCACCCCCCTCTTGGCTGCACCCTGTTACACCCTGACCCAGAATTGAACCGTTTGGTTCATGGGACCACACTCAAGCCACTGAGCTACACCAGCCAGACGGTTAGTTATTTTTTTAAATGGTGCTGAATTTCAAAGTGGAGGATTGAAAACAATGATAATAATCTAGAAGGATTTTTCTCTCAGACTGCTTCACAAGTATCTTTAATTTTTTATTGTACTTTAAATAAACCCAAGTTGAACACACCCTGCATTATGGGTATTTCTGATGTAAGAAAGGCAACACAAAACTAAAATCAGAGGGCCCATATTCAAAGAAAAAATCTTCACCCTTTATCATAAGATTGATGAATTAATATTTTAAGTCAAAATAAAGTGTTTATAGTAAAATAAAATATTTAAGGATTAAAGGTGTTGATTTTTTCCTTTAACTGACATTTTCAATTAACTGGTGCCAACCACATTTGCTAAGAGTGTTAGCAGCTTTTAATAACAGGACAGTGATTAAGAGTAGACTTCAGCAAGTTATTTCACCTTCCTGTGCTTAGGTTTCCTCATATGGTAAATTGTGGTAATCTGAGGGTTTTAATGATCAGTGCATTAGCACATAGATGATGCTTATTGCAGCACTGGTACTTGTTAGGCACTCAAATGTGGAGCTACTGTCATTGGTTTTGCAACATTGTGACTTCATAAGAGTTAGTGAGTGCTGAGCCATGAAGTATGATTGGTCCTTGGGAAAAGGAAGCATAGTTTTATGTTGTTACCCTTGGGCAACTTGAAGGATTCAGTTCTTTGCATCCAAATCTTCAGTTATATGCCATCAGTTGTTAAAATCTTGTCATATTTTAATTGCCTTTATACTTGACCATTACTTTTATGGCATTTTGTGTGACTTAGGCTATTTTAGAATATTTTTATAATAAAATACTTAGGATATTTTGTAAAAAAACAAGCACATTTCTTTTTTTTTGTGGTCTTTTTTTTTTTTTAATATATTTTATTGATTATGCTATTACAGTTGTCCCATTTCCCCCTTCACTTCCCTCCCCCCTGTAGCCCCTCTCTCACCCACATTCCCCCCCTTTAGGCCATGTCCATGTGTCATACTTATGCGTTCTTTAGCTTCTACTTTTCCCGTACTATTCTTGCCCTCCCCCTATCTATTTTCAACCTACATTCTATGCTACTTATTCTCTGTACCTTTTCCCCCTCTCTCCTCCTCCCACCCCTACTGCTAGCCCCCCATGTGCCCTCCATTTCTGTGGTTCTGTTCCTATTCTAGTTGTTTGCTTAGTTTCTTTTGGTTTTGCTTTAGGTGTGGTTGTTAATAATTGTGAGTTTGTTGTCCTTTTACTATACATGTCTTTTCTTTATCTTCTTTTCTTAGATAAGTCCCTTTAGCATTTCATAAAGTAAGGGCTTGGTGATGATGAACTCCTTTAATTTGACCTTA
Organism: Phyllostomus discolor; assembly: GCF_004126475.2. Classification (NCBI taxonomy): domain Eukaryota; kingdom Metazoa; phylum Chordata; class Mammalia; order Chiroptera; family Phyllostomidae; genus Phyllostomus; species Phyllostomus discolor. Next base: position 126,496,700 of record NC_040908.2, read on the forward strand.
TCTGAAAAGCACTTTATCTTCTCTTCCATTCTAAATGAGAGCTTTGCTGGATAGAGCAATCTGGGATGTAGGTCCTTGTCTTTCATGACTTGGAATATTTCTTTCCAGCCCCTTCTTGCCTGTAAGGTCTCTTTTGAAAAATCAGCTGACAGTCTGATAGGAACTCCTTTGTAGGTGACTGTCCCCTTATCTCTTGCTGCTTCTAGGATTCTCTCCTTCGTTTTTACCTTGGGTAAAGTAATTATGATGTGCCTTGGTGTGTTTCTTTTTGGGTCCAACTTCTTTGGGGCTCTCTGCGCTCCTTGGATTTCTTGGAAGACTGTTCCCTTTGCCAGTTTAGGGAAGTTCTCCTTTATTATTTGTTCAAATAACTTTTCCACTTGTTGGTCCTCCCCTTCTGGTACCCCTATAATTCGGATGTTGGAACGTTTAAAGGTATCCTCGATGGTCTTAAGCTTTTCTTCGATTTTTTGAATTCTTATTTCATCATGCTTTCCTGCTTGGTTGATTCTATCTTCCTTCTTGTCCACTGTGTTGTTTTGAGACTCAGATTTCTTCCTTTCACTATTGGCTCTCCTCCGTGTATCTTCCTGCATCCCTTTTATGGTAATCTGCATTTTTTCATGTAATTTGCATCCAAAATCAACCAGTTCCGTGAGCTTCCTGATCACCAGTGTTTTGAACTGTGCATCTGATAGATTGGCTATTTCTTGGTCACTCAAAAGGATGAGTCCTGGGGGACTGATCTGTTCTGCTGGAAACATATCTTATGTCTTTCCCTGTCTCTCCTATTATTTTATTTATTTATTTTTTCTCCGGTCTGGTCGCTCTTGTTATGGTAGGGGTCGGAGCCTTAGGTGTTCACCGGGCTGGGCGCCCCAGTCGCTAGATTGTGACGTTATATGTGGGGGCAGGGGCGGGAGCGGGGGCAGGAGGGATCAATGGCGACCGTTCCGTAGTCCTGGAGCCAGACACTTCCCTGGGCTTCTGGGCCGTGAGCTCTGCCCTGGTCCACAATCGCTGCCCCACTGATTCCCCCAGCTGCTGCTTGCGTACTCAGGGCTCACTGCTGCACCGCTGCGCTCCCGCGCCCCGGATTGCTGTCGCGCCGATTTTGCGCCAAATTTCCCCCGACCTCCGCGCGCCTGCGACCCGCGCCAGCCCCGCGCCCGCTCGCTCGGCTCGTCGTCCCCTACCAGTCTGGATGTACGGGTCTACTTCAACTTCTAGGCTGTCCGACTTCCATTTAGATAAATCCTCTGACAGTTCTGATATTATGACTGCAAATCATTGTTGTAAATTATTGTTGTTCTGTTCTTGGTTGTGCGAGGAGGTACGGTGCGTCCACCTATTCCTCCATCTTGCTGGAAGTCCTAGCACATTTCTTCACTGTACTATTATTAAATTCATTCATTTGGCAGTGGTTTTCTTCTTGACAGTATTCCTCACAGGAGTTTCTGGTCTCATCGAGAAATATTCTCATACAGACCTGGTGTTCGGGACCCCATGTCATGTGTACTTGTGGGTTAAGTGAACTGTTTATTAGTTTTCCTAATAAATAAATTAGTTTTCTCTTTCTTGAATTCCTTTCTTTTTCATTTAGAGTACATCTTCAAGCAAAAATTTTCAGAAATGCATTTCTAAAAATGCTTTTATTGTGCTCTCATTTTTATGGATGGTTTGGCTGAGCATACATCCTATAATGAAAATAATCCTCTCTTGGAATTTTAAAGGTATTATTCCATGGTCTTGCTGTATAGAATTGCTTAAAAGAAGTCTGCAGGCAGCTTACTTCTACATCTTTTATGGTATTCTCTCTAGCCTTGGGGTTTTGAAATTTCATAGCAGCATGTTTGGGTGTATGCCCTTTTTCATTCATCTTGCTCAGCATTTGCTGGGATAGTTAATTAAAAATCTTATGTCTTTCACTCTTGGAAATTTTATTTTTATGAGAATATCTTGGGGGAGGGGGTTGCTGCTAGGTTAATCTGCTGTTTCCTAGCTCCTCTGCTGCTCTCTGCCTTTTTGCTTTATATTCTTGGTATCTTAGAAGACAAAAGGTCACCTCAGAATACTTACATGAATCTTTTGTTCTCACCTCTCATTTCGCACACTTTTTTCCCTTTACATGACTCTTTCATCATCGTTTCTTCCCCTTCCCCTCATCTAACTATGGAGTTTGGGCTTTGAGAAACAAGAGATAATTCATTATGCGTTTGCTCAAGCCATTCACTTATAATCCCACCTCCCCACAGGACCAACTGTCTTAGCCTGTTTGGGATGCTATAATGTAGCAAACTACCATAGACTGGGTGGCTTATAAACAACAGAAATTCATTTCTCATGGCTCTGGAGGCTGTGAATTTTAAGATCAAGGTGTAAGCAGATTTTTGCCTTCTCTTGGTGTTCCCACATGATGGAAAGGAGGAGGGAACTCTCTCAGCCTCTTTTATGAGGGAACTAATCCTATTCAGAAGGGCTGTATCCTCAGGACCTAATCTCCTCCCAAAGGCCCCACCTCCTGATACCATCAGGTTGGATATTAGCATATAAGATAGGAATTTGTGCTATAGTACAAGCCATCTGTAGACCCTATTTTGGAGGAATTTTGAGGCTAAAAATCAGGTGAGCTTCTCTCTTCTTTCAATGCCCATGTGAAATTAACGGTTCTTTTTATAAGTTCATGAGTGTAAGGTTCAGAACTCAGCAACCAACATCATTAGTCAGAGGGGATTTTTAGCAAAGTCCGCTTCTTTCAAGATAACATTAAGTAATAATTGGATGTAATTTACTGGCACTGACTTCTCAGTTCACTGGTGGTTGTGGTCTCTATACTTCACTCTTCAAAGATCTGAGTAGAAATTGAGTCATTCTCTATCTTAGAAGGAGGTCAAGCTCCTTGCTCACAACCTGGTCAGTGCTTCTTCCCCTTGGGATAACATGCATGCCTATTTTAAACCTAACTTGATAAATAGTAATGACATTTAGTTGCAACTTCTTCTTTCTCATTTTGGGAGTGAGATAGGAGCTCCCTGCCAGCTTCTAACAAATTTTAAACCAGCGAACCATCCAGAAGTTCCCAAGGCCATATTCAAGTTATAAAGACTATCAAACACCATATGCATTCATCCCATTTCTTTGTTGGATATCTTTTGTTATCTTACGGAAGTGGAATTTTTTGAGCTTTGATGTACGATGTTTTCCAGGGGACATATACCAGCCCATATGGTCACAGTAGAAAGAAGCATCATGACATCCCGGCGAACAGCAAAGATGCTCCCTAGACTTAATTTTGCAGGATTATGCAAGGGTCTTCTGATAGACTCCCAGAGTCAACACAGTGAGGAATAGTATGTGACTATTAGCATCCTAGAAATCCCTAGCAGGAATCCCAAACTCTGGGGAGGGCGGCACTCCATTAGGAGTACTTTGGCAGAACAGTTTAAGAGGGGCTGTTACTGATATTTAGTAAAGCTGTGGAATTAAGTGTATTTCTTAAAAATCTAACACTTCATCAGTCTTTCCCTTGGTTAGTAATTCTCTTGTGTTTTTATGATAATAATGTCTCATCCTTTCCAATAGTTTTAATACCTTTTATTTCTTTTTATTTTTTAAAATTTTATTGTTCAAGTACAGCTGTCTGCATTCCCCACCCCCTACTCACCCACCACCTCAGCCATCCCCACCTCCTTCCCTTGATTCTACCCCCGACCTTGGTTTTGTCCATGTGTCCTTTATAGTTGTTCCTGAAAACCCTTCTACCCTTTCCCCCCATTATCCCTTTTAAGTGGAACCTAATCCACAAAACAAACAAGCAAGCAAAATATAACCAGAGACATTGAAATTAAGAACAATCTGATAGCCTTTCCAAGGACAGTCACTGAGTCCTCAAAGCTGCCCCAGGAACTGGAACTCTCCTATCCTTGCCTTTTTCATTCCTGTTTGTAACCAAAAATGGCCATTCGTGACAATGTTTAAAAAAACAAACAATCTGACAGTAACCAGAGGGGAGGTGGGAAGGGTCAGTACCTTTTATTTCATGGGCTAGGTGAGGCTACTTTAGCATCTATGCCTAAGCCTGCTGGACCATTAGCATTTACTTGCAAAGTGCTGGGAAGCTCCCTTGCCATTCCAGTTCCTATGTTTTTCTATGAGTCCCTCGTGGGAGATGAGGTGGATAAAAATACCCAAATGACATGAGCCACTTCTTTAGCTTTGCCTTCTGGCAGCTGAGCCTGCCTACTGCCTTTGTCATCCCTTTACTCCATACTTGCTGTCCTTGCTCTATCTTTCCTTGGATGCTGCTCACGTTCTTCTTGCCTTGGCTGCCTGCTCATCTCTGCACTGTAGGCCCCTGCCCGATCTACCACGGTGATCCAGCCTCTGTGTCTTCTACCTCTTTAACTGTAAGAACCCTTCCCTTGGTACCGTTGCTGTTTGGAGTCTTCATTACCCCTGTTGTCAGTGCTCCCATTCTTGGTATTTAGGGAAACACTTCTTATCTGAAGGCCAGCTTGTACAGAGTGTCCCATTGCAAGGCTGGTTGGTCCCCTAGTGATACAGGATGCTGAGGAGTGCCCAGAAAAATGAGAGGAGGTCTGCACATCTTCAGGAGAGTGCATTTCCATCCAGGGTCAGGAGATATGGAGAATGTTAGAAAGACACCTGTTGTGGCCCCCTTTCCACCTCAATCTCCAAAGCAGCCCTTGGGCTGTGGCCCACACATCCTTCCTTTACTCAGCATTCACGTAACAGCCTGCCTGTGCTCTTTGGCTGGGGTCCTTTCCAGTTCCTCCTGTGCGCTTTTGGGAGGTGAAGAGTCTATCTAGTGACCAACTTTCATGACAGCCAGTTTATCACGAAGGCAGAAAGTAGAGCAGTGGTTGCCAGGGACAAGGCTGGCTGGGAGGAAGAAGGGGGGGGGTTGGCTGGTTATTGTTTAGTGGGTGTGGAATTTCAGTATGGGATCATGAAAATGCCCTGGAGGTGGATGGTGGGGATGGTTGCACAACAAGGCAAATGACCTTAATTTAATGTCCCTGAACTGTACACCTAAAAATGGTTAAAATGGTAGTTTGTCATGTAGATTTTTACCCCAAATTTTAAAAAGTGGGGAAAAACCTACCCTGTTTAAAGAGAAATGTCTTAGGAAAAAAAGTCAGTGCCTGCTCTTGGCTGTAGCTCTGTCCACTGCCTGTCGTAAAGAATTTCTGTGACTTGAGGAGGGGCAGGTCTAAGGAGAACACTTAAGAAAAAGTAGTTAATATATGCAAGGAGAGGACTTCCGGCAAGATGGAGGAATAGGTGGACGCACCGTACCTCCTCGCACAACCAAGAACAGAACCACAATAATTTACAACAATGATTTGCAGTCATAATATCAGAACTGTCAGAGGATTTATCTAAATGGAAGTCGGACAGCCAAGAAGTTGAAGTAGACCCGTACATCCAGACTGGTAGGGGACGACGAGCCGAGCGAGCGGGCGCGGGGCTGGCGCGGGTCGCAGGCGTGCGTAGGTCAGGGGAAATTTGGTGCAAAATTGGTGCGACAGCCATCCGGGGTGCACGAGTGCAGCGGTGCAGCGGTGATTCCTGAGTACGCAAGCAGCGGCTGAGGGAATCATTGGGGCAGCGACTGTGGACCAGGGCAGAGCTCATGGCCCAGAAGCCCAGGGAAGTGTCTGACTCCAGGAGAACGGAAGAGTCGCCATTGATCCCTCCTGTCCCCGCTCCCGCCCCTGCCCCCACATATAACGTCACAATCTAGCGACTGGGGCGCCCAGCCCCGGTGAACACCTAAGGCTCCGACCCCCACGGTAACAAGAGCGACCAGACCAGAGAAAAAATACATAAATAAATAAAATAATAGGAGAGACAGGGAAAGACATAAGACATGTTTCCAGCAGAACAGATCAGTCCCCCAGGACTCATCCTTTTGAGTGACCAAGAAATAGCCAATCTATCAGATGTACAGTTCAAAACACTGGTGATCAGGAAGCTCACGGAACTGGTTGATTTTGGATGCAAATTACATGAAAAAATGCAGATTACCATAAAAGGGATGCAGGAAGACATACGGAGGAGAGCCAATTGTGAAAGGAAGGAACCTGAGTCTCAAAACAACACAGTGGACCAGAAGGAAGATAGAATCAACCAAGCAGGAAAGCATAATGAAGTAAGAATTCAAAAAATCGAAGAAAAGCTTAAGACCATCGAGGACACCTTTAAACGTTCCAACATCCGAATTATAGGGGTACCAGAAGGGGAGGACCAACAAGTGGAAAAGTTATTTGAACAAATAATAAAGGAGAACTTCCCCAAACTGGCAAAGGGAACAGTCTTCCAAGAAATCCAAGGAGCGCAGAGAGCCCCAAAGAAGTTGGACCCAAGAAGAAACACACCAAGGCACATCATAATTACATCAGCCAAGGTAAAAACGAAGGAGAGAATCCTAGAAGCAGCAAGAGATAAGGGGACAGTCACCTACAAAGGAGTTCCCATCAGACTGTCAGCTGATTTCTCCAAAGAGACCTTACAGGCAAGAAGGGGCTGGAAAGAAATATTCCAAGTCATGAAAGACAAGGACCTACATCCCAGATTACTCTATCCAGCAAAGCTCTCATTTAGAATGGAAGAGAAGATAAAGTGCTTTTCAGATAAGGTCAAATTAAAGGAGTTCATCATCACCAAGCCCTTACTTTATGAAATGCTAAAGGGACTTATCTAAGAAAAGAAGATAAAGAAAAGACATGTATAGTAAAAGGACAGCAAACTCACAATTATTAACAACCACACCTAAAGCAAAACCAAAAGAAACTAAGTAAACAACTAGAATAGGAACAGAACCAGAGAAATGGAGGGCACATGGCGGGGCTAGCAGTAGGGGTGGGAGGAGGAGAGAGGGGGAAAAGGTATAAAGAATAAGAAGCATAGAATGTAGGTTGAAAATAGATAGGGGTAGGGCAAGAATAGTACAGGAAATGTAGAAGCTAAAGAATTCATAAGTGTGACACATGGACATGGACTAAAGGGGGGGAACGTGGGTGGGAGAGGGGGCACAGGGTGGAGGGTTTTAAAAAAATATTAAAAAAAAAAAAAAGAAAAAGTAGTATTTCTTGTCTCTCCCCGTTAGAGTTGAGCGATTTGTATTAAAATCTAAAGTATTTTTTCTTTATAATCAATGCTTTTTAGAACAATTACTACATTTCTTGGTCATGTACTGCTATTATTAATCATTCTGATGATAAATAAATGCCAATTTCTGTGCATGACTAATGATAAAAATTAGGGAATTAAAAGGAACCATCCTCATTTCAGCAACATTAAATATTTACTGAAAGGAAATTGACTTACAAACATGAGTTTGTAGAAAATTGACAGGTAAATACAAAGATACAGGAAGCCATGCTTTTAATCAGTTGCCAATAATCTAAGCCCGATTGTGCTTTTAGCACAGGAAGATCCATGGCTTGGGGGTACATTAGGGTTTTGGGTACAGCAGTCCAGGCTAGTAAGAGGTTATATGTTGGAAGAGAGTCTGTGGTATGAGTTATGGACCAAGGTCTGCACCAGACAGAAGAGAAAAAAATATGGAAGAGTTTGAGCTAGGAGTCCACTCTCTTCTGACTTTAAACAACCTCCTGGCTTGGAACTTTCTCCATAGAGGTACTTGTAGGGTTAGTGTTGGCCATAAAACGTGACTATGGAGATATCATCTGGCTATAAGGGTGTCTCCTGAAAACTTAGAGTGAATAGGTCACTCTACCCTCAATTATATTATATCTTCATCAAGTCAGCTCAGTTCAGTGTGTTATAAAGTGAATCCAGTAAATAATGACTGTCGCCAGAGCCCACGCCTTCCACTGCAGTGCACTGAACTGCCTCCATGGAGTCCTTGGTGTTTAGAGAAGCATGAAATATTGTATCATTTTTTTTTAATCAGGTGGAAAAGGTAATCCTAATACTCTCTATATATACACTTGAAAACACAGCTTCTTTGGCAATTCCTTTCCCTGAAGCACATTTTTTTTTGAGTGGATATAAAAGTAGAAATGATACCTAGCTTAGAATTTTATAATTCATCAAACATTGAGTGCCCCTGTGTACCAGACATCACACTGAGTTGCAGAAGATAGTTCAGATGTAAAATTTCTCTCACTCAAGAAGATACAATCTGGAAGGGCCCTTTCATTCCATCCCATTTCATTCTGTCTATTAGGAAACTCAGGCTCAGACATGAGTGTCTGTTCCCTGAGGTTATGCAGGTGACTAGAGGTAGGGCCCAAAATAGAAAACAACTCATTCTACGGCAAATCTATGTGAGTCCCAGTGGAAACAGGCAGCACAGTCAAACTAGGTAATTTGGGGGAGTGCTTATTACAGGAATTTTTTACAAAGGTATGGTCAGGATTCAGGGAAATCAGCAAAAGACAGCGAAGCACTCCAGGCCTAGGAACAGTAGGGAGGGAGCCATTGCTACCCATAGGCCCGAAAGAACCCAGAAAAGGAGCCGTGGCTTTCAATAGAGGGACATATACAACATGGGTGACCTAGCTGGAAGAAAGCTGGAGGAGTAAATACCATAACTTCATTCTTTTACCACCCTCTAATATCCCACTAAGGCCTCCTATTGGCTGAACTCAACAAGTTAAAGGCACGGGAGCCCCTTGATGTAGTCCACATGGGTCTGCCCCCAAGGCCCAAAGCAGAGCAGAGAGGGAAGGAGAGTGGCTTTGTAGTGCTAAGTGGAAAATGAACACATCATTCCCTCTTAGAAGACTTAGTGTGCATCTGGTGCCCAAATGTTAAGACATAGTTTCAGGGTTGATCAGGCGTTGGAGGATCTTTGACTCTCTTATAAATGGCATCACATACAAATGCTGAGTTATTTGAGTATAGGATTTTAAAACTTTCTAATTTGAAAGAGAAAATAATTGTTTTAGAATCATAGAATTCTAATAACTGAAATGCCTAGAACCTCAGCATCCACTGGCCCATTTCCCCCAGTAGCCCACCAAGGTGTACCAGGTCTTTGGATATTTCTTGCAAGAATTACTGGGAGACTCTGAGGAATGTCTCACATGTATTTATAAACAAGTCTGTACTCAGACTCTGGACCGTTTCCTCATATATCCTGTGTGTCACCCAATTGCTATGCTATGAAAAAAAAATCCCATCATGTAACTCCCTTCGTGTTAATAGAAGCCTGGAAGTCCTCTGCCCACACCTGTACAGGCACAACGAACCGAGTGCACCTGCACAGGACTGCCCTCAACCAGGCCCTGTGTTTAAGGGTCTAGGCCCTGTGTGTAGGGGTCCAGCTGTCCCTGAAGAAAAACCAAGAGAGAAAGTCTGCCTACTTCTAGGAGCGAGAGCAATTAACAGACTTCCCAGTACTGTACTATGCCCCATGCAGGTAGCCAGATGTCAAGTGGAAGGGAGAGGTAGAGCTACCCTGAGCTTTCTAATCAAGCAACCCACTTACTCTCTGAACGGAGAAGTAGAGGTAGGGAAAGTGGTCACAAGCATTTGGAGAAAAGTCACTCTTTGTGGGAGCCAGGAATAGGAAGAAGCAGCCCTACTCTTACATCACACATTTCTTTGAGATTTTTCTAAATGCTCGTTCACAAAGGTGGTTGTCAGCAACCTTTTGATCTTGTTCCACAGGGTAAATGAGAGATTTAAATGCGAGTTGGATCAAAGCAAAGCCAGATCAGCCTAGGAAATGACTCGGACTGACAGAGTTTGGAAAGGAGTCCTGTGGGAGGTATGAGTTATTGGGTCAGTGCTGCAGCGTGCTGGCTTCAAAAGAACGTCCAGCTGTGCAGTGAAAGCACCATGGCAGGCTTTTAGACATATGCAAGTGCACCTAATTTTCAAACGAGCCAGCAAGGCAGAATTTCTCCCCTGAGGTGAGAAATGGCTCGGGAGAGGTGTGGGCTACCCAAAGTCTCATAGGAGGTCGTAGAGCTGGACACCAGATCTCCAGTGGCCAACACCCCCTGCCTTCGCAGGCCCAGCTCCCATTTCCTGCACACACACCAAGGAGTGTTACTGGCCTTTTTGGCCTGTGTCCAGTCTCTGCATGTTCTTGAGTTTTGTTTCAAGGTATTCTCTTCTGGCAAAAAGTCCCCATTGTCTGAAGCCCTGCACATCCGATTTTCTATTATTTTGTAAGAATCTTGGCACTTCTGAATGTTTCCATCCACTCTGCACAGGCCAGAATCCCATGACAGATAAAACAGTATCGATTTTACAAGCACCCACAGGGAAGCTGCAGTGGGTGGTAAAATATTTTTTAAATGGATTTTTTCCAATTAAATAATTTTTGTAGAGAATGAGTACAAAGAGATTGGAAATCCAATAGCAAACTGGATGATAATTCCTGAGCCTTTGTCTTATGAAGACAAAGGTATGCAGGAGCTCAGGTGCATGAGGATTGGGAAGTCAGGGGTTATAGACACAAGAGCTAAAACCCAGCTCTTAGTGTTTGTAGCTGCAGCCACTGTGTCGCCTCTGCAGACCCTGCTGCATCTGATCGAGACAGAGAGGGTGATGCCACTGTGAGGAGGAGCTGGTCACACTGATGAGGCTGCACTTTGCAAATAGAAGGTGCAACAGAAAGTGTTCTCTCATCACTAATTTTAGACGACTTGCTCAGTTCATGCAGGTAGATCACCTGGTCAGCCTTCTGAGGAAAGGATCTGAGAGCTGGAGACACAGTCCTATTAGAGGTGCTCCTCCCTGTATGTCAATCACAGTGAAATACAGCTGATGCCAATTTCTGTGTTCTGATTCACTGTACTAGTCCAGGGGCTTCTTAGAGCCAGTAGAGCATTCTGTTTACCTGGGTCAATACCTTAATAATGGTATGGTCCTTGCAGATCCAAGTTAATGCTTTCTTAATCCTTATAATTTGTACCATGAGCCAGTGCTAAGAGAGCCTCCTGTGCGCTATAAGAATAAAAGGCAAGAGTGGTCCTAAAGCATAGTGTCTAGTTAGATAGTGCCCATTGCCTTGGAGTCATTAATAGGAATTATTATAATGGTTTTAGCCTTAGAACTAGGCATTGCTGTGAACACAAGGTCATTTGGCAGTTTCATAAGAACCACAGAATGTGAGAGCTATGTCCCAGCCCAAAGGATGGAGGAGAAACACCATAGAGGGATAATGGCTTACCCAAGGTCATAAAATATAAATGGTGGCAAAGCTGGTCTTCAAGCCCTTACTACATGTGAGTTCTTCCCTGGGGCTTGCAAATATAGTTGAGCACATTGTGTCTTACGCAACATGCCTGAGCACACAGAGAAACCCTAGCCTTCCTTTTCTCCTGGTGTAGTTTATTGACCACACAGCCAAATGACCTGAGTTTGGTCTTTGTATAAGAGAAGTGGTTATAAGTAGGACTTGGCTCACCCCGCTTTTATGGGAAGCCTTCTCCAAACCCACTTCTGGGTTCCTGTAGTACTCCATGAATTGTGAATAGGCTTACTGGGCTATTTTTGAGGGCAAGGTCTCGTTCTATTTACTTTGTACCTCTGGTTGAGTCTTTAGCAAATATCAGGTGCTCAATAGGAGCTCCTCCTGCTGTCCTCAGAAAGCTCAGTAAATACCTACATGGCACCTGGCATGCATTCACTCATTGCCAGCTCACTTCATAAAGCTTCAGGAGGACTCACTATTTATTCACCAAGGTGATCGCTTTGTAGCAGGAAGAACAAGACTAGATATGGAGGGGCTGAATACTGAGCTACCTCATGAAAAAACAAAACACGAACACTTGCTTTTATTGAACTCCAATACCTTTCTAAGCACCCTCTACAACCCCAAGAAGTGAATGCTATTTTTATCCCAATGTTAGTATGAGAAAACAAAATATGGAGATCTTAGGCTGAACAGCAGATGTTGGCTGCCGACCTTGACTGTGTGATTCTAGAACTTGTATTCCTAACTATTGGGCTACAATCTACAGCGTAATTAAAGAGAAGGTCTCTGCAAGATTGTATTTCTCAGACAATTTAAGTTTAATCTTTTAAACACCTAAGCATCTAATTTTAGCCTAAAATCTATTACATGCTCCTTATCCAAAATACCTCAGGGTCACCATTCCAAAGATGTCCTTTGGTGTCTATGGGCCTAAGTTCCCCTTCACTGGCTAACTCCAGGATGCTGTGATTTTTTTTAAATGCAATAATTGTATTATTATTGCATTTTTTTTTACTTGCAAAGTAATACATGTTCATTGTATTAAGTTTAAAAAATACAGAAAATAAAGTATTCAAACAGAGGCCTCATGGTCACATGGAGGAGATTGTTGATGAGGGAATCAGCCCCCTGAGGTTTCTCTTCATGCAGTTTCCACACAGGTTCAGTTCCCAGAAACACCTAACATCTCATCGTCAGAGCTGTCTGATCTGATCGTGCCTGATTCCTCTATCTAATCACATCATCACTTTCCCTGCGAGGCACCATGTGATGTCCTCAAGTTCCCCATGACCTAATGGTCTTAACTAAATTTCCCAGTATTATCTTTATTAGGCCTCCAAGACACAGTGTTTTAGGATTAGGAAAGGGTTTTCATTGTGAACCACAACATAAATATATTTACTTGATCAAGTTTATGCAGTGTTATTTATTTATAGACCATCTGCATTACATTAATCTGAAATCTGAGGTGCTTGTAAAAATGGGGGTTCAGGGTCCTCACCCAAGACCTATTAATAAATAAACTTGTCTAAGATTGAAGTCAGGGACCAGCAGTTTAGGAAATTGTCAAACATAGAGAAAAGTAGAGAAAATAATGTAATGAACTCTACATACTCATTACTCAGTTTCAACAATCATTAACCCGTGGTCAACCTTGTTTCATTCGTAATTTGAAGCAGAGACTAGACATATCATTCGACTGTTTCCACATGCATCTACTCAACATAACCACAACACAATGATCATATCTAAACGCAGTCAGTAATCTTTAATATCATTATGTGTCTAGTTCAGATGTTCCTTGTCTCATAAATGTTTACTGATTGTGTTTTGTTTTAGACGTTGAACCTTGTAATAGGCCATGTTTCTGCCTTTTGTATGATAAGTGGGATGCTGGGAGCCCGTTTGTCACTGCCTCTGGCGACTTCCCCAAACCTCAAGCATGTGCTTTGGCTATTTACCTTGCCCCTAACTTCATCTTCATTTTGCCTTTATTTTCCTTTGGCCCTGATTGCCTCACAAAGTTTATTTCATCCCACTGTGCTGTATTCATTATTAAAGCTGCCTCAGATCCTTTTGCAAAATAGTAAGTCATATGTAAACAAGCATCAGTGGTCTCGAGCCAAGTACTTGACTCACTTCATTTTGCTCCAGACCTTTAAACCAATTCCTATCATCACAGCTTCTGGCCATGAAGTGTCCTCTTCGTGTTTGTGTCCCACCCTCAGTCTCAGTGCTCAGCACCACCTGTCCAGGTCTGGTCTCTTTTCACTTCCTTCCTCAATTGTGATTCCAAGGTTCCTTCGCCTGCTCCACCCTGGAAACTCCACATTTCATTCATCCTGAGCATTCCCGCGGTCAAGACACAGATACAAAATCTTTAGGTTCCAACATAATCCCTTTGAAAATTCCAATTCTCTGGGACAACAAGAGGTGGGGAGGGCAGCTGAAGGAGAAGAGCTCAGGATAGGAAGTCTGGGATGGGTGTCACGTGACCTCTATTTCCCAGTTTTGCTCTGAGCTGTATTTGTTGCTGTAAGAAGTAGAGATGGGGCAGAACTGACTTGCAAGGGACTAGGACAGTGACTCCCAATCTCTGGCACCTTGTTCATTCATTGCAAGGTTCCTACAAGTCTGAAGCAAACTGACAAGGGGCTCTAGTCATAAAGCTCAATGTAGTATTTTAAGGAAATGATATTTGTTTTGTGACATTAAATATCTTTCCTTGTATGAAATGAACGTGAAAGTAAATAAGTTGTATGTTTTACTATTGGTATTCACAAAGTAAAAAGTTATAGCCTGTGCTAGTCTCCTGATAGTTTGATCATGAATCCAAAAGTCAAACAAAGATGAATAGACAAGGATGGAGATCTTTTAGAGGTTTGCCTTGGAAGGAAAACTGTCCTGGGAGACGGAAGTTATCATCATTGTTCTGGTTGTCATTTATTTGTGCCTTATAAACCAAGGAGTAGGATTAAATAAGGACTGTTTCCAGAAATGTTTTGGGATTATAGACTCATGTTTGCCACAGTGTACTAAATAAACCACGTATACGTCACATACTACAGTAGTTTTTAAAATGTTTAATTTTTCTCAATTAAAGTGGTTTACTGTAGCTCTATGTGGTTTTGAATATAAAAATAAATATTTTAAGCCTGAAAACATTAAGATATACATAGTGTCATCTATTGGTGATAGATGTTATCTCTTGTTCCCTCAATTCAGTAGTCAACCTGTAGTCTTTCCTTTAACTTCTATATTTCTTCTTTTTTACCTCTTAACTTAAACTGTTGAAGTAGAAGACATTTATATTCTGTTCTATAGCCATACTTAAGCCTTCCATTCTTTGCCTATGTCTTGATTCTAAAAGTTGAGAATCAATAAATGGTGTTTATGTGATAATAGATTTAATTTTTTTTTCTCGAAAACATTGTTCTCCTGGAATTCCTCATTTCTCTTTCTCCCTCTTTCTTTTAAATGCTATTAGAAGACAATTAAAAATGTCATTAACAAGTAAACTCTCCATTATGTCATTTGTTTCTTTGCAAATCCTTTGTCTGAGGAGAACGCCTCCCTGAGCCCAGCCTTCCTACTTGTGCTGGGCTGGCTGCTCTTCAGCTCCGCAGCTCAGCTCTCTCACCCCGGGCTGCTTTGCTGGGTTTCTGTGTGGAATGCAATTTGTCGGTTTGTTGTTGTTGAGGGTTTTTTTGGTGTGTGTGTGTGCACTGTATGTTCTTCTGTTTCATTTTAATGTCATACATTTACCCTCAAGTAGCTTCCTGTGATAGGTGGAAGAAAAGTAATCTTTCTGACTTCTTGTAGGTCTGAAAATGGCTCTCTCAGCCCTCACACTTCATTGATAGTGGTGTTTGGGTATCGACTTCTAAGGTGAACCTTGTTTTCCCTCGGGAGTTTGCAGGCAATATTCCATTATCTAGCGTTTGGGTTTCTTTTTTTTTTTTCTTTTTAAAGATTTTATTTATTTATTTTTAGAGAGGGAAGGGAGGAAGATAGAGAAAGAGAAACATCAATGTGCAGTTGCTAGGGGTTATGGCCTGCAACCCAGGAATGTACCCTGGCTGGGAATCGAACCTGGGACACTTTGGTTCCCAGCCCACGCTCAATCCACTGAGCTACGCCAGCCAGGGCGCGTTTGGGTTTCTTTAATGAGAAGTCCAATGCCTATGTGGTCCTAATTTCTTTGCATTCATATTATTTTTGTCTCTTGAGCTTTTGCAATTTTCTCTAATTTTTAATGCTTCAAAATTTCACAACAATGTGTCCAAGATAGAGTTGTTTTATTATTATAAGTACTCCATGGAACCCTATCAATTTGTCCTCCAATTCATGGGAATTAAATTTTTTTTTTTCCTTTGATGACTTTACCTTCATCTTCTCTATTCTAAACTTCTGGAGAACTTAGACCTCTTGGATGCACACTCTATATTTTATATCTTTTGCTTAAATTGCCTGGATCTTTGGTTCACAGGTAACTGTTTCTTGTCTCTACCATGTATTGAACTTTTTGTTTTAGCAGCCATGCTATTTTACGTCTAAGAACATTGCCTTATTCTCCATTCCATTTAGTAGTTTACTCTTGTTTTATAGATGGAATACATTCTGGAATCTTCCTGTGAATGAAATGTTTTTTAAGTTTTGTTTACTCTCTGATTTATCCTATTTTCTCTGGGAATATCTTTTTTTGCTTCTATACATTGGTCTTGGTTGCTGTAAGATTTACTTACATGACTGGTAATTCTTTTCAGCTTAGCCATATCTAATAGTGAAGCAACAGAAAAGCTGGCTATGAGGCTGTATATCTGAGATTTTAACATACACAATTTACTTTGAGGGGATTTAAAATGTTCCATTTTTTTTGCATGAGTATAGAGAATTCTGCTCTTGGTCACTAATTCTCACACTAATTGCTTTGGTTTCTCCCTAGAGAGACTGGACAATGTTTTGGTGGAGATTTTTGGTCCACGCCTGTGTTTACAGCCTGACATGTCAGTCTTAGCCACCACCAGGCGGGAAACGATTGTTTTGATTCTGTCTGAATTCGGTAGGTCAGATTGCCTGCCCCTCAGAGGTATCCCCCTCTGCATTTTCTTTCTCTGGGATGGGGAGCATGGCATCCTCTACTATGCCTCCATCCACATACTGTCTTCCAGAAAAGAAATTAAAATCCCATTTGCTGATAGACGCATGCTGTTTTCTTTGTGATTGTGGGTTTATACTTTGTATTTATTTTGAATGACAATTTGGGGGGTCTCAAGAAGGAGACAATATATAAATATATACACAGGTATACCATTATGAATCACATTCTCCTTAAATATTTGCTATACCTATGTGCACCTATATTTACTTACTAGCATTGAGTTGAGGTGTCTGTCATCTCCTCTTGCTAACAATATAGGGCATTTCATTTGTTTTTCCTTCCTCCCTCCTTCTGTTTCCCCTGTGTTGTTGAAATTTTTGGACTGTAAGTGTTTCTATGGTTATTATTCCTTTGCTCTTTTAAGCAATTTTCCCTTAACTGTTTCATTGAACTTTATAATCTCATAACTAGTAATTATTTAGATTTAATATACTTCTTACTGTTTTTGCTTATCACTAATTCTTGTGATACACAGTGTGTAAGTATATATATCATGTAGTACTCTCCTTTTTGGGTTCTCTGTTCTGACATAGATGTCTGTTTGGGGAATTTTGGGGTTTTATGCAGGAGATAGTACATGAATAGTGTATTTTATGAGTCACCAACTGCTGAGAATGCCTTTCCTTTCCTCTTGTGATAAGGTGGCTAGCCGTGCAATGCTAGGGCTACAACCTCCTTTCCTTGGCTCGGGCGGGGTCTCACAGGTATCTGCTTGTGGTCACTGCTGCAGCCATACTTCTCACTCGTACCCATTGTTTTAAACATCTCACTGAGCATATGGTTAACTTGCTTCTTGCATTAATTTGTTTTATGTCAAGAGCCATTTATTCTGATGGCTCAGTTTGGTAGGTCTCTTGTAAGTTGCTGTTTGTCCCATTTGTCTCCAGACCTTTCTTTGGTTGTCCATTTGTGTGTTCTCTCTGGCCCTTCACAGTGTAGCAGGACGACTGCTGTTCCCCTGTCCAGTGCCAGAGTGAAGAGCCCAGTGCCCGAGCTCTTCACTCACTGGACAGTGACATTTGCCATTCCAGAGTCAGTGTTTAGGCGTGCAGGGATCCCATAGAAGTATGGATATCCAGCTGGGATGTCTGCTGGGTTAGAAATGCCACTATATGTTGTATCTGCTGTCCAGGGATGTTACTGCAATATGTCATGTCCTATAGCAAGGACTAACAGCCCGTGGAAGAGGGTTCTGATGCTCAGGCTGATGCAGGGCACTCCATGCTGCTCCTTCCCTGGGAGAACGCTCTTTGTTGGCATCTGGGTGGTTTCATGCATAGTCACTCCCAAGCAGCCACCCCTCCCTGACCTGATCACAATTTGGTTACCATTTATTTTGTTTTACCCAGGAATCTCCATCTGGTTATTCTCTGGAGCCCTGGACAAAAAGACCAATTAGAAAAATTATCTTTCAAATAATAATTTTAATAGCACTGTCTTTCACAATTTTTATTATGAAATATACCATGATGGTCAAAGAGTATGCGTAGTGAATACACATAGTTTCAAGATCAATAATAAAACAAATGGCTGTATACCTACCACCTAACTGAAGAACAACTCCTGTTCTTCTAAATAAAGCTATTTTGTGATTCTAAGCAGATTCTCCCTCTCCCTCCCGAGGTCTTAGGGTATGAGGTCGGTAATATGTGTGGCCTTAGTGACTCCATAGCAGTTTTCTCAGCACTTCTTTCTGAAAAAAAAGAGAGAATGTACAAGCATACTGTGTAGAGAGCACCCTGAGCTGTTTGCAGACAGAATCCAGATGGTCCGAGTAGTGGTGGGTATGGCTATGTAAGGCGCCATGGTTTCTTTGGGCAGTGTTCCCTGCCCACTGCTGACCTACATGGTACTTTCTGTGAATAAGAAAAAAACCACTCTTGCCACTTGCCAGAAATCTTTTGTAATAAAGCTGTGCACAAAGACCTGTAATAACTATGAATGTGACTGTCACCTCCAGGAGTTTACAAGCCACACTACAATTCATGGTAAATTCAGGAGGTGTCTGCTGGGTTCCACAGGTGGGCCTCATCAAATACTTACTGAATCCCTACTAGGTGCCAGGCACTCTTTTAGATGCTGGGGATCCTATGCGGAGATAGACAGAAAGGTGCTATGTTCTCATGGATCCTACCCCCACCCCTCATGACTGAACTTGTGAGCAAGCTGTTTTTTTGGGTACAAGAGCTGAGAGTCAACTAAAAAGCTAAAGTTGCTTTTGAACTGGGTCAGGGCCCTGTGATTTCTAGCATGAGTGAGCCCAGGCTTTAATTTTATTTGGCATGTTTTTGCTGCCAAGTAAACCCTGGGGGGCCATGCTGTACCACATTGGTAGGTTCCAAGTTTGGGTGGGATTCTTAAATCCAGGGTGACCGTATGACCTGGTTTACCTAGGACAGTCCTGGGTGAAGTCTCTTGTCCCATGTGATTATTTGTGGGGGGCAGAGAGGGGGCTGTGCCCGCAGGGCCCCCCCCATCCTCAGATGAGAGTAAGTCTCCCAAGACATGATCTTCTTGGGGAGGAAAGGTGGCTGATCTCTCAAGGGAGAAGGGCCAAAAGCCTTTTCCTCAATGGGCTTTTATTGAGTTCAATTTGCACAGGAATACAGGTAAGGCTCATCAGTCATTGTCAGGCAGTAAGGATCAAACAATAGATAATATTCAAAGAACTACAAGGGCTTATTCTGAGTCAGGGTCTGTTAGCTAAAGGGCTACAAAACTTTGGGAAACAAACTCATATTCTGCTCAGACTCTTATCAGAAAATTGAGAGCATTCTTAGCAAAGCAGGTTTCACAGGACTTTATGTATTCTTTCTTAGGCCTGATCACCCCAGGGAACCTGCCCTTTCCAGCACAGGGCTGCACAGCCCTCTGTCATTGTTTCAGGCTTAAGTCAGGCAGGGAAGTAAAGCAACCAAGAGATTAGGAGACTTCTTGCAGACATAATGAGGACTCAGGTTATATCAAAGCCAAGGGGTGAGGGTCCATCACCTCATCTTTCTATAGCCCCCCAAGTCCTTCCATGGGGACCCCTGTGATCATGCCTGTCTTAGGTCATCCCTCCCTTGAGGAATCTTACCCATCTTTGGCTAACCGATCATGCATTGGGGGCCAGGCATGGTGAAGTAAAAGGGGCAGAGGCGGTGCCCCTGCTAGGGAGATAAGCTTTGTCTCCTTAGTGGTTTATGGTCCCAAGGTTACTCACTCAACTTTAGCCATGGGGGGTTACAGCTTCTGAAACCAGGCAGGGCGGTTCCCAACAATGATTTATATCACCTCTTTTCCTTCTTAAAAGTGTCCCAACCCTGGATAATAAATTATATGGTCATTTATATTAGTGAGCTTTTTGTCATGGTAACAAATACCTTCAAAATCTTAGCGATTTCAAACATCAGCCACTTAGGTTTTGCTCATGAATCTTGGATCAGCTACAGCCTCTGCTCCATCCGTGGGTCAGGTTTCAGTTTGCTCCTCATTCTGGAGTTTGTGCCTATGATGACACACAGGCTGGAAGATCAGCCCGCACATGAGACCTGTCTTCTCTTGGCACAAGGTAAGAGCCCAAGAGTTCTGAGGTTTGTGGTGGCATGGGCCGTATCTACCCATATTTCATGGGCTTTGCTACCAGATTTCATGAGAGCAAGTCACATGGCCAAGGCCAACATCAGGGTATAGCAGGTTATGCTCCTCCCTCAGAGGGGTGCTGTGGTGGGGAAGAGTAAATACTGGATAAATAATACAAGTAACCCTACTGGCTTCCCAAGTACCCCTCCTCTAGCTGTGGCTGGTGGTCCACTAGTGGTGTCTGTGTCAGGACAGTACTGGAGTTGCTAACAGGAATGGGAAAGGAGTTTGGTCTCCATTTGGATGACAGAATGTATTAAGGGCTTTCACTGTGGTGTGAAACCTCTTTTGTTTTTAGATTCATTGGAGGGAGTGAAGGTCAATGTTGCTGTGACAGCCTGATTAACTGGAAGGGTTCTCCTTCCCTAGGCCCCCAGCTCTACCACCTATTGTAGAAGTTGCACCAGCAAATTTTTCGCTCTGCTGTGGAAGCTGGAGCTTGCAGCCAAACCATGCTCCCCCTGCCCATATCGGGGCTCTGTGAGGGTGGTTTCAGATGCTCTTCACTTTGCCCCACTGACTACTCCCTCTTCCTCATCCCTGCCCTTGTTGCTCTGCATCCCAAGTGGGCGGGATATTTTTCTTTTTCTCTTAGTGTCCTGTGTTTTCATTGGCCCATGTTCAGTGTCCAGCACTGATAAGCTTTTCCTTTAAAACAATTTCAGAAAGTCCTCACTGTTGCTGGTTCACTGATGGATTGGCAATACCCATCCTTGTTTTCCATTGTTGTGTAGTCTGTCTGCTTGTCACGTTCCAGTGGTACTTGAACAGAAAAACTGGCCAAGATTCGAGCTCAGTTACCCATTCAGAAATTGGAGCCCAGTGTTTTCAGACACAGATATCATATTGTTTCGCCACCGTGACAAAGATTGATTGGGAGTCACAAAGGAGGTACACTAGATCCATCACCAACCCTGGCAGCTGGCTTTCTGTCAAGAGCAATTTTTCATGAAGAAACTCTTTTATCATTTCCTAAGAATGATCAGGTACTTTCTGAGTCATGTTGAAAAGCACATGGACGCTAGGAGGTCAGCTTGACCCCATAGGTAAGAGGTTTGCAGGAAGGGTTCATAGGCATGCCTAAGCAGAAATACAGGTTCTCATGTATCATGGATTGTTGCTGTGCTGTGGATAGTGGAATTTGTGAATATTAAATAATGTATTCCTAATTTTCTTCTTTATCATTGTGTCTCCAAAGCTTAGCTCAGTACCTGGCACCTATGGATATTCAGAAAACTTTGGCTAAAGCAGTAAATGTTAATGATGGGGAGACTCCTTGTAGCACAGTAGAGGCAGTAGGGGTGTCCTTTAAAGTGAGAATTTACAGCCACCTCTGTGCTAGGAATGAGCTCAGGTTGATGCTTCAGCCTCCTTGGCTCTGCTAGAAGGTGGGATAGGAGCAAGGATGGGTTTGGGCTTTGTTCTGAGAGTCAGAAGCACAGCCACTGGACAGTGCACTGCCATGGACCCAACCTAAAGTCATGGGGCCCCAGTCCACATAGCAGATGCTGCCATGGCCCTGCCATATCCCCTCTCCCTTACATCTGAGCACATGCCTCCTGAGTTCCAAAGGCCAGCCTGTGTGTTTATCTGAACAGGGGATTTTTCTGGCCACTGCAGCTTACTTTACCACCCATGCTGCAGGTTGGAAATGCCCCTTGAGAGCTTCCTTCAAATCAGTGACTGAAGGGAGTTGATGTTATCAATACCTCATGCCCCCACCCCCAGGTCTTTGGGGGGGACTCCAGGTATATGGAGCCTCCCCAGCAGGCTTACCCTGCAGTTTCTCACTGTGGTACTGGCTTGACAAAGCCTCCTTTACTGGCTTCCTTCCCTAGATCACTTCCCTGTTCCTCCACCTGTATTACCTTCATCTCAGTAACCCACTTGCCTGAGAACCTTGTCTCAGGTCTGCTACTGGAAACATCCGAACTAGAACCACTGTCCCTGGGTCCTGGGTACCCTGACCACCAGGGTGTGGGTATTCTTGAGGCTTCAGAGGACTTGAGCTTCATTTTGCTAAGACCCTTAGAAGTTAATATCAAAAATAGAAAAAAACTGTAATTTTTTAAAAAGTTGTTATTTAAACAATTCACAAGTTTTATTATACAGCCCTCTGAGATGACAGAGGGATTTTTGGGGACAGCCGAAACCGCTCTGCTCATCCACTAGCAATGATCTGTGTGGCCACGGGACAGGGTAAATGATAATACGGCTGTGCTGGCCTGCAGGGCCTTCCTCGCCCCTCTGAATAGCCCGTCTCACGCTGTGGCTGCCTGTATCTCGTTTCTAAACATGGCCCGCATGTTACCTCCTCCGCGCTGTGTCCAAGTCCTCCCTGTCTGTGCCTCAGAATCAGATGACCCAACGGTGTCCCCGGCCAGGCCTTCCTCAGATGGCGTCTGAGGGTGAATGGATGCCAGGGTCATTCTGCCCACCCTGTACAATGGATGGGCACAGGGGATCCGGGAGCAACAGTCATACTGACCTTTAATCTTTGCTTCTTTGCAGATATCTCAGTCAGCCTACTGACCCTTGTGGTCACTGCCTGTGGCCTCGCTCTCTTTGGCGTGTCTCTCTTCGTGTCTTGGAAACTCTGCTGGGTTCCGTGGCGAGAACGAGGCCTGTTCTCTGGTAGCAAAGACAACAACCAGGAGCCTCTTAACTACACAGACACAGAGACGAATGAGCAGGAGAACAGTGAGGGCTTCCTAGACCCTCCCAGCCCCTGCCCTGACTCCTCCATGAAGATCAGCCACACCTCCCCCGACATCCCCCTCTCCACCCAGGTGGGGGGCCAGGAGCACTGTGCCCAGGGCGTCCGCATGAAGCGCCAAGTCACAGAGCCAGCCTCGTCAACTCGGTCAGTAACACCTCCTTTCTTTCTGAGTACAAGGCAAGGACCACCCACTCATTTCCCTGTCTTGGCAGCAATGGCACTGAGTAGACAAGAAGCCTGTGACCTTCCACATGTCCATTTAGTGTCATGGACATGAATATGGGAAAAGTTGATGCTTCCAGTGTTCCAGTGAGGTGCCTGAGCTCTGCATAGTCTCTGCTTAGTCTAGATATAATAGTAGTTACCGGGACTAAGACTTACCATGTCATGTACTAAGAACTTTATCTGTATTACTACAGCTGACAGCTTGATGTGAGATGGATCCTATTATCATATTCATTTCACAGAAGAAACTTAATTCAAGGAGATTAAGTAACAAAGTCATACATTGGTAAGCACGCAGGTCAGGTTTGAACCCTGGTTCAGCCAGTGCCAGAGCCTAAGTTTTTAACCACTGCTGGTGCTGTGGAGCTTATTCCCCGTGCCTCGGACCAAGCCTATCTGTCACACACAGGCTGTCTTTACACTCCACAGAGTGGCAGGTGGTCTTTGTCTGTCTCCAGCCTTTGCAAGGCCTACAGAGTGCCCAGGCCTAGGGTCACTCTCTTTCTGTGGCTGGATGCTTTGTGCACTTCAGCAGTGGCGAAATAATATAATGTAGTCACAGATGCAAGGTTCCAGGGCCCAGTGAACTGCTTTACTTATGTGTGTGATATGGGACCCCTTAATCTCTGCATGCTTCCATTTCCTCTTCTGTAAGAGAGGAATAGCGATAGCAGACGTATGGGTGGTTTTGGGAATGAGATGATAACATGGACACCATGGGCTTTGCACAGACCCATACCTGGCAGGTACTGCAGGCGTGAGCTGCCTTTTTTGCTTTCAGGGTTGCTATTATCAGCATCGCTATCACAGAGACAGGCCTCTCCCAAAAGACTCAGATGTTGCATAAAGGTGGCTTTGAGGTCACACAGCCAATTTTGAATCACTGGATATAAAAATTCACTCTCAGTAAGAGACTGTAGGAAAAGAGACTCAGGAAGCAGCTTTCTTTAAAATGAAACTATTTGCTTGAGCGATAGCCAGAGGAAAAGCTTGTGCTGTTATTTGGAAAGTAGGAGCAGTTTGGGGATAATTTTTAAAAATCTTTCGTTATTTGTTCTCTAGAAACAGAAATAAGATTTTATCCTTTTTTATGTTAATCGAGTTTATCCTAGAGGCTCTGCTTATTCACATTAAGTGGGATGGAATATGACAGTTTATAATTTAATTTTTTCAGAAACCTATTTTAGCATCATTTCCAATTCTGAATCAAAGAGCTAAACCTAAAATATTCCTCTGTGAGGAAATGGATGGTTGTTTGCCATTTGATTTAGAAGAAATCCTCGGATTTTGTCACCAGAATTTCTCTTCGGATTTAACACTTAAATATAACTGGAGCTCTTTTTGATGCTTCTGTGGAGTTCATGCAGTGGTGCAGATGCAAAATAAAGTCTCTCACTGCTTGAATAACTGGAGCCTTGCAGATGGAGTTTCCATTGAGATTGTCTCCTTTTTGGTTTTACTCTGCCTGTTAATTTTTCTGGTCTGGATTCCATCAATACAGGGGGACAAGGTTATGTTTTTTATTAGATTATAGATCTGAGGACTCTGCCATAATTCTAATGAATTGATAGCAATCACATCACTATAATTATCACAATATTTATTCTAAAAAAATGTGTAACTACTCTGCATGTCAAAAATATTTTTTATTTAAAAATAAAAACTACAGATATTGTCACTGCTGATTCATGGAAAATAGAAGGAAAAAATGAAAGGAAAATAGAGAAGAAATTATTCCTGTCAAATATATTTTGCATTTAGATTTATTTTAGTTTGGAGTCATGCAATTAAGTTATCTTTTCTTTTCTTTTTTTAGATTTTATTTATTTATTTTTAGAGAGGGAAAGAGGACAGAAACATCAATGTGTGGTTGCCTTTCATGCACCCCCTACTGGAGACCTGGCCCACAACCCAGACATGTACCAGGATTAGGAATCAAACCAATGACCCTTTGGTTCACAGGCCGGCTCTCAATCTACTGCGCCACGCCAGCCAGGGCTAAATTACCTTTTTTGGTGGCCAAAACAAGTTTAGTTATATCTGAACTATAGTAAGAAAACTAATAATTCTTTCCATCTGCATTTGACTTAATACTGACAATTTGCATCATTATGCATTTAAAACATTCTTATCCAAGTTACTAATGCCCTCGTCTTATGGGTTATGTCTGGAAATACATATCTCTGCTGATGGTGTTACCATGAGAATGGTATATGGTCTTATAATTGTTTAGGAATTGTGTTGTATTATAAACACACATACACATAAAGCATTTTTACTGACAAAATGGGAAACATTAGTGAAATTTCCTTCATGCTCCAAAACGTTTTTGACATTCTTTTTTCACTAACATAGTTGGCGAGGGGAAGGTAGTCTGCTCCTTACTACTGTTTCTGCCTTCTTTCTCATTATGTCCTTTACCTTCTCACTGCTGTCACTTTCTCTCTTACTGCTTCCCTCCTGTGGATGTTGTCACTTGTCCCAAAATCCCCAGGACACTCCTTGGCCAGAGCACGTAAGGCTCAGACTCCCAGTTGGGGCATCCCCACTGTCACTGCAGTCGGCATCACTTCTCCTGAAGATGAGCTCTGTTGCATCTTCGCAGAACGTTTCTGGTCAGGATGACTTTCTGTTGTCTTCCAAGATCAAACACGTTAGCGTTCTGTTTCTAGTTAGCTCCATTCCTATTAGAACCCTCCAAAATTCTTGTTGATTCTTTTTTTAAAAAGATTGTATTTAGTTTTAGCGAGAAACTAAATTTAGTTTTAGTTTCAGTTACCCCACCACAGACTCCTTATGAGGTCTCTTAAGGCTCTGTGTGATACTGCCACAGTCTGCTTCTGCCAGGTGTCAGCTCACCCTCAGCCAGGGCCCATGGGCCACAACCCCAGAGGACACTGTTAACATGGACTCAGTGGAAGGCTTTATGTGAAAAAACACACCACACTCCAACTACACCAGCCTCTCTCTTAGCTCCTTCAGTGTCTCTAGCTCTTTCCTGCCTTGGAGCCTTCACACCTGCTATTCCTTCAGCCTGAAATGCTTTGCCCTCTTCTTTGCCATCCCTGGCTCCTTTGCAGCCTTCATTCCCACCTAAAATGTCACCTCCTCAGAAAGGCCTCCCTGATCACCCTGTCTGAAGTATGTGTTGTTCCCTCCACACCCTCCCACTCTTAATTCTCTGTGTAAGAGAATTCATTTCTTCACAGGGATTGAACTCTATTTTTAACTAAATGACTCTTGATTGTTTCCTACTGTCTTTAGACTACTTTAGACTACTATGAGTTCTGTGAGCTCAAAGGCCAGCCACATCCACTTTGTTTCTCCCTTGACTGTGTAACCACTAGCCCAGCCTCTGACACATAGCAGACTTTTTTCATGAATGACTGACAACACATTTGTCAGTATCAGGCCATTTTGCTCATGTTCTGCTGACAGGAATGGCAAAAGGCCTACAGTACAATGTAAACTGAGTAGGGCCTAGAATGGTGTGAGGCTGGCGTGAGGCCATTTGTACAGGTCTCAGATTCATTAAGGGCCTCACTTTCAGACTTTAGTCCTTATCTCTGAACTAAGCAATTCTTAGAGTCATAGAAATAAATACACTGACCAAACTCAGAGAAGTCAATGAGTACACTTTAAATGGCCCCATTATTTGCTGCCACTCCAATAACTGGTGCACTAGGAGTAGGTGTGGTAATTAGACTTTAAGTAGCACAGTTCTATTAAGCTAGACTATTTTATGTTGAGAGCATCAGTTCGATAGAAACATGAGACAGTTTTTTAATGCTTTTTTTAGTTACTTCTTCAGATTTTAATATACTGACAGCTGCAAAATTGGAAATTGTCTAGACCTCTCTCAACTAAACGTAAATGTCTATTTTCTCTACTGGGATTTAATTATAGTAAGCTATTATGTCCATGGCATTCATATCTTTACTCCAGACACATGCATGAAGCATCTGCTATGTGCACCATTCTATGTTATATGCCAATGATAAAGAGAAAAAAGATACAGCTCTGGCCTGGAAAGGTCCACAGACTAGTTGATGACATGTACGAATTACATACATTTAATGCTCCAGTTGTTGGATGTGGCAGGAGTGGGTAAGATGCCCCACCGTGGGACACGGTGACAACTGGGTACGGGGGACCAGTTCAGGCCTGCAGTGATGAGGGTCTGGACTCTTTTGGGAGCTGTGGGAAGGGAAAGGGGTATGAGATGTGAGCTCCTTAGACAAAGGCCAGTCTTAGTGATGGGGACATAGGCTCGTCTTAGTAACAAGGGATGCAATAGTTAAAGATGACACCCAGGTTTTAAATCTGTTTCACTTGGGAGGGGGTCAGAAGCATTGGGTTATGCTTTAGTGTATCTGACTGCATTGCCCACACACCTCCACTGGACAAGGCCTACATCCTAATTATCCCACTCACCGTAGAAGTCTCTGAATCCCATTACAAGGAAGCCTCACAGAAGTGGAGAACAGACTGACACCTGTCAGAGGTGAGGGTGAGGGGGGTTGCAGGGCAGGGCGGAAAAGGTGAAGAGATTAAACAAAACAACAGAAAACTCATAGAGTTAGACTACGGTATGGTGGTGACTAGAGGAAAAGGGGTGGGGGAGGTAGAAGAGGGTAAAGGAGGGATAAATGGTGATGGAAGGAGACTTGATTTAGGGTGGTGAACACAATACAACGTGCAGATGATGTATTATAGAATTGTACACCTGAAACCTGTATAATTTTATTAACCAGTGTCACCCCAATAAAGTCAATAAAAAGGAAAAAACTAACGAAAACAAACAAAAAAGCCTCCAATTCCCCTGCCCTGCCCTTGTAGCCGTTGGACTGCATCTGTCCCCGTCTGCGACTCCACCTTCCTCTGCGTCTGCCTGCCGGCCGGGCCAATGCAGCTCTTCTATCTCCACAGCCAGGGGCATTTCAGGAAAAGAAATGTAAGAATCCTGTCTCCACTGTTTCCAAAGTTCCCTGTTTTGACTTGAACCTAGTCAAGAAACCCATGATGGTTCTGAAATCAGTTTACTTATTTCTCCTTCCTGTCCATGGACCCCGAAGCCTTGTCAACATGAACGCCCCAGAACCAGGGAAAAGATTGGCCAACTTTCACCTCTGAAATGAGGTCCCTGAGGTGAGGGAGAGTGTCCCCTCGTCCATGTCTGCCCAGAGGAAACCCAGCAATAGGAAGGCTGCCGGACGTTCTGGGCACTGGGTGTTCGGAGAAGCTGCTGGGGCAGAAGAGCTGAAGGCCTCGTCCTGCTGGAGAGCTGGGGCTGAGATGGAAACTTCATTTCCCTCTTGAGTTCTAGAGCCTCGGTGTGGAGGCTGGTAAGTATGAGGCCAAGTTAGTAAGAAAGCTCAGCTCAAGTACCACCTCCTCTATGACAGTTTCCCAAGCCAGAGGCACGTTTTCCCCTCTGCCTCTGCCTCTGTGGCTCTCTAACCTCAAGATGTTTTTTCATTCCCCTCTGCCCCCATGTCTATATAGTTCGTGTATGACTATCTCACCACCCACCTGGGAGTCATTTTCTCGGAGGCACTGACTAGGCTTTTCCTCTCTCTTGCTTCCACCCTACCTGACCCCTTGCTTTTACACATTCACATTTGTTGAATTGCAGTAATGTTCTCTTTCTTAGGATCCAGCGGAGGTAGTTGGCTTTTTAGGTGATGACTCAGGGACCAAGACTTAGGGGGCTCAAAGTGGGGTGCTGGACCTAGTTAATTCAAATTTGAGAAAAGGAGAGGAGGAAAAGCCTTTTATACCTGGGCCCCGGCCTCTCCTGACCCTTGGCTGCAGCTCGACACCAGGCTCAGGTTTCTTCAGGCATGGAAGTATGTTTCTGGGTGTGTTATGGAGAGTCTGCCTTTTGGATTTTGTTAGTCATGTTTGAAATTAGGCTTTCTTCAGGCTCGACCATGAATCTCCCAGCTCAGGCCTAGATAAAGTTCTCATCCTGGCCTCTCTCAGACAGGAAAATGGCCTCTGTGGGAAGTGGAGGAAGTTGAGTTTCAGCTCCAGGGGCCAGCTTCTCTCAGACGGCATTAGGGTATGACTTACATACAGAGAACACTCTCTTCCCTTATCACACCCGTCCTTGGGGCTCACCTCCTCTCCTTCCATCCATTGTACACCGTAAGTCCCGAGAACACCAGAATACAGGACTCCCCAGACCTTCTCAGAGGACTGTCTGCTTCAGACACAGATCCCCACTTACTACGCTCACTCAGTGTCACTCCATAACCTTGACATTCTGCTCCTTTGGTGGGGCAGCTCTTCCAGCTTAACTGCAGTCATGAACCACCTCCATAGACCTCCTTAGAGCTGACCCCTCATCTGGCGTGCTGGGAGCCAGGTCACATCTGTTTTGTCTTTCCTCTGCCTTGCTTTTGACTTGCTTATCTACCTACCTCCATTTGAATAGCCTATGAGAACTAGGGAATATTTATTTTCCATTTCCTCTACCCTCCCCCTTAATGACCCTGGGGCAGGTACCCTGCTCTACTTTCTCATTTCTCAGCCCAGGGAGCTGCAAAGGTGGTGAGTTAGTTACCTGGGTTCTTGGGCAGCCCTGAGCTTCTCTAGTCCATGCCTGCAACCCCAGGAATTGCTGACTCTCTCCTGAAAGGAAATTGAAAGCGACTGAAAGAGAGCCCCAGGGAGTGAGAACTGTCCTGACCTGTTACAGCCTCGCTCTCTGCTTTAAGCCACTACCTTACAGTTGGATGCAACTGTTTTCCCCATAGTAAGTGGGATTCTGAATCCCAGTGGGGGTAGGGTAAGTGTTGGGAATAAAACTCATCATGTAAAACATTTGGGTGGATAATAGTATTCGCATGTGTACCTGGTTTTTAAAAAAACAATCTTCAGCTGTGTTGGAATTTTGAATGGAGGTGTCTGTGCATTTGTTTTTTGAGGGAATGTTTTGGCCTTTGAATCACACACACACACTCTGTAATGCCCTCCCTGATCCACTCCCTCTACCCCCTGGCAATCCACTGTGGTTGGGAACAGCAGAACATGTAGGACTGACTTATTTCTCTTCAGATTTTGTGTCTTAACAAAAATGTACAAGGAAAACAGAATATGTTCTATTGCTAAAAAGCCAAAGTTGTGCAGTTTTAAGTTAAAATTTACATGGCAGGCTTAGTCCTACAGATAAGGGTTAAGACAAAATCTTGCTGTGATGAATCTAAGGCTAGCACTCTCCAAAAAATTGAAGGTGTGTTGTTATACACCAGGAGTCTGCTCAGCAACCAGCTCGGAAGAAACGTGACAGCAGAGTGGCAGGGTCTGGGGATGGTGTGGACACAGAAGTGGTCCTCTCACAGGTGCTGGTGCAGAGAAGGCACATCCAGTGAGTCTCAGTGGAGCACTTCTAGTATTTAAACAGCCTCACTAACAGCTCCCAGAATGGCCCATCATAGGTGGGAACTGACTCCAGACCCCAATATGGCTCTTGTTTGAATCCAGCCTCGAGACAGAAATCAATAGCAGAAGAAGCCAGAGCTGGTACCAGCCCCTGGTGGCCTCTGCATGGGGCTGGATACTTGCTGCTCTCTGCCTGTCCTTTCTGCCCAGAGAGCCCAACAGAGCAAGACCAAAGCTTTGTTCCAGAGGCTCAGCATCTCGACAAGGGGAGGACTTGGCTATACTTGCACAGAGAGCCCGTCTGGGTGCTCCAGAGTGTCCCCTCACTCTCTTCCTACCCCTGAACAATCAGAAGATACCGAGAGAACTTCTGCTGGGGAATTTCTCTGTAAGAAATTAAAATCTCACAACAGAAACTTTCAGACCACACAATTGTTTGCTCACGTGGAAATGTGTGTGCCTGGGGTGTGTCTGCTTGTGGTGAACAGTGTTGTCTGTGACAGGTGCAGGTGACAGCCTTGTGACTGTGCCTGTTTTGTACTTACTATGTGGGTGATTAGTGACTAGGGATGTATCTTAGGATGAAGAAGAATGTTCAGCATAACATCTGTATGACAAGGCAGGATGATTTCAAACATGTTTCAGGGGTCATTAATCCCATTTTTATATCTTTATACAGTAGTCTCAAGAAAGGAAAAGAAGATAAATGTTTGCTCTGCCTCTCCAACTATGTACAAATCCTTTAGATACAGCCCAGCCATACCCTTTGAGCTGGCGGAGAGAGGCTGTTTTAATTAAGGTTGTTGAGAGACTACAGAAAATGCCATGTCATGACTAAACTCTGAGCTAAAAACAAACAAAAGCAGCCTTCGAAACAGCCTTGTATGTAATGACTGCTCCTTTCAATTTGTGAAGATTCACACAGTAATGCACGTTTCAAGGAGAATTTCAGGGAAACTTTTTACCCGAACCCATACGCTTAGAGGGTGAAGATTAGATTGTGTTAGCAAATGTTTCATTTGCAAATATCTGTATCCAGCCTTCTCTAACTGAATCCTTGTATACATGTGCAGTAGCTTTCCTTGCCTTGGTACCCACAATGTTTAGTTCAGACATAAGCCCCTTCCTGCTGCTCAGGCATTACCCACATGGTATCACAGAAACACGCTCCCAGAGCCATCACCAGACCTGGCAGCCAACGCAGTCCACTGCAAGCGGAGACACCCTGTCACATACATTCTCACAAAAGCAAAAATTGTGTTCTTGTAACTGAATGATGTGATTTGAACCAATAAGAATATACATCCATATAAAGCTGTAAGCCTGTGACAGGATATTCTGTTTAATTTAAAGAGAGATTCATTCTTCTAAGATACACAGCTAACTATTTCAATGCCAGGATGATATTATATATAAAAGTGAATACTTCTATTTTTAAAGCAGTCTGAACAAATCTTTAAATTCCACTAGTCAAATGACCTTTTTTATGGCATATTAGTTTAGGAAGTGCATTAAACCTTTAAAGCTGCAAGGTCACATGTGATTAAGTTCATTTCCTGATACCAGCCCTCAAATTTGGGTTTCAAGTATTGGGGATCAGCTTACTCACATTGATGAGCCTAGTGAATTTAGACCCACAGATCTAAGCTTTTGACAGTGTGTAGCAGTCTGCCTACATCCCAGGCACAAGTTTCTGAAAGACTCGTAGCTAATGAGGTTTTAACTTTGTCCTCTCTTGCTCTTCACTCAAGGCATAATTCAATCCGAAGACAACTCAACCTGTCAAACCCGGACTTCAATATCCAGCAGCTTCAAAAACAGGAACACTTGGCTGGAATTGGCCGAATTAAGCCAGAGTTATATAAGCAGAGGTCGTTGGATAATGACGACGGGAGAAGGAATAACAGCAAAGCCTGTGGGAGACTGAACTTTATTTTAAAATATGACTGTGACTTAGAACAGCTCATAGTGAAGATTCATAAAGCTGTCAATTTGCCCGCCAAGGACTTTTCTGGGACTTCAGATCCTTATGTCAAGATCTATTTGCTTCCTGATCGGAAAACAAAACACCAGACTAAAGTTCACAGAAAGACCCTGAACCCTGTGTTTGATGAAGTGTTTTTGTTTCCTGTTCCCTACAACGAACTTGCAGCCCGGAAGCTTCACTTCTCTGTGTACGACTTTGACAGGTTCTCCCGCCATGACTTAATCGGCCAAGTGGTGGTGGATCACTTCCTAGACTTGGCTGATTTCCCCAGGGAGTGCATCCTTTGGAAGGACATCGAATATGTCACCAATGTAAGTCCAGCATTTCTTCTTTCTGGGGGCAGGAGTGCTTCTCGGTCAGAATGCAAACAAATTACTTATACCTTATTGTATTTGAGGGACAAAGTATAAATTTCATGTCAATATACATGTATTGTAGCTGTGGCTTCAGAACCTCCTTGTACCTTTCTAGAGACGGTACTTTAAAAGGTCTTTAACGATATTCATTTGAAATGTCCAAGGATTATTGATGAAAACAATATTCAAGAATAACCTTCGCTCTTTTCTACTTTGTAATCCTTAGCTATCCTCTCTAGTAGACACTACATATTATCTTCTCTCCTTACCCAATTTTCTTTAAAGATTTCTTAGCTCATTTGTGCTAAATGGGTCCCGGCATCCTATTGACCGTAATCTGCAGCTAAGAGTATTAAGTTCTTACCCATGTTCTCAGGTCAGCTCAGCTCAGTAGCATTTCTCATGATGGGATCTTCACCCTTAACCTCAGAAGTGAGAATGGTTGGGAAGAGTTGGTGCCACATTTTAAAATATTGACTCAAGGTTAAAAGAAAAGCAGTCTGAAAATATGTACATGTACTGGCAACACTGATGTATAGAAGGCCAGACCCAGTTTAGAGCTCAGGAGAGAGAGAGCAGGAGTGCCACGTGGCGATGCCATATATCCACGCGTACATTTTCAGCCCAGGACTGCGGTGGTGATTATTTTTACTCCATCTACATCCTCTCCATTAGCCTGCAGAGGTTCAGTGACACTCCCGAGATGGAAAGTGGAATTGGACTTGTTTAGGTAACTGATATTTTCTTTAGGTTTTAAAACTTTTTATTTGCATATTAAAAAATTGTGCATTCCAATAATTAAAATCATTTTAACAAAAAACGGCACTCTGATTAAACTGCACTGATATGTTAATGCTACTTGTTTCTTTCACCTGTCCAAATTCCCTCAGGTAACTTTGTTAGCTTGTGGTCGGGAGTATGGGCCCTTCTGAGGCCTTTCCCTTTCCCTTTTTTGAATCCAAAGACATCAAGCACCAAATCCTTACTCAGCCAAGACCACGATCCAGCTTGAGTTGGAGCCCATCTAGTGAAAGGCTCTCACCCTGCTCAGGAATCAAACAAACAAATTCTCTGCCCGATGACCAGGTAACCACCCTAGTTCTTTGTCATCCTCAGCCTGTGAACTGGGGACTAGAACACACTTGGACACCTTCTCTTCACATGCCACTAGGACCCAGTGCCAGCTTTGCCCTGCTGCTCCGATGAGTGAAGTGTGGCATGGGTTTTGCTGGCCTTGATGATAATGTTGAGGAAAGAAAAGGTACAGAGAGCATCATGTGATGAAACTGAAGTGATTTGAGAGATTAGGAAAGGAACAGATCTCTTCAATCCTGAAAGGTTGCAATATCTATAAAGTCAAAAATTGATGCAAGACGAAGCAAGGATTATACTTATTCCCAAATCAGTAGGCAGCATGAGAAGCTCTAAAGAAACAAGATGAGCAGGCTGCTTATAATGTATGAACAGCCCAAGAGCGAACACTCTCAATGGAGTGTCTGCAAAGTCCCCTTGGGTATAAGCTGAGATGCTGCTGCCAACAGTGATGGGCCTTGGTAGAGGGAGGTTGGCCATACCATGTAGTATGACATCAACTTACACTTTTTGATAAACGAATTCCATAAAATAGCTGGAATGGTTATTAAAAAGCTCAACAGGGATCCTGCTGTGAGTGGCCTTCCAGGGACTTTGTGGAGAGAGCAACACTGATTGGACAGTGGCTGATAAAAATCTGGATAAGGCTGCTCCCTGGTGGGAATGGTTTCTAGTTTCCCATGGGATAAGAACAGAGAAGGGCAGCCTGCACAGCCTTCAGGCCCGGGGATCACTGTCATTTGAGCACCTTCCTAGGACTGAGTTCCCCATCCACTGCTGGGGAAGTCTTTATTTGCAACGAATTTGTGAAGAATGTTAAATTTTTTATCAAAGAGGAAACCCAAAAAGACCAATGGCCTCAAAATGAATGGATGAATGAATGAATATTCTAAGCCCTGATTGAGGCCTTTGGATGGTCAGCAGGAGAGAGGATATTCTGAAAATGGAAATACAGATCATTTTATAATCCATATAATTTTAAAATTTCATTTAAAAATTATTATTTGGGACTGTGTTGAATGTGCTTTTTTGAATGTGACTTTGTATAGAGACTGAGATTTGCCAAGGTTTTATCTTTATAATAGCATATCTGGAACTCAGTGTGTATGATGGACACGTACTGAGGAATAAGGATAATTAAATCAATAGGCATGAACCTGCCGCTCAAGTGGACAATGGAACATCACCAGCACTTTGGTGACTTCTGGATTCTCTCTCATCACTGCTCAGAGAAAACCACTATCTTGATTTTTATTTATTGTGACATGTTTGTAAGACCATGTATTATTTGGTTTTGTCTCTTCCTGATTTTCATAGCTCTTCTTTGACTTTTTTTTTCCAGTTCACATTGATTTTGACATTTAAAATAGAGACGAACAGAGATGCAGTTCATGTATTTTCATTACTATAGAACATCCCATTGTGTTATGTATGGCAGATTAGCTTTCTTGTATTGATGTCATTTGGGTTTGTATTAGTTTTTTACAATTCTGAATAATACAGCACATAACACTTTTGTGCACATTTCCTGGTTCATATACACAATAATTTCTCTAGGGTGTGTCCCTAGTAGAGGTAAAGTAGACATGTGTTGAGCTTTTCTAGGCAACGCCGAGTTCTTTTCCACAGCGGCTGTACAAATTGATCCCCCCACTGGTGAGATATGATAGTTCCTGATGCTTCACATTCTCACCAACTCTTGCAGTTGTCGCACTGTTCAATATGTGTGCCACACATGCATGGAAAATAGTATGTAATTCGTACTCTGTGGTTGTCCATCTTTTATATGTTTATTGGCCATTTATGTTTCTTTTCTTGCAAAATGCTTGTTCAGCATTGTTTTCTGTTTCCTTTTCCTTATTCATTCATATTGTTCTTTATATAGCCTGTATGCAAATTCTTGGTGATGCGTATTGCAAACATCATCTCTCCACTTATGGCTGGCTACCTTTGTACTCATGTTATGGTAGCTTTTGATCAATAGAGGTTCTTATGTTTAATATAGTAAAATATGTCAATATTTTTCATTGAAAGTTAGGACTTTTGTGTCCTGTTTAAGAAATCTTTCTTTACTCTATGGATTTCTTCTATATTTTCTGTTAGAAATCTTAACACTTTGACTTTCCTAATTATGATTTTAATCTACCCAGAATGAAACTGTTTATATAGAGAATACAGGCATTCTGTATTAGTCAGCTCAGGCCGACAAGACAAACCCCATAAACTGTTAAAACAACAGGAATTTATTTCTCACAGTTTAGGAAGCAGGGAAGTGCGAAATCAAGGTGCTAGCGCATTCAGTTCCTGGTGAGGGTACGTTTCCTGGTTTGTAGACAGCCGCCTTCTCACTGTGGCCTCACATGGCAAAGAGCGAGGGAGCTTTGGTTGCTCATCCTCTTCTTACAAGGACACTAGTTCTGTCATGGGGATGCCGTCCACATGACCTCATCTAGACCTAATCACTTCCCAAAGGACTCACTTCCAAATACCATCACACTGGCATTTGGCTTCACCATGTGAATTGGTGGTGACATAAATATTCACTCCATAATGCATCCACATTTCGTTTTCTGTTATATTTTCTCAGTAATCTGCTGTGCATGCTCTGTCCTATACAGGTTTTGATATAAGAGTCTGTTCTGGCTTCTCTTTTTTTATCCATTGTTCTATCTCTACTATCATTCTATGATAAGCTTTAATATCTGAAAGAGCAATTTATTCATTTCCCTGCTTTTTCTCCAGTTCAGTCTTGACTGGTACTTGACTTTTCCCATAAATTTTAGAATCTAATGGTCAAGTTACCCAAAATATTTTCTTTTATCTGTTTGCACTTGTGTGAAGTCTGTAGGTTAATTTAGGGAAGTTTTACATCTTTTATGATATTGAGTCTTCCTGCTCATGACCATTGTGCATTTCTCCATTTGTTTAGTCCTTTAAAGTTTTTATTCAAGTCCTATAATTTTCTACATGAGGATCTTTCATCTCTCTTGTTAGATTTATTGGCAGGAGTCTTTCTGGTTATTTTAAGTAGTATCTTTTCTGAAATTGCACTTCCCAACTAGTGCTGCTGTATAGTAATAAGTTTAAATTTTGAATATTTATCTTCTATTTTTTAATCTTGCAAAACTTTGTCAATTCTCTATTTGGATTGTGGGTGCTTCTTAATTTTCTTTGTAGATGTGAGTCATGTGGACTATGATAGTTTGTTTCTTTCTAATTTGTATACCTTTTATTCTTTTAAAAAACATTTAGTGTGGGGAGACAAGGAATTCCAAAACAATGCTGAATGATAATTACGATAGTAGTCACCCTTGACTTTTTCCTTATTTTAAATGGAATGTTTTTAACATTTACATTGATACAAATTTTGCTATAGATAGTTTGTGGATGTCTTCATAATATTAAGGATGTATCCCTCTAGTCCTAGTTGACAAAAAATTTTATCACAAACAGTTTTTACCAAATGCTATGAAACTCTGAGTTTTCCCCCTTTGATATGCCCCTCTGGTCAATGACATTAATCAATTTTCTCATTTTGAGCCAATCTTAGATCACTAGTGTAATCCCAATTGGCCTTGATGCAGTCAGTACCTGTTTTATGCATTGCTGAGTTCAGTTGGCTAATACTTTGTTTAGCGTTTTTGACATCTGTGCTCTGAGTGATGCCTGTTATCTACTTTCTTGTATGGTCCTTATCTGGGTTGGGAGTAACGTGATCATGTTCCATTTGTTTCTGCTCAGTCCCCTGGAGGCTTTGGGGTTTTTGTCTCTTTTTCTTCAAACTGAAAAGATCTCCCTCAGTCTATTGCTTCTAATTAGGTCCAGACAATGAGGAAGGGAGGAGAATGAAGTTGGGATAGTTATTTCTCTACATATCTTCTTTGGGGTCTCCATAGGCTGGCAGTAATCTTCAGCTAACAGCCACAGCTCCTGAACGTCTTTGTTTTGCTCTTGTTCTCCGAAGATTGTTATTCTAGGTACAAAAACTGGGGGTTGTAAAACTCTTCAGTTACGCTGATTTCAGTATTGTAAACCTACCATTCCACAGTCTGCTGACCTCTAATTGCTTTTGAGAAGTAAACGTTCAGTCTCATATTTATTCCTTTGTATGTAATTTTCCTTTTCTTTCTTGCTGCTTTCAAGATCTTGCTTTCCTATTTAGTGTTCTGTACTTTAACTATAATATTGCTAAGTGGGCATTTCATTTTATTTATCCTGACTGAGATTTATTGGGTTTCTTGGATCTGAAGTTGTTTCTTTTTATCAGTTCTGGAAAATTTTCAGCCATTTTCTTCTTTCTATTTGTAGAAGTTTTATTTGATGTGTTTTCACATTTGCTTAATATATATGATAGTTTCTTTTTTTCAACATACTTTCAGTTCCCTTTTCTATTTCTTTTACCCTTTCAAGCATATGTATGTTCATAAACATGTATATAGGTGTATAAACATACATACATGTACATAAACATACATATAAGCACACATATGCATACATATACATATATATTCTGTTGCTCATAACCTTTGCAGCTCTGATTCTTTTGCTTGGCATTTCCATCTACTGTGTAACTTACCATCCCTTGTAGTTGCTTGTATTTAGTGATTTAGGATTGTGAGCTCATCTGTTTTGGAACTTGGTCAGTACAGTCATCCTTGGTTATTGTGGGGAATTGGTTCTAGGATTCCCATGGATACCAAGATCTGCAGATTCTCAGCTCCCTTAGTCAGCCCTCAGTATCCATGGGTCCCACATCCTTGGATTCAACCAAGGGCAGATTGATATGGAATGTGCAGATGGAGACATCGTGAACGAGGGGGGCCACTGAAGTTTTCAAGCCCTGGGTTTAAAGTATATCCCTTCAGAGATGATTTGTGATAGCTTCTACCAGATACCTAGGTGAACTACCAACATGCAACCACTTTAAACTGAATTTTGAGCTGGAGGGGTTTTGGACAACAGAGGTCAGGTAAATATAGGCTCCAAATGTGTAACTGTAGGCTGGTACTAGTGGTTAGAAACTGGCATGGGGGATTTTTTTTCTTGCTTTACCCAGAGCAAGTTCAAGACAGAATGGATCTCCAATGTCTACTTATGCAAAGCAGATGTTCTGTTTTGTTTGTCTGTTAAAAATGGGACCCTTAGGCCTGGGTGGTATGGCTCAGTGGATTGAGTGCCAGCATGCAAACCAAAGGGTTGCTGGTTCCATTCCCAGTCAAGGTACATGCCTGGGTTGCTGGCCAGGTCCCCAGTAGGGGGCATGCGAGAGGCAACCACACATTGATGTTTCTCTCCCTCTCTTTCTCTCTTCCTCTCTTTCTCCCTCCATTCCCCCTCTCTAAAAATAAACAAATTAACTAATTAATTAAAATAAAAAAGATAACCCTTAATCTTTAGGACTCCAGATACATGCAGGATTTTCCAACAGCCCTCAAACCGAGGCATTAAACCACAAGAGATTCACAATTTCCTCCATTTAAGCTCCAGCTCTAGAGCTTACTTACTTCTGTGGATTTATGCTTTTTTTTTTTTTTAACTGTTTCTGTCCCATCAGCTTTGCTCTGCATTAAAAAGGATTTTATAATCCAGTATTTTTATCTGAAGCAGTCTCTGTGAACATCCAACCTATTACCAGAAACATTCTATACCATATTGCTCCAAGCCTGTTCAAAAAGCAGTTTTTACTTACACTAACTGAATAGTAACCTGTGTGTTCATTCTATGTTGCCTTGTGACTGAATAGCCACGAAGAGCCTCAGAGGTCCTGTAATCTAAAAATCCTCATTTAGCACATACACCCGAGTGGAGGGCCATCAGGAGATTCAACCAAGGTCACACAGCTGGACAATGGCCAGATGGCAATGAGGACTAAGTTTTTCAACAGCCGACTCTGTTCATGAAAAGTTGCCTCAAAATTATCATGCATGCTTGTTTTCTTTTTCTCTTTCCCTTCTTTCCCTGACTAACTTGTATGAAGCTTAGATCCCAGCTTAAATGCCACTTCCTCAGAGAACTCTTACCCGAGCCCTGGACTAGGATAGGCGTTTCTGGGCTTCGCTTCCATGACACTCTCTACTTCTGCCATTCCTTATCATACCTTCTTTTCTGTTATTTGGCGATTTCTTTCTTCTCCTTGGACAGCTCTGTGAGTGCAAAGACCATGTCTGGCTGGTATGCTACTGTGTGCCCGGCCTCTAGAATGGTGTTTGGAAGTGAAATAGTTAGTGAACACTAGCTGAATAAAATGAGGCTCCTTAGGAGGGGCTGCTTTGGTGAGGCTTTGGGCCTGATTTGGTTGGGAGCTATTATGCAGAGCAGAACCTATAAACTAGTTTTTAAAAATTTTGTTCTTTATTTCTCCAGGGAGATTATGAGTTTTGTAAGTGTTAACAGTCAAATAAAAGTTAATTCTCGGACCTTCCTGTGAAGAAAAAAATAGCAATTATTGAACGTAAAGATGATAGTTTAATTAAACCTCTGACCTAGTGAAGCAAGAGCATCTGATAATGGTATAATGCACCTTTGTGGGGCGTGGGGCGGCCGACGAGAGAGAGAGCAGCGTCTGGGGGAAGGTCTCAGAAAAGGGTGAGGTGAGTGATCTGGGCGAATGTTGGCTGCCACGCCTGTACTCCCGGCTCATTTATTCATCTGTTTTATTTTACTTAACCCCTAAGCACTTCATTTTTTAAAGTCAGTCTTTATGATAAGCAGCAAAATCTTACCTGACAATGATGTACAGAGTAACCTCTTAAAATCATGCAAATCAATTTTGATCCAACAGTTTTATTTTTTAGTTTTACTATTTTTTCTCTCAATTTTATTTTGCATTGGTTTCAGGTGTACAGCATAGTGTGGTCAGACGATCATATGCTTTCTTTAATGTTCCCCACAATATGCCCAGTACTACAACTGGCACCATACAGCATTGTTGCAATATTATCGAGGATATTCCCCGTGCTTTACCTACGTCCCTGTGACCATTTTGTAACAACCAATTTGTGCTTCCTAATCTCTTCACCGTTTCGCCCAGCCCCCCAACCATGCTGATTGACCCCCGTCCTCTGATAACCACCAGTTTTCTCTCTGTGTCTTTGTTTCAATTTTATTTGTTTGTTTATTTTGTCCATTAGATTCCACATGTAAGTGAGATCATTTGGTACTTGTCTTTCTCTGACTTATTTCACTGAGCAATAATGCCCTCTAGGTCCACCCATGCTGTCACAAATGGTAAGATTTCATTCTTTTTTATGGGCTCCTGGCATTTTTAATATACCCCACTCATCGCTGGCTCTCTGGCAAGCAGGCAGTGAGCACTTCAGGAGTCTGTCATGGTGGCTGTGGTAGAACCTGGTTCGGGACTTTCTCGGGGACCTGTGATCATCTCCACTTGACTCTGACGTGGAGGAGACGCCAGCCTCCTCTCACGGTAACACGGCAGTCGTGAGGTTCTCTCTGCGCCCATAGGGGTCAACGTTCAGGAAAGGGAATGGTATGGCTTACCACAGCATACACTTTATTTTAATGTCAGGGATTTAAAAAGCTTACACTTCCATCAAAATTTGACTTTTTGAGTCCTTGCCAAGTCCAGTGTATTATAGTGGCTGATTTAGGAATTTCTCTGTTCTGTCTCCAGGCCCCTAGGGCCATTTCTAGACCTGATGGCGGTAGACACCTGGAGCCACTCAGGGGACCATGCAAGTTTTCAGGGAAGCCCAGGACGCTCGACCCTCACCACTGACTATGTGTGGCCGTGTCACATTCACTGGTGTGCTGGTAGCAGTGTAACAACTGGCTGGGGCAGGAGGGATGGAAAGGGGACCTGATTGCCAGCATTGGTTCACTTCCGTGGTGTCAGTCCTGCCAGCAGGGCTGGTTTGGGTCTGTCTACCAGTGTGTCACCACTGAAGGCAGGGTTGGCAGAAGATGCTTACACGGGCTCTCGCCAGCTGGTGCCGGTGGTGGAAACAGCTCTGGTTTACCACTGGATGTGGCGCTGGACACACGAAGGCTGGTTGGATAACGGGCCCTAAGGGACCGACAACTTGAGGAGCCCGACAGGGAGCCCTGGTGTCTGGCTGATGACAGCAAAACCGGGTTCCTTCTATAACGTGGGTGTGCGTGGCGTGGGCCATCGCTGGAGTGTAACGAGCCGTGTCTGTCTCCATGAGAGCCCCCCAAACCCTACCCTCAGACACATTATCTGCCCTTCATGCCTAGATTGTTCAGAGGGAGTGAAAAGGGGTAGAACTGTGGAACAGAACGTCCGAAAGAAGGAATTAATAAAGCTACAGGTCTCTGGCAAAGAAACTTGGATAGCTTTTCCTCCCAGTGTAGGTGCCAGGACAAAGCATTTGCTTTTTTAATTGAAATATAGGACACATACAAGAGTATGTGTAACATATAGGTATGATTTAAAAATAGCAAAATGCACATCAGTCAATCCAGAATGTAACTGAAAAGAACATTGTCTGTATCCCTGAAGCTTCGTGTGTTCCTTCTCCATCCCACAGCCCCCCAGAGATAATCAGTATACTGAAGTTCGTATCTGTGACTCTTGGGGTTCACAAGAGCAGGACAGGGCAGAAGGCTGAGAACGCAGGCTGGCTCTGTTAGGGTTTCTGTGTGCAGAGACGGAGGCATCCTGCAGCTCAGAAAAGAGAACAGGGGTGCTGATACTCTTCTCTATACAGTCTCCCCACATTTTGATCATTTTAGATGAAATTTGATAAGCAGTAAATTTACAAGAGAACTAAAAACACACTTATTGTAAAAGTCTCTATGAACATATTTGGGATTGTTTAAAGCAGTTTTGTTCATAATTACCAAAAAGCAGAAGCAACGTCAGCATCCTTCAATGGGCAAATGGATAGACTGCTACATTTATTCAGTGGAATACTATTCAGCAATGAAGGAAACAATGTGTGCGTGACATACACACACTGAAATGAATCAATCTCAGGTGCATTATGCTAAGTGAAGGAAGCCAGACTGAAAAGGCTACATACTGCATCGTTCTATTTGTTCTATTTATGTCGGGGGTCCTCAACCTGCCGGCTGCAGACTGGTACTGGTCCGGGCCTGTTAGGATCCCGGCCACACAGCAGGAGGTGAGCTTGAGTATAATGCCCTTGAATCACTCCCCCCTACATTTGTCTGTGGAAAACTTGTGTTCCACAAAACTGCTCCCTGGTGCCAAAAATGTTGGGGACCATTGATTTATATGATAATTATGAAAAAGGCAACATTTTAGAGAAAGAGAACAAACCAGTGGTTCCCAGGAGTTGGGGGTGGGGAGATGAGTTGACAAAGGGCCAGTGAGAGGCGGTTTTAGGGGAGTGAGGGACTTGTTCACTCTTGCAGTCGCAGTGGTTACATGCACTTGTCAACACTCGTAAAACAGTGTAACAAAACTGAATTTTGCTGTACGTACATGAAAAATAAATTAATAACTAAAAAACCACCTTTAAGGGATAAATGGAAACTTAATTGAATGAGAAGAATATCTGATGAAGAGAGTCAGCGCATGTAGAGTGTGACGGTATAGATACAGGGTGTGCAATAATCAACAGGGCAAGCTCCCAGAAAAGGTAGGAGACAGGCTGTGAGGTGCAGGTAGACTGCTGGCTTTAGATACGCATTTCCTTTGTCATGGGAATTGTTTAGAAAAGTGTGGGAGCAGATGCAGGAAAGTTTGGAGATTTGTGTTCGAAGATAAACAGAAACGTTTGGGCAAAAGGTATGGCAAAGGGTTTTGATCTTGACCAGTTCTAATCAACTGATGCTAGCTAATTAGTGGGCTTGTTAAGAAGAATTAGGGCTTAGCAAATGAGAAGGCCAGGGTCCAATAGCCATGTCTGGCATAGGTTTCGGACGACCAGTTCCCTCTGTTACTCCATCTAATGCCCTCTAACCGCTCACTTGTATATTTGTTCTGTACACACTTTCTTCTCTGTCTGCAGTGGCCTTTTTATTTCCACTTCTCTTCTCTGGTCACTTAAATGTTACTCTTCTCCAAGTCCTACGCTTCACCATCATCACCTTAAGCAAGCCCTTCCTGTCTATATTCACCAGGAACAGATTAGGTGTCCCTGTGAGCTCATACAGGATCCTCTACGTACCCCTTCATAGCAGGTACCACATTCAATGGTGAGGTCCTGTCCTGCCTATCCCACTAGACTAGGTGTTCCTTGAAGAGAAAGTCTGTGATTTCAGTACTTAACCTAAGAGGTAGACAATAAATGTTTTTCTGAGTTGAACGAATGAATGAATGAGCAGATGGATGAATGAAATGAAGATGGCGCTAATATAGTGTGTGTCTCTTCACTAGGATTCCCTGGAAGCGGAGGCTA
Source organism: Phyllostomus discolor (assembly GCF_004126475.2). Taxonomy (NCBI): domain Eukaryota; kingdom Metazoa; phylum Chordata; class Mammalia; order Chiroptera; family Phyllostomidae; genus Phyllostomus; species Phyllostomus discolor. The sequence goes on from NC_040908.2 coordinate 126,540,805, forward strand.
AGAGGGACTCTTGTGCAGGTGGTTTATTGAGGAACTGCTTTGAAGTAAAACTTGTAAGGAAGTAAGGGCCGCAGGACAGGCAAAGATGGGGCTTCAGCAAAGCCCTGAGCCCGAGCCCACAGGCAGCTGTGGCACATGGAAGGCACCACAGAGGTATCCTGCTCTGAGACAGGGACTCCCTCTTTACCCTGCCTTTGTCATTGTCTGTGGCCACCCCTGGAGAGAGGGTGTAACTTGCCAGTTACTTTTAAGGTGGTGCCCAGCAGCCAAGGTGCATTGTCCCAACAAGGATGCATCAATGAGCTGTGAGCAGCCAGCGCTCACAGCAGCCAAGATGGGTGCGCTGGCCTGGACACAATGAGTATTCTGCGGTGTGACAGAACAGGACGATGGGAAAGGGGTGATGGGGACACAGAGAGACCTTGGATCAGCTGACTTCTGAGACAGAGGGAAATGATGAAGAAAGAGAAAAGGGACCTTCTTTCTCCCAACCCCCTAACCCCGACCCTACACGCTCCTTTCCTAGGCAAGCGTTGGCTGCGCCTTGGTATGGGTACCACAGGGAGGTGTGTGCATGGCCAGCTGGGTGCCCCTGAAGAGGGGGGCTGGCTTTATAGGGAGCCAGAGTGGGCCCCACTTGGTCCCTCTCTTATGCAGTCAAATGTCTTCAACAGTGGAACACATGGAGAAAATATAGCTCAACAAAAAATACCTCCTGCAAACCTAGAACAACTGAAGGAGACTTAATAGAGTTGCCAAGGACGGCACTTTTGTCTCTGAAGAAAGGTGAGGCTGGGCAGGTAGAATGACCCCCTGAGACCACTTTTAATAATCTTCTACCTGTGGAGGCATAACTCCAAAACAGAGAGCCAGTTTCCTGACAGAAAGCCCAGCCCGGTCCCCTGGACTGGCATTTGCTTGCTCAGAAAATGAGTTTTGAGCCTTTGGACGATCGAAGCAGGCGGTGGTATTTACAACCCAGCCTTACTGTCCAGTGGCTAAGTGTAGTCTAATTCTGACAGATGGCTCTCAGGGGAAATTTTCTTTCAGATTGGATTATGCTTCCATGCTGAAATGCTCTAATTAAGGGGAGTCTATAAACAAAATGGGGGAGTGAAAGGGAGGGGAAGGTAGGCTGTTTCTTAGGAGGCTGTTCTGGAAAATGGCCATGTTGGCGATCTTGATCTCCCCAGCCCCACACATGCAGCCTCACTGAGAATCTAGGCCACCACTTTGCTGGAATCACGGCCGTGCTGGGTGAGCCGTCCACTCTCAGCAGGGAGTCCACTCTCAGCAGGGAGCAGTGCCTTGTTTTCCTAGGTGGTTCTGCCTCTCTAGTCTCCCCTCCAGTCAGTTTCTTTCTTTGTTAATTGTCTTATTAATTAACTTTGTAACTCTCTTGGGGTGTAACTTCCAGAATAATTGTATCATTAAAATGAGCATGACTGATTTTTTTTAAACCCAGTTCAACTGTGTTTCACATTGCTAAGCTTTCTTTCCTAAGTCCAATACTTTGGTTTTTTAAAATATTTAATACTTAAGATACGGCTCTAGAACATTTCTTAATTCTTACCAGTTTGAGGTGTAAGTAGCTATAGGAAAAAGACGTTTCGTTGTCAGATACAGAAGGATGGATTCTGCAAGAATAGATTGAGAAAAATGTAATTTGAAAGTCAGGGAGTGAGTGCCAGTTTTGTCTCCATCAGTTATTCAACAAATATTTGAAAACCTACTATGTGCTAGGCAGTGTACTAGGCATCAGTATATAATGATCCCTACTCTCCTCAAATTATGGTCTTGGGAGATGGGCAGTCACAAAGAAGGGACAGATAGAAAACAAAAAACTGCACTGATAGTTACGTGTGCGGTTGGTGCTGTGAAGGAGACATAGGCGAGACCTAACCTAGCCTGGTGCATCAGAAGATGCTTGGAGGAGGGAACACTGGAGCTGAGACTAAAGGAATGTTAGAAGTTCATGTGGAAGGGCAAAGTCCCAGGCAAGAGAAATTGGCATGTGCAAAGGCCCCACAACAGAAACAATTTCTGCAAGTTCCAAGAGTAGAAAGAAGGTTTAAAAGGGGGGAAACAAGATGGAAAAGAGAGTAGGATTTGGGCAGGAGCAAGAATACATAGAGTGTTGAAGGTGAGAATAAGTCTTTGGGTCTTTATTTTATGGGTAAATTTGAAGAATTTTGAGCAGTGAAACAACACAAATAGATTTATGTTCTCAGAAGATCACTTTGGCTGTCGTGCGGAGAATGGAAAAGAGGGGACAGCAAGGAAGGGTCAGGCCAGGCTGGGGGTGATTTTTCTCACCAGGATAGTGGTCATAGGAAAGGAGAACAGCAGATTCCAGAAAATTTTTAAGTTTTATTGAGGAATAATTGGTATACAAGGAGGCCTCCCAAAAAGGAATTTATTTATAAAAAAATTGTGCATTTATTCTTACATTTTTAAACTTTAGTCACCTTCAAAGTATTCTCCATCTGATGCAATACATCTACTGAGACATTTTTCCACTGCTCAGAAGTTTTTGAACTCATTGATTTTGATGCCTTTTAATGCTTCTGCTGTTTTTAGTTTCACCTCTTCCACATTGGCAAAATGTTTCCCTTTGAGGACTTTTTTTTTTATCTGGGGAAACAACCAAAAAATGTCCCTTGAGGTGAGAGCTGGTGAATAGGGAGGGTGAGGCACGGGGGTCATGCCATTTTGGACAAAAATTGCTTAACGCTCAGCATTGTGTGGGCAGGTGTGCTCATAAATCACCCATCATGAAATGGACAGGCACATTGAAAAAGTCTTCAAACAATTTTGCTGAAGCCAAGCGCAGCCTCTCACAACAATGCGAGCTGGTACACTGGTACAAAAGGATTCTTAGAACACTCAGCTAGCAGGGAAGCCTGTACTACAAGGGGCCTGCCCTCCAGAAGATAATTCCATTCTTTGGGAGGGTCCCTCCTTGTTTAATAAACTGCATATGTTTAGGTTATGCAGTTTGACGGTATTTGACAAGTGTACGTTTGTGAAACCATCACCACAATCAAAATAACAAACAAATCCAAAACTTGTTATGTGCCCCTGTGTAATCTTTTCCTATCTGCCTTCCCTGCTGCCCATCATCCAACCATTAGCAACTATTGATCTGGATTACATCACTATAGGTTAGTTGGAATTTTTCTAGAATTTTATATACATAAGAATCATATAGTATGTTCTCTGTTTTGCTTGGCTCTGTCCATTAAAATAATTATTTTGAGATTCATCCATGTTTCTGTGTGTATTAATAGTTCAGTACTTGTATTGCTGAGTACTGTATCATTGCATGGATATACCACTGTTTGTTTATCTAGTGCATATTTTGATTATTTTTTAATTTTATTTTTTGATTATTTTTATTTTATGGCAAATGCCTGTATTATTTTTATTTTTATTAAGTTTATTGAGGTGACATTGGTTAATAAAATTATTAGATTATTTTCACTGTAGAACTATTACAAATAAAGCTGCTGTCAGCATTTATGTGCTTTGTATGAGTGTATGCTTTCATTTTTCTTACGTAATTACCTGGGAGTGGAACAGCTGGATCACAGGGCAGGTGCATGTTTACCTTTCTAGGGAGCCACCCTGTGGTTTGCCGAGATGGTCCTGGTGATTCTACATCCATGCCGGCCATGTGTGAGAGTTCTCACTCTGCATTCTCGCCAGCACTTGGCAGGGCCCGTCTTCAATTTTAGATATTCTAAGAGGTATAAAGTGGACTTTCATTGAGGTTTAAAAAATTTGCATTTCCCTGCTGACTTAGATGTTGAGCATCTTTTCCTGTGCTTATCTGCCAACTGTTCTCTGTTGAAGTGTCCATTCATATCTTTCATCCATTTTAATTGGGTTACTTGTTTTTTAATTACTGTGTGGTGAGAATTGTTTATGTATTCTGGATGCCAGTCCTTTATTGAATATATGAAATGCAAATGCTTTCTCCCAAGCTATGGTGTGCATTTTTATTCTCTTAACAAGGGAGTTCTTAATTTTAAGTCCATTTTATCAATTTTATCTTTAGTATACATTTAGGAGTATATATGCCTCATTCAAATTTACACAATATGATTTTATCCTGTTGTCATTTAGAAGTTTTATACTTTTAGCTTTTACATTTGTGACTATGATCTACTTTGTGTGATTTTTATCTGTACTATGAAGCATGGGTTAGAGTTTTTTTATTGGCATTGAATTGTTCCAACACCATTGTTGAAAAGAATATCTTTTATCTAACCGTCTTTTGTACTTTGGAAGAAAATCAAGTGATCACATATATGGGTCTGTTTCTGGACTCTATTCTTACTCATTGTTCTTACTGTGTATCTGTACTCCAGAACCACAGTGTCTTGATTATTGTAGATTTATAATAATTCCTGAAATCAGGTAATGTAATTGCTCCAACTTTGTCCTACTTTTTCAAAGTGATTTTGGTTATTCTAGGTCCTTCAAATTTCTATATTAATTTTAAAATCAACTTATCTATTTTTATACACACACACACCCCCGTTGGAATTTTGCTTAGGGTTGCATTGACAGTAAAATCAATTTGGGAAGAGTAGACATCTTAAAAACATTAAGCCTTCCCAATCACAAACAATGTATATCTTTCCATTCAATATATCTTTGATTTATTTCAGCATTGTTTTATGCTACAGATCTCTAGAACTCTCTCAACGTTCATCTCTCCCCTCTCTGGTGATCTGCCTAGCAAACTCTAACCAGTGGCCTTTGCAAACTGCCAAGTTCATTTCCTCAACTCAGGGAACCCACTAGACTCCGCATGGGTTCCCACCTCTCTGTGCTGTGTCTTGAAAGTTCTTTTCGGGGTAGTGAGCAGGGACAGTTGTAGAAGTCACCTCAGTTGTTTCCTGTCACTCAAATATCACTTTTCTTCATGGTCTGATGTCCAGTGTCTTGGAAACTGTTGTTTCATATACTTTGTCCAGATTTTTAGTTGTTTAAAACATGAGGATAAATTCATTTCCTGTATCTATATCATTGTCAGAAGTGATTCATTTTCTATGAGACTTGAATAATGGAAGTAGTCAAAGATTTTCTGGTTTCCAGCATGAGCAGCTTCAAGGAAGGTGTTGGTATTCACTGAGGTAGAAAGAATTAGGTGAAGAATAGAGGAGTTTGTTGTTGTTATATATAAGATCATGTATTCTGTTTTTAATATATTCTGTTGTATTTTCAATGAAACATTAAAGTGTAAAAAATAAAAGCAATTGGATATACGAGGCTGGAGTTCAGAGGTAGGGTCTCAGTTGGAAATATTAATTTATGAATTGTCAACATATACTGTTTATGGTATTTAAATCATAGAGACTGATGAAGTTACTTAAAGGTAGAATCTAGAGCAAAGAAAGAGGAGAGTGTGGGGCCAATTGCTGAGACTTTAACTTGAAATGGGATAACAATGAGGCAAAAGGGAAATGGTTGACTGTGTCATGGAAGGTACCAGAATAGTGCTTCAAGGAACTGTGAGTGGCCAGGTGGGTCAAAAGCTAAACCGATGTCAATTAAGAAAGGACTGGAAAGAAACCACTGGATTCTGTGACATGTGAGTCTCGGGTGGCTCCAGTCAGGGAAGTTAGCAATAAGGACAGAAGCCAGATTGGAGAAGACTGAAAAGCAGATGAAAGGCAGAATGTTTAAATAGTTCTGTGACACCTTTGGCTGCGAAGAGGAAGAGAGGGGTTGGATAGGGAGGGCTTTGTCAAGATGGGGGAGGGGCAGACAGTTTAAATGCTGACAGGTAAGAGCCAGTGGAGTGGGGAGGCTTAAAGATGGATGGAAGAGGGGCTGAGCAGTAGAGGGCACCCCGGGGCTGGGAGCCCATTGGAAGGTGAGCATGGTTGGGAGCCAGAAGAGAAGTGGTGAATCGCCTTGGGATAGGCCCTTTCCTCCCAAGTCACCCCTGGGAAGGAGAGGCCCGCAGAGACAGGAAGTTAAGTGTAGCCCCTGTGGTGGCTCTGTTTTCTCTATGGAGTGTGAGACAGAGCTGTGTGCGGGGAGTGCCTGTGAAATAGCCTCTGTCCTCAGGGAGTGCAGGGCGCTTTAGGGTCTACTAGTCTGGTGATTCCTTTTCCAGTAGCTACAAAATACAACTTGTGAAATTCAGTCTCACTTTATTTTTGGTCTGTTTTAAACTTTAGAACATATCTTTTCAAAAATAATTCATTGGTGTTTTTTCTTCAATAGGTAGTTTGTGCAATACAGAAAACTTGAGTAGAAACACAAGGGTAGATAATCGTGAGTACAAAGTCACCCAGCATCCCTCTGCCCAGAGACATCACCATTAAAGTTTGGACATGTCTTTCCTGTATAATCTCTGTCCATGGCTCTTCACTTGAGATTTTGATATGGCTGTGACACATTCTGGCCAGCTTCTTTTCGTTAGTTTAAGGAAAGAAGCACACCACACAGGTGTGTATCTCAGAGAAACTCCTCTGTGGGAGGTTGGGGCTCCTGTCCCTGAAGAGCCAGATAGGGCTTTGTTCCCTGCATCCACCTTTCCTGAGGTCAAGGCCTATGGAGCCGCCAGACAGCCCTGGGCAAACTCAAGTCCAGTGTGCCGCCTTCAGAGGGCACTTGTCCAACTTCTTCATTCTGTGCAGGCATAGTCAGTGTGTCCAAAAGAGAAGCTGGCACTGATCAGTTAACCAATCCTACTGTCAAACAATTCTTATGAAAATATTCCAATCCGAGTAGGGAAATGCTGCAGGTGCAGCCCCAGGGGTCTTGGAGCCAGCATCCCTGCACTGAAGGATGCCGCTGGCTCTGGGGAGTAAGGAATTGTGCAGATATGAAATGCTTCTGTAGGAGGGTGCAGCCAGGGGGGCCCCAAAAGAAAGATTTGTAATAGGGCCAGAACTCGAGGTGTCCAGGAAATACTAGAAAGATCTATAGGATGTTCTCACCCCCACCCCACAGGTGTGAGTTGGGGGAAGGGATACATGGAACAGGGCCATTGAGAGCTGTTTTGTATAGCAATAGCTTTGTAGTCTGGCATGGTCATTTAACATATCTATAACCTTTAACTGGTTGCATAGATATCTTAAATAGCTGTGGCCATGCTTTGAGCCAGGGAACAGGGAGTGACTTCCACCCTGGACTTAACTGGGAAGCAACTCCCCCTGGTTACAGTGCCTGCGTGAGAGCTTGGAGATGATTGGCTCCACGCCATGGGGCCACACCTGCCCGGACCCACTATGGCAGCCCAGTAAAGCTGGAAGGATATGGGAGTGCTGGCAAGTATAGCTGATCGTGAAAGGAGTCGGAAATGGGGCTGCAGAGGAAGATTGGCACGGGGATCTAAACCCAGATGCAGCAGCCATGCGAAGGAGAACCACACACTTTTGGCAGAGTGGGGGCCCCGTAGCCTTGGTGAGGGAGAACCACATGGCTTTGGCCAGAGTGGGGACCCCCCCCACTGCAGCCATGAGAAGAATTACCATGCGGCTTTAGCAAAGAATCACCATGCACCTTTAGCAGAGAACCACCACTCAGCTTTAGCTGGAGATCCCGGCAACACAGCCAATGGTGCCGGGAACCTAGGGAGGCCTACCAGCTGGGCAAGGATTACTGGGAAGAACCGGGGGCTGCCTGAGCCACAGACTTCTATTTGTTTTCCTGAGATACGGTACCCCAGACTGGGCACGGGGGGAAGGAAGGACTGTGTGTGTTTGTGGGTATTTTAAGGGACTTTGGGATTTTGATGAAGACATTAAATCATTACTCTTAAGTCTATATAACTTGAATAAATAAATCCTTTCCTTTTCACCAACCTCTAACATGGAGAACTATAATTCTCTAGCAGAGGGAAAGGTGAACCTATTACAGGGGGACCCCAGGAGAAGGAGGGGGTCAATTCAGTAGCATTGTTGGGACCCTCTTCCCTGGTAGCCAATCAGGGAAAATCATGGGCGACCACATGAGCAGTAGCCTTAAAGTTATACAACTACTTGTACATGCGCAGTAAAGGCCCACCAAAACTAGCCAGGAAGGATCTTCCCTTTAAAAATAGAGTCCCTCCAGCCCATGAGGTCAATCTCTGCTGGAGTTGGCTTGCTCCCATATTCTCTGATATAAATTCTGCATCTTCAGTTCCATTCTTTGTCCTGATTACAAAGAACCTGGTTACCTGTGCCCACCTGTGACACTTCCACTTTGGCCTTGAGGGGAGAGTCTCACTATTCACAACAGGCCGTGGACAACAGTGTGTTGAGGGGATGGGAAGCCAGAAGAAATTTGGGCATTTTGCCATATTGAGAAAGAGATCAACAACTCAGGAAAAGCAGAGCATAATGGTATGGTCAAGGCCCAGTGAAGAATTTGTTCTTTCAACAGACAGTGCCAGTCAGGGTGTCTGCTAGACGCTGGGGTGCCCACAGAAACTGAAGGAGGAGACTGCAAGCTGGCTAGGTCTGTGGCATCTGAGCAGGAAGCAATTCCAAGAATAAGGAACTCACCTGGCTGGCGTAGCTCAGTGGATTGAGCGTGGGCTGGGAACCAAAGTGTCCCAGGTTCGATTCCCAGCCAGGGTACATTCCTGGGTTGCAGGCCATAACCCCTAGCAACCGCACATTGATGTTTCTCTCTCTCTCTCTCTCTCTCCCCCCCTCCCCTCTCTAAAAATAAATAAATAAATAAAACCTTAAAAAAAAATCTTTCTTTAAAAAAAAAAAGAATAAGGAACTCGTCTCTACCTGCATTTATTCCCTCTCACTCAGGAAGAGGGAGGGGAGGGAAGAGAGAACAGTTCCTAGTAAGCGACTTTCCCTGATCCCTGGGTTTCATATTCATAGAAGCTTCCATCATGAAAAGGAGTAATTTCAGCACAGGATCTATCCATGAGGTCATGGAATGTTTAGTAACGATAGTTTGACCACACTCTTCTAGAACAAAAATAGGGGATCCCCCTTCAAAGATGGGCTCCAGGAAACCACCTGAGAACCTTGTGTTGGCCACTGTACCTACCTCATCACCCTCCCCAGTCTCTATGAATCTGTTCCCAAAAAGAAATGTCACCAGATGGCCCTGCAAATGTTACCTGGCCATCATCAGCACGGCTTCAACCAAAAAACAGAGACAAGAGAGAATCTAATTCGTAGTTCATTGCCTTCGTTTCAAGACAGTGTAGGATACTTCCCTGGGCCTTTAGTTCTTTCTTAAGACAATGGACTGGCCAGTAAGGTACACTAATTGTACTAAAGAAGATGACTTTCACATCTAATGGAGGAGGGTCCCAGCGGCTCAGAACTCCTCCCTTGTTGGCATTTAGTTAGTGTTCATTCTACTGCCCCGGTCTTCCTGCACTGAGCACTCCCAGGGCATTCTGGGCACCTAGAGCTATTTTTAGCATTTAATCCCTTCCAAGTATCAGAGCCAGCGACCTTGTTTTTGTTTGTTTTTAAAGGATAATCCTTCTGTATTTTCAGATTGTAGATGGGTAGTTTTTAGGGATGGGTAGTTTTAAAAAGATGGTCCTTTTTAAAAAATGGGCTTTCCTTCTACTGTCTCTCAAATTTCACTCAGGCGTGGGCCTCAGGTCTGCCCCTGGCTCCAGTCTGTGTATTTCTCCATTGCAGCAGTGACAGGAAGGAGCAGAGGTCCGTCCGATCCTGAAGAAAGAGAGGGAAGGGGCCCTCCACAAGCTGAGGAGCGTACTGGACCAGAGCCAGGGGTGGGATGGGGAGGGCTGTGCCGGGCTCCCAGGCCGCGAGGCCACACACCCTGATGTGGTTGTGAGCTCCCCACTGCGTTTTGAGTTGTGGGTTTAGAAATGGGTTTGGAATAGGAATGCTCTTGTCACTGGAGCTTAAAAACCATCACTGGAGCTTAAAAACTGGGGCTGCTGGGGGCTGGGAGAGGGGAATTGGGGAGTTCCAGCTTACGTACGGATAGTGTCTGGGATGAGGCAGAAGCTCTGGTCATGGCTAGTGGTGGTGCTCGCACCACATTGTGAGTGTTCTTAATTCTATGGAATTACTACAATTACAGATGGCGAAAGTGGCAAATTTTGTGTAATGTGTATTGTACTCTAATTTGAAAAATATACACAAAAACAAAAATCGCCTGCCAGGATGCGAAAGAGCCTTGGAGCCAGCAGAGGACAGCCAGACCAGAGTGCGCAGAGCCGGCTGCCCTGCCTCAGCTGGGGCCAAACAAGGATGCTGAGATGGCTCCTCCTCAGCTCAGAATGAGGAGGCAGCGAGGGCTGGTCTGGCCTCAGCTCCCGGGGACCTGGGCCATCACCCCACCAACACCTGTCCTAAGAAAATTCCCCCATTTCTTTTTCCACTCTCTTCCCCCATTTCTCATTTCCCACACCGTCCCTCTGCCAGGTTCTCTCCTGGGTGCTGGGTATACCCAGGGGAGATGCAAAACAAAACTCTTGTTTAAAAAAGGTTTCACTCCTCTGTAAAAACATCAGTGTGGTCAAGGAACAGCTGCATTGTGGTTGAGCCCTCCAGACTCTGAGTGCTGCCTGGGGTGGAGTCCTGGCCAGTGTCCCCCGAGGAAGGAGGGGTCTCAGGAATGACACACACTTCCTACGTGCCAGACTCCGGGCTCAATGACTTATTTCCCAATCATCACAAAAGTGAAGTAGGTATTGTACCCATTTTACATAAGAAGAAATTGAGGTATAGTGGGGTTTATTACTTTTACTTTTAGAGAGGGGAAGGGAGGGAGAAAGAGGAGAGAAATGTCCATGCAAGAGAAACACCAGTTGGCTACCTCCCACATGCACCTTAACTGGGAATTGAACTAAAACCCAGGTACATGCCCTGACCAGGAATTGAACTGGCAACCTCTTGCTCTGGGATAACACCGAACCAACTGAGCCACACCTGTCAGGGTGGGGTTCATTACTTGCCTAAGATCACACAAGTAGTAAGGGGCAAAACAAAGTTTGAATGTCAGCCTGTTTAAAGCCTATACCAGAACCATTATACTACTTCAGAATATCTTCCCTAGTATAAAAATATGTTTGGAATAATGCCCTCGCCAACTCTGGAATAGAAATGAGTTCATGTTATGATTGGTGTCTATCTAGCTTGCTCATCAGAGGTGGATCCCTGCACCCTGAGAGTCACTCATGCCAGTGAGACCACCCACAACCCCTTTCCCCACTGTGTGTTTTCCGATGAATAGATGTTCCATCAGAGCCAGAACAAGGAACAGGCTGGCCAGACAGATGTCCAGAGAACTAATCAATAAAGGAGGCTGAAACACTGAGGAAGAGGAAACTATTAATCAGTACTTCTCTCCAGGAAAATATTACATTCAGATGGAAATAATACTTTAATAAGCCATGAAGGAGAGCAGTGGCATTCCCAAGTAGCTCAGGCTGCAGCGAATGCTCACTGAGCTGTCTTCTGAAGATCTGGGCCCAGTTCACTGTGGGCTTTGGACTTGATGGTTCCGATGATAGTGGGGAGCCCATTACCGCCTCCCACTACCTGCTTTCTTGACCCAACAGAGTGGTCAGCTTCTCTTCTAGTAAACACGGAACAGGCATTTGAAGAATACCAGTTTGAAGGATGGCCACAGTCAGCTCCTGCCTGAGCTGCCCACATGCACTGGTCCATCCTGCAGGCCACAAGCCTCCATTCCCGTCTGCTCCCTTCTGCGTCGTGGACACGTACCTCCAAAATGCAGGGCTGTGGCCTGTGCCGACTTCCTCCATCTCCCTTATCTCGAGGCTTATTGGCTAAGGCCTCACTCTGTCTCCCTACAGGTCTGGGGCTCTCAGCTCTCAGTGCCCACTCCCAGCTCTTCCTTTCCTAACTGGCATTACTGTTGCTGCCCCGCCCATTTTCAACCCGGGAGCATGATGGTGCCCAAAGAGATGAGGGCTACATGCATTTCCATGCTGCCTAAAAGCAAACAGAGAAACTTCCACCTTTTACCAGCACTGTAACTAATGTATAAAACCACTGTTTTCAGTGAGTGTTTTCCCTGACACCATCACTAACCCTCTGCCTATTTGTGATTGATGGTCACGTCCATAGTGGCGAAGGGTGAGCATCAGCTCGGTAATGAAACCAGTGATTTGTATATGATATGCTTCTCAAAAATATCCAGAACAAAGTTACCACCTTTGGAAAGCCCTACTTTTTATATAAATAGGTAGGGTCTTAAAAATAATTTTTAGTGATCATTGTTTTGTACCTTGAAAAAAAAATGAAATGGTAAGTATTGCCTATTTATGGTCAAATATCATGAACTTTTGATGAAGGAACTAAAGGCCCGATAGTTTCTAAGATCTTCAGTACAAGTAAAGTATGACCTGTGTGTTGTTTGGGGTAGTGGCTCTATTTTCGAAAGCCTGGACCCATTGACCAGAGAGGTGGCTAGCTAGGAGCAAGCTCCCACAGTCAACACAAGAAGGCCCCGGGGCTTAGAGCAGCCTGTCTGACGGCAGTGACATAATGCCCAGTGCAGTGGGGGTGCTGGCCTACTTTTAAGAGCATCTCCTGAGCTACAGGCTCCCCACATGGGAGCGGCATAACAGACTGGAGCTGCAGACTGCTCCTTCCCTGCCCAGAGCCTTGGCCTGTCATCATTGATTTTTATGGGGAAAGAAAGCATTCCCTTTTGTAAACACCACACCAGCATCTTCAATAAGGTGATGTAATGGAATTAATGATGTACTTTCCAGAATCCTCATCGATTCAGAAGATGGAAGTGGAAACTTGAGATGAGGCTAAGCTCTGTTTTGTCAACATTCAGCTGCTCTCCTAAGCAAACTACCCTCAGACAGTAGGCTTACTTGAAAGATATGCTGGTATTTGAATACCCAGGGCTGCCAGGAAGGACTCCATCTGTGTTACAGACATCCCCAGGAGTGTGACAGGCCTGAGAGGGAGGAGAAAGGGGAAAAAAATAATAATGAGCAACCAACTACTTGGTATCAGAGCCTGCTGTTTGAGAGAGCTGGTGGTGATTGGTTTGTGAGTGTATTCTCCAGGGAATAAACCCCCCAGGAGTAATGGGCCCAGGATGGGGTGAGGGGAGCAGAAGGACCACCAGACCTGGCGTTTCTTTGCAGGTGTCACCTGGAGGTGGAATTGGAATTCCAGGATTGTACTGTGTGTGTTTCTTGTGCTGTGTCTTCTCTCCCCAGGAGCAATGTGGGGGCCTGTTCTTGTCCTTACTGACTTGTGTCTGGCACAGTGAGCCTGGCCCAGGGCCTTGTACAAATAGGAGCTCATAAAAATGTTTCTTATTTGAACCTGATTGCTTTCTCCTTAAATTTCATTTGAGAGTCATTCAAATCATTCCAGCAAGATGAGAGTTTCTCGTGTGTTCCTTAGCTATCTCAGGTTTAGGCTGAGGTGACTGTGTCTGAGCCTGTCCAGGAGCTGAGACTGGTCACTGTGGTTAAAGTCAGCAAATGACAATGAGCTTGTCGAAGGATGGACGAGGCGGTTCCCAGAGGTTAACTCTCTGGATCCTAGTTGTAGCCATAGCACAGAAAGAAAGCCTGAAAGCTGGTGAGCCTACTGTTAGCATCTTCAGACTCGCGTCATCTTCCTCATTTGTGAAATTTAATTTCAGCAATTTTCTGGCAACTGACATTCAGCATCTAGATTCTCCTTTGGCAGAAGTGGCTACTTCTGTAGTTCAGTGTCGTAAATTGTGAAGCGTTAGCATCAAGGCCGTAACCTAAGCAACCCTGGCCTGGTTCAGGGGCTCTGCCTCTTCCGCTCTTTCCTCTCCCTCCCAACAGGACTTGGACTCTGTAACACAAGCCCCCAGTGAGGGAGGAGAGGCAGAGGCGGGCCTGCTGAACATTCCCCCTCTGTACTCCGCTAATGCTCCTTTCCCCTGGTGATTTACTCACTTAATCCTCCGACTTGAGAGCATTTGAGAAAGTACAAAAAACCACTTTCTGAACTGTATAGTTCTTTACAGACAACTGTCACATTTTACAGCAAATGCAATTAAAAGTAATTGTGATCATCAGTAATTGAAGCTCCATGTGCAGGTTCTGGTATTTGGAGAACAATGACTTTTACTTCATTTTTTCTAGTTGTGATGTTATTGCATGATAATTCATGTGTTTCACAATTCCATGTTGATGGGTTGCCAGGTGCCAGGTACTCTGCTGCTGTGTCCTAGGGTTGGTGAAACACCAACTTCATGGTGTTTCAACTGGGAGGGGTAGCAAATATTTAATAAATAATCACACAAATTTTTATTTAATTAAAATTGTGAGACATTATACAAGAAAATTACCAGGTACTCCAAGAACCTGTAACACATGGGCCAGACTTGGCCTGAGGAGTCGGGGGACATCTCCCCAGAGAAGCGGTGTTTCTGTGTGGGCCGGAGTGTTAATAAAAGGTGACCTGAGGAAGCGCACTAAAGAGAAGTTGGGGAGAGCGCTTTTCTTGATGGAATACAAGCCATCCTAACTGTCTGGGATTTTTTTTTCTTCCGAAACAACAGCGGAAACCTTTTTTTTGTTTCTTCCTAAACAACAGTGGAAACCTAGTGAAGGATTTTTAGGAAGAGAATGACATGAAATTATTTGCATTTTAAAAATAATCAGCCCTGGCTGGCGTAGCTCAGTGGATTGAGCGTGGGCTGCGAACAAAGTGTCGCAGGTTCGATTCCCAGTCAGGGTACATGCCTGGGTTGCAGGCCATGACCCCCAGCAACCGCACATTGATGTTTTTCTCCCTCCCCTCCCTCTCTAAAAATAAACAAATTTTAAAAAATCTTAAAAAAAAAATAATCCTCAGCCCTGACCAGTGTGGGTGAGTTGGTTGCTGGTTCTATTCCTGGTTCTATGCCTGAGTTGTGGGTAGGGTCCCTGGTCAAGACACATACAAGAAGCAGCCAGTCGATACTTCTCTCTCTCATTGATGTTTCCCTCCCTTTCTTTCTCCCTCCTGTCCCCTCTTTCTAAAAGATAAATAAAATCTTTTTAAAAATAACCCTCAGACTTATGTGAAGAAGAGATTGTAAGGTGTCTAGGAAAATTCTCAAAGGCTATGTTGGTATTATCTTACGTTGAGAGATTAAGAAGGAGCTGATGTCTAGTTGTGGGAAGTACAGGATAGAGATACCAGCATAAGACAAAAATAATGTTGTTTACACCGATCTTCAGGATCCGATAATAAAAATGTTTTAAATTGCCCTGGCTGATGTGGCTCAGTGGACTGAATGCCAGTCTGCGAACCAAAGGGTTGCTAGATCAATTCCCAGTCAGGGCACATGTCTGGGTTGAGATCCAGGTCTCCAGTGGGGGGTGCTCAAGAGGCAACCACACATTGATGTTTCTCTCCCTCTCTTCCCCTCTTTCTGAAAATAAATAAATGAAATCTTTTAAAAATGTTTTAAATTATTGGTATTGCTAAATTTTGTCTCCCCAAGCAAAGTAATACAGATGAACCAGTCATAATTAAACACCACCTTCTCTGAATTTGTCCTAAAGATAGTGAGGCAATGAGAAGTAAACCCTGATAGAATAATTTTTGGATAAATGGATAACCAGATACTTCAAATCTACTTCTCCTATTTTTCCTAATAGGCAGGTTGGCAGGAGCCTAACAAAATCAAGACATAATCCAAAATAGAATTCCTGAGGAAGGATAAAAAAGAAATGCTAAAGATAAACACTAGCAGAAATAAAGAATGTCTTTGATGGGCTCATTAATATATTGGACACAGCTGAGGAAAAAAATCTTTAAGTTTGAGGATATTTCAATAGAAAACTCCAAAACTGAAATATAGGAAAGAGAACAAAAAGACTTGGGGTTGGGGGAAACACCAAGAATATCTAAGGGCTCTGGAACAACTATAAAAGCCATCATACATTCATAATTAGGAATACCCAAAAGGGAAAAAAAGAATAGAAAAAATATTTGAAACAGTAATAACTGAGAATCTCCCCCAAATTAGTTCCATACACCAAGCCACAGATCCAGGTAGTTGAGAGAACACCAAGCAGAATAAATTCCCAAACAACTACACCTGTGCATATCATTTTTAAACTACAGAAAAACAAAGATAAAGAAAATATCCTGAAAGAAGGCAGTTAAAAAAAAAACACCTAACCCATAGAGTACCAAACATAAGAATTACATTTGACTTCTCTTAAGAAAGCAGGCAAGCAGATGGGAGGGTGACCTGGCTGTAACATCTGTCACCCCATTGCTCGCCAGGGTTGATTCGGCTGATGTGGCTGGCTAGGTGGGTGTCCCCTTCCTCCCTCACCGATCCACGTGCATCCCTCCTGGAGCTGTGCACTCAGTCAAAGAGGACAACCTTCCCAACTGGAGGAGAGGACCAGTCTTCAGTCAAGGGTATCTGAGTAGCTGCGCTCCCCTGCTAGAACCTCCAAACAAGCTCTCTAGAAAGCAAGCAAGCAACAAGAGAGTGGAGTGACGTATTTAAAGAGTTGATTGAAAAAATCACCAACCTAGAACTTTGTACTCTATGAAATTATCCTACAAAAGTGAAAGAGAAATACTCCCCCATACAAAAACTGGTGGAATTTTTTGCCAGAAGACTTGCCCTGCAAAAAAATTTTTAAAGAAATTTTTTAGAGAAAAGGAAAATAATATGTCAGAAACATGAATCTACATAAAGCATCAAAGAAGAATTAAGTGAAAGTAAAATAAAAACTTTTATTTTTCTTACTCTTAATTGACCCAAGAAATAACTATTCAAAATAACAATATATTATTATTAATATTATTAATACTCACAAAACCCCAGTAAGTGCTATTTTTGTCACTCTACAGATGTGTAAACAAATGTTAAATTACTTGCGCAAACTCAAGTATTTAAACCCCAGGTCTGTTTGACACTTTAATTTAAAGAAAATGAGAAGAGTATGGTAAAGGCAAAAATGATCTCCTCCCGTTTTTTACTGACTTGTTGGAAATCATACGCCAGTCCTTCCCTGGACTTTCTACAGTTCATATGGATATGTAACATCCTTTGTGACCCAGTTGAAAACTCTCACCTGTGTGAGCAGAGTTAGTTGTCTTCCATGTAACATTTATTTTGATGAAATGTAAGGCATCACTAGGTCTAAAATAGAATTTGGGGTCAGGTTCCTTCATGGCTGCAGAACTCCGCAGCTGTGACAGATGGATGAGAATGCAAATGCTCGAGGGAGAAAAGGAAGAAGAAGAATCTGTCCCAGACTGAGCCTTCTATCCAGACAGTGATGACTTGCCTCCCAGGACAGGTTTTCTAGGTTGTTAAGGGTCTTTGTTTTGTGTCTTGGGCTCTTAGACAATGAACATGTTCCTCGGCCATCCTGCTCCCTTTCCCAGACTTCCTCTGCCCTTGTGCTACCCTTACTTCCTGGGCATTGAAACCCTCAATGCCCAGGAAGTGAGGCAATAACAAGAAGGCTGAAAAATGAAAGCTGTGATAGTGGAGTATAAGCATTTTTGTCTTTGTGACTGTGAGGAGAAAAAACACTGAAGAAATAACTTAGAAACCCATAAAAGGGAGTGGCAGAATGGGAACAGGAGATTTTTCAGGTATATAGACACCCTGGTTTAAAATGTATATCTTTTATTCTCTTCCCAGTTTATGGAAGAAAGCATGTTTTATATTTTTTTTTCTCAGCCAAAAATGAAAAAAAAACCCCACATTTTCTGTTTTTGCAAAGCTAAAAATATTTTTTTAAGACTTTATAGTTGGTCATGTTCTGGTAATGTTTTGCATTGTTTAAATGTAGGTTGTATTTCATTTGCATTTCTGAGCAAACTGGCTTGAAGTTCCATGGGTCAGAGAACGCTTTCATTCATCTTTGCTTACCCCAGACTCTGGCTTCTCGTGCTGTGCATGACAGCTCCTGAGTGACGACTTCTTTTTAAAATAAGTGAGTGAATGGCTGATTAAACTTTCTTCACGGAATATTCTCGCCAGGTTTTCATTGGCTTCTGGTGCTCATTGCTTTTCCTTTACTGTTATTCTCAGGGGACTTCTCACCTGTGTTAACTTTTTATTTTTCTCATTGTTGTAGGTATTGTTTCAGTGTGGACTTCCCGCATTTTTTGTTATCATAATTTTACTGTTTTCTAATCTAATAGGCAAACAAAACATGACATGATGGGTTTGACATTTGTGTTTCTTATAATATTAATGAAGATAAACATTTTTATGTGTTTATTGACTATTTGTTTTTCTTTGGTGACTTATCTATTTCTTTGTTTTTGTATTAGTGTTTATTTTTTTCCTTAGAAATTTTTAAGATCTCTCTGAAGTTAAGAGTCTTTGTTTGCTTTGTTTGCTTTCAGTCTTTGTTTGCTTTGTGACTTTGGTAAATGTTTATGCATTCGCACACATAATGTTCTGTCATTGGAGATTATGCCTTTGGATTGTGCTTAGAAAGTCCCTCCTCCTCCACCCTCATACCTGAGGTTACAAAAATTACCTGTATTAACAACAAAACCAACATCGAGCACTAACAGTTACTGAGTACTTTTTGCTGGGCCCTGTTCTAAGAGCTTTTTGCACGTGGTGTCTTTTTTATCACAAAAATCCTATGAGGCATATGATATTATTATAACTCATTTCACAAGTGAAGCAACTGAGACACAAAAAGGTGAAGTGATTTGCTCAAGGTCACATAGAGGGGGGTGGAGCCTGAAATCAAACCTGGGTAGTCTGATTTCAGAATCTGAATACAATTGGAATGAATTTGGTGTATATATATATGCTAGTGATCCTAAATAATTTCTCCGACTTATCAGTTACATCAACCCCACCTGAATAACCTAGCATTTGTAAACTACCAATGTTGTCATATATGACAACTAATCATTTTAAATTTCTGTGCATTTTGCACTGTTGAGCCTTATACGTCATCATTAAACCACCTTTTCTAACCCAGTTCTGAAATCTGAAGCATCAGCTGGTGATTTGAAACCTATTTCAAGTTGCTAAAATAGATCAGTTTCAGTAGAATCTTCATCATCATTTGGTTAGAAGTGTTTATATAATTGATTAAAAATTATATGTCATGCCTGGGTTGCAGGTTCGATCCCTGGTTGGGGCACATACAAGAGGCAACAATTGATGCCTCTCACATCATGTCTCTCTCCCTCTCACATCTATGTCTCTCTCCCTCTCTTTTTCTCTCCCTTACCTTCTCTCTAAAAATAAATAAATAAGTAGATAGATAGATAGATAGATAGATAGATAAAATTTTTGAAATTGTCATTTTATTATGTTTAAGCCAGACACAGTAGAACACAGTGTATGAGTTCATTGGTGTAGAATGTCTAGAAAAGGCACACCTGCCGATGCAGAGCAGATTGGTGGCTGTGCAGGACTGGGGGTGGGGGTAGGAGTGGGGAGTGACTGCAAATGGACGTAAGGTTTCTTTTTAGGGTGATGGAAATGTTCTGAAATTAGACTAGGATGATGGTTGTAAAATTCTGTAAATGTACTAAAAGTCATTGAATTTTACTCTTAAAGCAGGTGAATTGTATGGGATGTAAATTATGTCTCAGCGAGGCAATTTAAAAATCCAACCTATATCCCACTCAGACACATCCAGGTACACACAGAAGGTGGGAACTTGGAAAGTGCTGATAGGGGCCATAAAGTATAAGCATTAAAGAAGTAATGAGATGGTGATAAGTATGGAAATAATTAGAATTTGAAAGCAGTTCCCTGTTCCCCTCAAACAGATGTGCTGTTACACTTAGCCTGTTAATTCTAGGCTCTATTGTGAAGGAAAGAAAATGTTGGGAACATATTGTTAAAACTTGTGTGATTAGTGTTTTAATAGAATTCTTAGTTCTTAGAGAATAGAAACCCCTTTATAATTTCTAAGTGTGTTTTTCAGTTTTATACATTTGTATTCTGTATGTTTTTACGAGATAATTATGTACCAAAATAGGGGACTGTCTGTATGCTTTGGTCTATTTTTGTACTTAATGGTTTTTTTTCCTTCTAATTTTTCTCACTTTTCTGGTAGCAGTATGCTGATATTATAATTACAGCCTCTTAATAATACATTTTACTATCAAGTAAGACAGATTTCCCATCTTATTTTTATAAATGATAAAAAGATTGGTTGTTTCATCCACTTAAGCTTGCAAGTAAAACCTTTATATCATTTAGGAAAGATGTTTAAAAATGAACTGTGACATTATTCTGGGAATCACTTATATTTAATACAACTTTGCTATGAATGAGTACCTTTACAATATTAAATATTCCCTTCTGGGAACATAAAATATTTCCATTTCACAATTCCATTTTTTAAAAAACAAAGTCATTTGATAACATTTTGTAAAATTTCTTTATATGGATTCATAACATTTCCGTTTAAGGTTTTTCTTGTATACTTTGTATTTTTGCTGCCATTGGGAATGGGGTATTTTTCATTTTTAAAATGTTTTATTCACTGGTATATATAGAAAAGACTGTTTTTACATTGAGATAACTTAGTTTTGATGAAGCGCATGTCTTGAGTGCTCAGTATGGTGAGCTTTGACATTGGCGTCCACCAATGTCACTGCCGTCTAAGGCCAGGTGTAGAGCATTTCCATCACCCCAGCAGGCTGCCCCCCACCCTGTTCTGGTCAGTCCCTCCGCTCCTGCCCCAACAGCGGCCGATTTCTGATGCCTCTTACCGTGACTTCCTGTTCTTACACTTCATACTTTTGTGGGGGGGTGGAATTCTTGGCTCAACAAAATTTTTTGATATCCATCCATGATATAGAGTATATTAGTAGCTTGTTCCTTTCATTACTGAGTAGTATTTACAGTGCATGAGTACACCAGAATGTGTTTATCCATTCTCCTGCCTTTGGACACATGGATTGTTTCTAGTTTAGGGTTTGTTCTGCTTTTATTTTTGGCTGATATGAATACAGCTGTTACAGACATTGTTATACAAGTCTATGAGTGGACAAATGTTTTTTATTTCTCTTGGATAAATACCTAGGAGTAAAATTCCTTGGTTATAGGATAGGTACATGTTTATAGGAAACACAAATAGCTTTTCAGAGTGGCTGCACTATTTTACATTCCAACCAGCAGGGCATTTTGCGCTCCGGTTGCCGCATACCCCTGCCAGTGTCTAGTGTTGTCATCTTTTTATTTTAACCATTTTAGTGGTGGCATTCTGTTGTGGTTTTTTCCTTCATGATTACTGACATTAGGCACCTTTTCTTGCTTGTCATATACCTTCTTTTATAAAGCTAATGTTTTAGCTTTTTGCCCATTTTTATTGGGTTATCTTTTGATTTATGATTTGTAGGACTTCTCTATTTTTACATACTCATACTTAGCTACTTGTTTCATTAGTTCCCATAGTTATTCACTTGGTTATCAACAATGATATCTTCTGTGCAGAATTATATTTTTGCTTCTTTTTTGTTATAATTTTACATTTTATACACTTTTCTTATTTTGTGTGTGTGTGTGTGTGTGTGTTGGCTAGAACTTCACAAACTGTCAAATAATAGGAGTGATAGCAAGGATTCTTGTCCTGATCCTGAATTTAATGACAATGATCTTGGCATTACCTTATTATTTTACTAGGAATGGATGTCAAATTTGATCTAATATCTTTTCCGTTGAAATGTTTACAGTATTTTTCTTCTTTAATCTACTATTGTGATTTACTAATTTGGAAACATCCATGTCTCTTGGAATAAATCCTATTTGCTCAAGGTGTATTACTAATATGGATAGATTTTGTGTGCTCATGTATTTATAGGCTTTTTCAACGAAATTCGTGTAAGAATTGGCCTATAGTTTTGCTTGCTTTCTTGTTTGTTGTTTTTGTGGAGGTGCTTGCTTCTTTTGTACATCTTCATCTGCTGTTGGTTTCAGGATTATACTAAACTCAATATGAGAGTTATATTGTTTTTTCCTCTGGAATACATTTTTAAATAAATCAATTACCTGTGTCACTTTTTCATTCCTATCCCTGTATCAGTTTTACCACTGAGTGATTCCCTTCATCTCACACCTCCTCTTCCTGTATTGTTGCTGGCCGATGCTGAGCTCCAGAGGCTCCCAGGTGTCCTGCTCTGCTGCTCTGGGTCCCACTGCTGCAGGTGTAGGTGTTGTCAGCATCCTCAACTGCCCTGAGTTGTTGAGGTTTGCATTTTACCTTGGAGTGAGTTCTCATGTACTACGTCAGAAGGTACTTAATGAGGACATCTAGGCCAGCAGCAAAATCAGCTCACACTGACCTGAGCCATGAAGTAGGTTAAACTCCATGAAATTGCTGATAGTCCCCCATTTTTTACCTGCAAGAGTGACTGTTGCACAGAAGCACCTGGAGTCTGGGGAAGCATTCACTTCTCTGTTAGAGATGGTGGGAAGATACCTGCAGTGGGTGTGATCAGGGCCCCTTGGTGTGGGGAAAGGGCTTCCTGATGAACACTTTCAGCATTCTTTTTACATTTTTCTAGATTGCCCAGAAGGTTTTGCTCTGATATCCCACCATTCCTGGGGAGAATCTTCAGTTAGGCCCCTATTGTAAATTTTCCGGGACACAAGGAGCACTCTACCACCCATTACAGAATCTGACTAGATGACTAGCAGAAACATGTCTACAGTGGGAGCAATGGTTAATGCAATGCCCAATTAAAATACTTCTTCATGATTAAGCAGACCTTGTAAAAATCCAGTCTTAAGAAATTAGCTAAAAATAGTCAAAGCTTGACTAGCATAGGTTGCAAGTTTATTGCCTGGTCCCCTAATTGGTTATCCTGATCCTATTTTGCCTCTCTGACCTTTAGTCTGTTCTCCACACAAAAGCTTGAGTGTGATCCCTTTGTCTTTTTGATTGATTCTTGTCACTGCTTTGTTCCAAATCTCCTGATGACTCTCCTTCATTAGAATAAAAGCCAAAGTCCTCCAGGATTTGGGCACTTTCCCCCATTACCTGTGACATCACCCCCCACTACTCTTGCAAACACTTTCTCCCCGACAAGCACACTGGAGCCTCCTTTCGGATGCTCAGACACACTCCTGCCTCAGTGCATGTTCTCTGCTTGAGCCACTCCTAGATTTCTATGTGCCTGGCTTCCTCACTCCCGTTAGGTCTTCTTTTAAATGCTATCATCTTTGGGGTCTTCCCTGACCATCCAATTTAAAATGGCATTTCCTCCCACCACCTCCTATCTCCCTGTAATTTTTTTAGTGACACTTAGCACCATTTAATATACAACATGGTTTACTTATTTAATTCGTTTATTGTCTGAGTTCAAGAATGTCAGCTACAATGGCAACTCCATTACTGCAAGGATTCTTATCCTTGTTTCCCCCTTTTTATTCTCAGCACTTAGTATAGTGCCTTGTACTTGTTGAACAAGTGAATGAATACATTTAAAGTGAAGACTTTTTTCTGAGACATGCCCTGCCTTCGCTCTTGTCCTAGGAGAGTGAGAACTATGCCTTTGTGGAGAGAAGAGAGAATTCCAACATGACACAGATTGAGTTGTGACTGCAGGGAGTCAGGGAATTCCTCAGATGGTTGGGGCAACCTCAGTGCCCAGATTTGTCACCCAAACCAACCCAACATACAGAATAACCTTGGGCGTCACCAAAGAGGCTCTGTAACGGTTAGTTGACTTACTCTTCCTAGAAATGCCTGTGAGCCTCAACTGGACCATTGGATGGAGAAAACTGAAGACCCTCTCTGAGCCCTGGGAGTGGGAGAGGGACGTTTGTTCTAAAATTCTAACCTCTCTGACCCAAGGTCGTAGTAAGTTTGATTGACGCATTCTAAAAATCCCTACCTATGAATAGAGACTTAGGGTCAGAGATAGCACATGGAGATGGAAAGTATCTTCAAACCTATTTTTTAAAAGATTTTATTTATTTTATTTTTAGAAGGGAAAGGAGGGAGAATGAGAGGGAGAGAAATATCAGTGTGTGGTTGCCTCTTGTGCGCCCCCTACTGGGGATCTGTCCCACGACCCAGGTATGTGCCCTAACTGAGAATTGAACTCGCGAACCTTCTCAGGTCAGGCGCTCAATCCACTGAGCCACACCAATCAGGGCTCAAACCTATTTTTTTTAAATATTATTTTGTATTAGTTTTAAGTATATAGCACAACAGTTACAAAATCGTATACTTTACGAAGTGTTCTCCCTGATATTTCTGGTACCCACCTAACACCATACATAGTCATTACAATATTATTGACTATATTCCCAATGCTGAACTTTACTTCCCCATGATTATTGTGTAACTACCAATTTGTACTTCTTAATCCCTTCACCTTTTTCACCCAGTCCTCCAGATCTCTTCCCTCTGGCAGCCATCAGCCTGTTCTCTGTATCTGTGAGTCTGTTTCAGTTTTTCCAAAGCCGTTTTGGCACTGGTGCAGATTATGACCACGGGCAAGTGGCTCAGCCTCTCTAATGCTATCTGATAACCGTCTGGAGGTCCCAGGGCATATCATTTAAAAAGTACATCTTATTTGCTTTTTTTCCTATATAATTCTATCCATGGCCTAGGAAATTTTGTAGTACCTGTATGTCTCCTTTATCTGGCGTATAGATCAGGAAGTGAGAGTGTTTTCAAATGTGGGTCGAGCTGGTGGAGAGGAGTCCTTGCTTGGTGCACTCTCTGATCTGTGGGTCTTAACCTTTCTGTAGAGCACAGGTGGCAAACGAGGCCCATGGGCCAAATCCGGCCCTCCACCTTGTTTTATCCAGCCCAGCACCGGCGGCAGCGCTGAGCTCTGGCTTAACAGTTAAGGAGTAGTTACATTTCTACAGTCCTCAAATAACATTTGGCCCTTTGAAGGCAACCATGAGGTTGATGTGGCCCCTGGTGAAAATGAGTTTGAGCCACCCCTGCTGTAGAGACTAGTGCTGTTCATTCACTAATGCATTGCATTTAATAATTATGGACCGACCCTGAGCCAGGCACTGCTCTCAGAGGTGTGGGAGCAGCACTGGTAATGGGTTAACACATATATTTCAGATACGATGCTTAATGCTTTACATATATTGATTTATTTAATTTTTGAGAGAGAAAGAAAAAGAGGTAGACTATTACTATTGTCTTTACTGGAAGTGCATCTGAGGTGCCACTGAGTACACTTATACTGCCCTTCATTGTAACATAATCTCTTATTTCCCTAAAGAGCATTAGGAAATTTTAGTGAATTCAGAAGGAAATGGTCTGAAGTTGGTGCGTGAAGGAAAGGCAGATCTTCTTTTGCTAAAGCCCCATTTGCCCTAGTTCTTAAATAGGATTTAGTCAAGTTAGTTTCTCTTTCTTTTCCTCTTTTCCCCACTAACTTCAGAGGCAAAAGCAATTTGAGCAGATAAAAGCTGTCAGGTCAGCCGTGAAGGTGGAAATATTGTGTGATAGAGGGAAAGGTCTGGAGACTTGTAGTTTCCAGTTCAGCTCCTCCAAGATTCCTCAAGTCTCTACCACACACGAAAAGGGGAAATTTGGCCGCTTTCCTCTTAACCGTCACCTAAGATCCCCTTGGGCTATACTAGGGCTTCGCACTTGGCAGTGCCACAGGCTTTGTGGTCAGACTTTCTTGTTGAGGTGTGGCTCTAGCGCTAACTAGCTGTGTGACCTTAGGCAGGTTGCTCAACCTCTCTGACCCGGGGCTTTCTTCTGTAAATGGCCAGGGCCCTGAAAAAAGGTTCCAAAAGGAGGAAGATACAGCTCCTGCCTTTGGCATCTCACAGTCAAACACAAATATCTATCATTTCATTTGTAATAGAAGTATGGACACAGGGTTGCCAGAGCAGAGAGTACAGGCGTGGGCAGACTTGAAGGCTACATGGAGAGAATAACTTGCAAGCTGGGTCTTCAAAGATACAAAAGAACATTTTGCCAGCAGAGAAGTGAGCAGAGTCATTCAGGAAGAAGAAACAGCGCAGAAAGGATTAGAAGGGCAAGGCATGCAGAGGGAGTTAAAAATAGTTCCAACTGATTGGGGAATTAGACGTGTTAGAGAAATAAAAAGATAAGTTAGGAGAATAACAGTGGGAGAAGTCATCTTTTATAGGATATGCTAAGAGGTTCACATTTTAACCTAAGAGCACCCGAGATCTATTGAAGGATTTAAGCAAGGAGTGAGGAGATCAGATCCGTGTTTATATGGAGCATGGCTTAGAAGAGGTAGGTTGGCTCCCAAATAATCTTTCGGACACTGATGCAAAGGGCATGGAGAGGAATAGTTGTAATCAAGATGCATTTTGGAGGTCGAATGAAATGACGTGCTGATTAATGTACTGCTGAGCTCTAAGAGTTAATAATAGGGGTGGAAGAACAGTTGGGGACAGAAGAGGTGGGATGCCTGGTGTTTGTCCCCAATAAAAGGTTAAAAACACCCTGTGTTTGCCCTGGCTAGTGTGGCTCAGTGGATTGAGTGCTGGCCTGCAAACCAAAGTGTCCCTGGTTTGAGTCCCAATCAGGGCACATGCCTGGGTTGCAGGCCAGGTCCCTAGTAGGGGGCGCTCCTGATGCAACCATACATTGATGTTTCTCTCCCTCTCTTCCCCTCTCTAAAAGTAAATAAGTAAAACCCTAAAACAAAAACAAACAAAAAAAAATACCCTGTGTTCTGTGACTATCTTTGAAGCAGATATCCATCCATGGTTGAATAAAAATAATGTGTTTTTCGTGCTTGTTCATACCACTGAGCATGTTATTTATTTCATTTACTGCCATGCTTCTCTTTAGAAGACATCTTCACTAAAGTATTTCATCCTTCCATCTCCTGTAAACTGTGAATTCTTAGTTTTGATGGAAATTTTCAGGATGGCAATGATGCTTACAATACAGGGTGAATCCCAATTACTTCCAGCTCACCTTGATGTTTTCTTTTCTTTGGGTGGAACACATAGCAGTCAGAGCCAGCAGACAGTGCCCAAGGTTCTAAGGATGCTCTGATATTCCCAAACAATATGTGTGCTTTAAATAAGAACACATTTTTATTTCCAATAACTTCTGTTTTTCTCTACATTGAGAACTGATAGATCCATAATGCTCTCCAGTTCCATCCACGCTGCTGCAAAGGGTAGGAGCTCCTTCTTTCTCTCTGCTGCATAGAATTCCATTGTGTAAATGTACCATAGTTTTTTGATCCATTCATTTACTGATGGGCACCTAGGTTGCTTCTAGCACTTGGTTATTATCAATTGTGCTGCTATGAACATTGGGGTGCATAGGTTCTTTTGGATTGGTGTTTCAGGGCTCTTAGAGTATAATCCCAGTAGTGGAACTGCTGGGTCAAAAGGCAGATCCATTTTTAGTTTTCTGAGGAAATTCCAGGCTGTTTTCCGCAGTGGCTGCACCAGTCAGCAATCCCACCATCAATGCACTAGGGTCCCCTTTTCTCCACAACCTCTCCAACACTTGTTGTTTGTTGCTTTGTTTATGATGGCCATTCTCACTGGTGTGAAGTGGTGTCTCATTGTGGTTTCAGTTTGCATCTCTCTGATAGCTAGTGACACTGAGCTTCTTTTCACATGTCTCTGGACCCTCTGTGTGTCCTCCTTGGAGAAGTGTCTGTTCAAGTCCTTTGCCCATTTTTTAATTGGGTTGGTTGTCTTTTTAGAGTGGCATTGTGTAAGTTCTTTGTATATTTTGGAGATCAAACCTTTGTCTGAGGTATCATTGGCAAATATGTTTTCCTATACAGTTGGTTCTCTTTTCATTTTAATGCTGTTTTCTTTAGTCATGCAGAAGCTTTTATTTTGATGAGATCTCATTTGTTTATTCTTTATGTCTCTTTCTGTAGGGGACATATCAGTGAAAATATTGCTGAGTGTAATATCTGAGATTTTCCTGCCTATGTTCTCCTCTAGGACTTTAATGATGTCACAACTTATATTTAAGTCTTTTATCCACCTTGAATTCATTTTAGTGTGTGGTGTAAGTTGTTGCTTGAGTTTCATTTTTTTTGCATGGAGCATCCAGATCTGCCAGCACCATTTGTTGAAGAGGCTATTTTTGCTCTATTTTATGCTGCTGCCCCCTTTGTTGAATACTAATTGACTGTAGAGTCTTGGATTTATTTCTGGGCTGTTTATTCTGTTCCATTGGTCTATGTGTCTGTTCTTATGCCAGTACCAGGCTGTTTTGATTAGAGTGGCCTTATAATACAGTTTGATATCAGGTATTGTGATCCCTCCTACTTTGCTCTTCTTTCTCAACATTGCTGCAGCTATTCAGGGTTGTTTATAGTTCCATACAAATTTTTGAAGTGTTTGTTGAAAGAAAGACAAATACCATATGATCTCACCATTAACAGGAACCTAATCAAGAAAATGAACAAACAAGCAAAGTATAGCCAAAGACATTGAAATTGAGAGCAGGCTGGCAGTCACCAGAGGGTAGAGGGGAGGGGATAATGGAGGGAAAGGGTGAAAAGTTTACAGAAACATTTATAAAGGACACATGGACAATAACAAGGGGGGGATGGAAATGGCAGGGGGACGTGGGGAGGG
The DNA here is from genome assembly GCF_004126475.2 of Phyllostomus discolor. Lineage (NCBI taxonomy): Eukaryota > Metazoa > Chordata > Mammalia > Chiroptera > Phyllostomidae > Phyllostomus > Phyllostomus discolor. Next base: position 126,569,290 of record NC_040908.2, read on the forward strand.
CTCGTATGGTGGGGAGGGGTGGGGGGAAAGGCAGAAAACTGTACCTGAACAACAATTTAAAAAAGAGAATTGATAGATCTATAAAAAGTCTTTTTAGAAGATTATTTACCTTCAAATTAAATATTAAAGCCTCTTCTATAGCCCTTTAACTTATGAGATTTTCTCTCTTTGTTTTCACTGAACACTCTTTCTCTAGAGATAGGAAAAACAGGAGCTTTACAAAAGTCATGTGTGAATCTCAGTTTATCTATTAGGGAAGACTAAGAAGGTCCAGGGAGACTTCAATATTCAAAATTTCTATGCGAAGAGCACCAAGACTTGGAATTCACCTTTTTCCCATGTCCCCCTTTAAAGTATACACTGTCCTAGGATGCTGAGTTCAGCGTTATGTCGATAGCCCTCATCGTCTGACCTCCCAGTCTCCAGATCTTCCCCGGAAATACAATTGCACAGTCCACCAAATCCTGTCTCCTTAATCACACTTCTGATAACACAACTGTCTTGCTCTAAAACTTAGTTTTCTCCTGCCCACAAGTTACTGTCTGAGATCGGGAAATTGCAGGATATCAGAGCTGGGGCAGGCTTTACATTTGTTCAGCTCCTTCCTTGATGCTGGATTCTTCTCTGAAGAAGAGAAAGACCTGCCAAACAGACCTGGAACTTACCACCTTCAGAGGCAGACTGTGGTTTGGGACTGAAAAAGAAGATTATTCTATTTTTTAAAGTATATCTTATTGATTATGCTATTTCCTCCCCTCTGCCCTGCACCCCCTTCCCAACAGCATCCTACCCCACCCCCACCGCCATTAGTTCATGTCCATGGGTTGTACATGTAAGTTCTTTAGCTTCTACATTTCCCATACTATTCTTAACCTCCCCCTGTCTATTTTCTACCTACCATTTATGCTTCTTATTCCCTGTACCTTTTCCCCTATTCTCCCCTCTGCCTCCCCACTGATAACCCTTCATGTGATCTCCATTTCTGTGATTCTGTTCCTGTTCTAGTTGTTTGCTTAGTTTGTTTCTGAGTTGTTTTTTTTTTTAGGTTCAGTTGTTGATAGCTGTGACTTTCTTTTCATTTTACTGTTCGTATTTTTTTATTATCTTCTTCGGTAAGTCCCTTTACAATTCATATAATAGGAGCTTGGTGATGAGGAACTCCTTTAACTTGATCTTATCTGAGAAGCACTTTATCTGCCCTTCCATTCTAAATGATAGCTTTGCAGGATAGAGTAATCTTGGATGTAGATCCTTGCCTTTCATGACTTGGAATACTTCTTTCCAGCCCCTTCTTGCCCATAAGGTTTCTTTTGAGAAATCAGCCAACAGTCTCCTGGGAACTCCCTGTCTCCTTTTCTCTTGCTGCTTTTAAGAGTCTCTCCTTATCTTTAATCTTGGGTAATGTAATTACCTTGTGCCTTGGTGTGTGCTTCCTTAGGTCTAACTTCTTTGGGACTCTGAGCTTCCTGGAAGTCTATTTCCTTTGCCAGATTTTGCTGCATTGTGGCGCTTATGTGGGTGAGGTATCAAAGAGGGAATAATAACACTTGCTTGGCTCTCTCAGTTGGCTTTTAGTCACTTTCCCTGTTACCCACAAGCAAATTGGGCCCTTCTGGTGCTGATTCCCAGGTGGGTGGGTTTGTGTACTTTCTAGGACCCGGTGGGTCTCTCCAACAGACTCTCCTGTGAAACTGGGAGTTTTTCCCACCACCACCTCAACCCCCACAGGTTCTGACAGCCAGAAGTTTTGAGGCTTTCTTTTCCTGCGCTGGAACCCTGGGTTGCATGATCTATCTTTCTCCCCAGTTGTTCCTCCCGGTTTATCCACATGCAAATATAGGACTGCCCACTCTGCCGGCTGCCACCTGGCCTGCCCAGTCCTCCACCCGCTGCCTTGCCTTCGTCCTATCCACCCCTGCTGCCCGTCTCCACCCCTCTTACCGGTCTGGTTGAATGTTTCTTCTTTAACAACTTGGTCATCGAACTTAAATACAGTTCAATTTTCTGGCAGTTCTTTTTGTTTTTATTTTAATTGTTGTTCAAGTACAGTTTTCTGCTTTTTTTTTTTTATGGGGCTATGCTTTATTTTTTTTAATATATATTTTATTGATTACGCTATTACAGTTGTCCCATTTCCCCCTTCACTCCCCTCCACCCTGTGCCCCCTCTCCCACCCACCTTCCCCCCCTTTAGTCCATGTCCATATGTCATACTTATGAGTTCTTTAGCTTCTACATTTCCCGTACTATTTTTGCCCTCCCCCTATCTATTTTCAACCTACATTCTATGCTACTTATTCTCTATACCTTTTCCCCCTCTCTCCTCCTCCCACCCCTACTGCTAGCGCCCCCTTGTGCCCTCTATTTCTGTGGTTCTGTTCCTATTCTAGTTGTTTAGTTTTCTGATTTTTAACCCCATCCCAGCCCACCCCCCAGCCCTCCCCACCTCTCTGCCATTTCCACCCCCCTCCTTGTTATTATCCATGTGTCCTTTATACTTGTTTCTGCAAACCCTTCCCTTTTTCCCCTGAAATTCCCTCCCCTCCCCGCTCTGGTCACTGTCAGCCTGTTCTCTATTTTAGTGCCTTTGGTTATATTTTGCTTGTTTGTTTTGTTGATTAGGTTCCTGTTAAAGGTGAGATCGTATGGTAGTTGTCTTTTACCACCTGGCATTTTGTTTTTAAATTTGTTGTTGTCCTTTTTTTGGTTGTGCAAGGAGGCAAAGTGTATGTACCTATGCCTCCATCTTAGCTGAAAGTTCAAGAAGATTATTCTAAATCTTCCTGTTACAGGATAGGGGGCCAGGCCCTGAGTAAGTTTGCCTAGGGCTAGACTTCAGTGTGTGGGTTCTTGACTTCACATAGGAAAGATTTCACAGCATGAGTCCAGGTAACTGGCAGGGTACGTTTATTAAAGCTGGGGACAGTGAAACAAGGGAGGACTCAGCGTGGAAAAAGCAACAAGAGAGCCCAGGCTGGGCTGCCTTAGCCCCCAAGGGAGTCAGAGAAAAGGGGCCTTGGAAACAGGTTTACAGGGTTAGCCTGGGACGAGTTGCTACTGCCCATTTCTCACCTGGTTGCAAGACTCGAGGTCCCCAAGAGTTTAGGATATGGTTGCCTGTGGGGGAAGAAGTGAGGAAAGAAGAGGAGAAGGGAATAGTGCAGGCTGCTCCCCAGAGGGAGAGTGCACCCTAGATCCATTGTCAAGAGGGAAGGTCTCAGAAGAGAGTTTTGACAGAATATTCATCAGTTCTCCAGGTGTGCCCTTTTAGGGTCATGGCCTCCTCTGATTGGTCAGTGCCAGAGCAGGGGATCATTAGTCATTGCAGCTGGTCCAGGTGTTGCCCACCTGGTTTTGCTGCTTTTCTGGGTCTGTAGCTGAAATACAACTAAAGCCTAAATGTTACCTCTAGGGAGGTGACCTTTGTATCTGGATGTAAGTCACTCAGCCTGTTTGTTCAGCTGTCTGTCTCAGTTTCCCTATTCCACTTGCCAGGGAATTTTCCTAGCTTCCAGGTCTAATCCTTGGAACCATTAATGTTACCAAAGAGCAGCTGGGGTCCAGCTGCCTGCTGCCACCCTCTAGGCAAAATTCCACAGGCAAAGGTTTGGTGATAAAGGAAAGGAGTCTTTATTCAAAAGCTTTACAATTTTGGAATAAGCGCTTTCCACATGCATTAGTCACTTTAGACTGTCAGTTAAGGCTAAACTCTTTAACACCTGAGCTCTCCTAGCATTTCCCATTAGTCTTAATTATCTTATTTCTATAGGGTTAGTTTACAAACTAAAACAACTTAAAATACAAACGCTGCACAATTTTGGAAGACTGTCAGGCTTCTGCCTTCAAGTTCTTCCCCTCTGAGACACCCAAAGAATAACCCTGCCACCCTCTGCCAGGCCAGCCTGATATTATCCTTCAGGGAATGCAGGCAGCTGCAGCACAATCAAGGAAGGCATCCTCAAGGAAGAAGAGGAAGAAGAGCCGGAGAGAGCCAGCAACCCTCCAAGAGAGCCGGAGAAAGTTCTTCTTTTATTCGAAATCTTTTCATGCATAATTCCTTGTGCTCTGGAGGCATTCAGCTTCTCAGCCAATCCCATCCTAGACTGTTTACCATTGCCTCAGGCAGCCTCCTCCTATAGCCCCTCCCTTCCCAGTGATCTGATCCAATCTCTCCCTGTTGTTAAGAACAAGTTTAGCACCTTCTCTGTGTTGCACTACTTCAAGTATGTGCTGACAAGAAATTTGTCTTTCTTGAATCTTTTCCATAAAGCTTAATAGCTCTTCACGGCTCCTCATTAATCCTGCCCCTCTTCCATGGTGGGTGCTCTTCTCACTGTCTTCCAGCTGATCACAGGTCTCCAAAATGGAGATGCCCAGGGTCGGATTAATGTGTTGTGGCTGCTGTGCACCCTCCCTCTCTAGATTATACCTCTATTGATGCAGCTTAATTAGCTGCAAAATTAGTTTCTGGTAGCTATATCACATTTTGGTTGAAAATAATATTGAACCATAAAGTCTTCTATTTTTTCACATGCATTAGATTGCATCTACTTAAGAGGTTGCATCAATGATGTTTTAGGCCCTCAAATAATTTATCTCGATACATTTACATTGTTAGGCTTTATTCATGTCACCTTCCTGTCAGGATGTTCTACGGATGTTGATTCTGGACTCCAGTGTACTTATGCCTCTTATGTCATGCCCAAATTTTATGTCTTCCTCTAAATTATTGATAAAATTACAGAACTGGATAATACCCAACTATCCTTTAGTTATGATTGTCCAACTAGATAAGAATTCACCTTGGTTTACCGTCATTCAGTCTCAGTTTTCTAGATCCGCTCCAAGATGGTCAGGAGAGGGCTCCCCCAGTGCCGTGCCGGGGCCTACACTTCCTGTGCCCACAAAAGTGCCCTGACGTGTGTCACGTGGCCCAGACCAAAAACAGAAGTTGTTAGTCTAGTATCACCTGTTTGTAATGAAGCCATGAAGACTCAATGATTGTTTTTTTAGGGCCTCTAAAACCACACTTTTAAAATAATCAGGGTTGATAGTGTGTCTGAGGTGAGCACTGCGCATAGTTTCCCCGGAAAAGGGCTCAGTTCTTTACTTTCAGCCCATGGTTCCCTCTCTGCCAGTCAGGGCCCCGCCCGCGGCCAGTGGTGAGGCTCTGCCTGTCATCCTAGACAGTCCGGTCCTCTGGGACCTGTCTCCAAACTTTCCCTTCACCCTCTAGTGCTGAGAAAAGCTGAGTACCTAGTAATTCCTCCATGAGACATACCATTCTTGCCATTAAGTTCTTCTTGGTGTTACTATTATTAGCAATCCTACCTGCCATTGCAACTCTAGGATACATCCGGTTTCCTGAGTGGTGGAGATGGGATAGGCACTCTGCAGCCACGGGGCCACACTCTAGAAGTGTTTGTGGGAAAGCCCCAATCACGTGGGGTCCTAGAGGACTGCCGTGTCCTCTGCAGGGACTGAACCAGCCCTTTCCTGAAGCTTTCTCTGGGTATGTGCCAGTGCACCAGACCAGACTGGGAATCCCACACTCAGAGTCGTGCGGCAGTGCAGGCATGAGGACATGTAAGCCGTCAGCAGAGGCTTCCCTCTACCTTGAGCAGCTGTGACCCACACAGAATCGTGTGCAATGAGCATAGCATAGCAGCTGTCTTACTTCATGGGCTCACTTCTCCTTTTGCCTTAACTGTTCTGCCATAGTTCGTGTGAGGGAGGCGATGGTATCTGGAATAGGGTAGCACTATAGAGAAGAAACAATTTGGACAGACAGATATTTCTGGAGAGAGAAATAACATGACTTTCAGATGTGGGAGGGTGAGAGACGAGGAGGAATGTAGCTGTGATGACTACCAGATTTTGGGCTTCAGCCTTTGGCAGGATGTTTTCATCAAACAGAGATGAAGAAGACATGTTTAGGAAGGATGGGGGTAGGGGGCGGAATCAGCTCCATTTTTGAAATATTAAGATTGAGATGCCTATGAAACAAGTTGGGTATATGAGTCTATAATGCAGGGAAGAGACTGGGGTGGAGATGTAGATGATGGCATCCTCCATACATAAGTGGCATTTTAAACCAGGGAACTGGATCAGATCAGATAAGATAGTGATGTGAATGTTTCTGGTCAACCACAAAGTGCTTTGCACATATGTGATGTTATTCTCCTGTCCATTCCCGGCTGAACATAATCATTAGTCAGTGTAAATACTTTCTAATGTAGGGCCAGTCCTATGGAATTAGACCTGGAATCATCTGAGGGAGCAATTCAGAAAAGGAAAACCAGTGGGCTGATGGCAGCCCCTCCCAATACCCTGTGAGGGCTGCTGGGCTCACTTGTGCCCCAGCACCAGCTCAGAAAGTGTCATCCACCAGGCATGCTTCCAATGCAATTAATCATGTTAATTCCTATAAATAAAGTGTAACCAGCAGTTACATTAACAGAGCATGCTAATTACTGCTAGGCTCTGTCGCTGAAAGGGGGTGTTTTTGCCAATTTTGTCATGTCTGGGGTAAGTATCAGGAATACAGCTGGAGTTTCTGAGAAAACAATGATAAAATCATTAATGGCTTCCGTGTTACAGGTAGGCCAAGTTTGGGCCATCAGTGTGATTATTACAGGTGACAATCCATGACACTTGGGAGAAAGGTTGCAACCAAGACTTCTTCTCCACTTGTGAAATCACAATTTCTTGCTGCTGTATCTCACAGGGTTTTGTTTTTGAAAGAGACTTTGTTATTACAGCATTTCTGAGTGAGTCAGAAGATTGTGAGTGGTCATGACCAGCTGTCCCGCTGTGTGGCATCTCCCTGGAAATTTGACCCAAAGTCCCCAGGAAGCTGAGTTACTGAGGCTGCAGCTAATGTCCAAGGATGCTTGCACCTGCTCTTCATTTGTGCATCAGTTCATTAACTCAAAAAATATTGACTGAGCTACTCCTAAGTGTCAGCCACTGGGAGAAGAGGGTAAGTGGGACTTGGCCTTGAAGAGTACACAGACTGGGGAGACTGAGAAACGTGTAATCATGCATTCATAATAATAGTTACCGTGTATTTGGTAGTTACTGCATATGTATGTTTTCTCATTTAATCTTTTAACCCTATGCTGTAGCTATTACTTTCCAGTTTCCAGATGAAACAGAACAGAGAACAGAAAAACTGAGAAAGTGTGTAGATTATCTAAGTTTGCATAATAGTAAGTGAGGGGCTAAGACTTGAACTCAGCTTCAATTAGTTGCACGGTGTATCCAGACTTCAGGTCCTTAAAATACCAATGAAGTCATCTTCCTGTTCATACCCCCAACCTCAGTTCCCACCCATCAGAAGCAATACCTTCAACTGCTTTAACTTTCTTTTAAACCCATGCACTGTTGGTGGGAATGCAGATGGATGTAGCCACTGTGGGAAATAGTATGGAGGTTCCTGAAAAAATTTAAAATGAGCCCCAACTGGGGTGGCTCAGTGGGTCGGCCGTTGTTTCACAGACCAAAAGGCCACCAGTTCACTTCCCAGTCAGGGCACGTGTCTGGGTTGCAGGCCAGGTACCCTGTCAGGGTGTGCAAGAGGCAACCCACTGTTTCTCTCTCTCTCTCTTCCCCGCCCCTTCTCCCTTCCCTTCTCTCTAAAAATAAATAAATAAAATCTTTTTACAAAAATTGAAAATGAAACTGCCTTATGACCCAGCTATTCCAATTCTGGTTATATATCCAAAGAAACCTCCATATATATTTTTAATGCTTTATTTATTTTTAGTTTTAGATTTTCATTGAATTTTATTATGGAAGATGAGGATTTAACTCATAAGTTCAACTGCACACACTTCCCTCTCCCAGCTTCTCAGAACAGTTGTGTCATAAATTTGTGGAGATAATGAATCATGTCTATATCAGTATTAAGTAAACTTAGTTTTAGCTGAACCGTGCAGTGTGCTATGATTACATTGTCTCTTTGCCCCCAAGAGTGGGTGTTTCTATCTCTAGCCTGGCTCTTTCTGCTGATCTTTGTACTGTCATTGGCTGCCTGACTTCCCCATTTGGATCTCGCTTAATGTGGGCAAAGCTGAGTTCCCAATCTCTCCCATAGCCTGATGCCTTCTTCCTTTTCTATTTAGAAAGGAGGGTTATTGGCAATTCTTCCTTTCTATTAACTCAGGCCAAAAATACTGAGTCTTCCTTCACTCCTCTCTTTCTGTCATTTGAAGTATTAGAAAATCCTGTTTTATCTTCAAAATTTGATGACTTCTCACTCTCCTGCTTTCTCTGGACCAAGTCACATCACCTCTCACCGAGTTCATTGCAGCAGTCTCCTGACTGATGTTGCCTCTGCTTCTGCCCTGACTCCTCAGACTTTCTCAACACAACAGCCCGTCTGATCCTATTAAAGTCAAGTCACATTGTGCTGCTTTTCTACTTCAGTTCTTTAATGGCTTCCATTCCTGCTCAGAGCATAAGCCAAAATCCTTTCGATAAGCTACATTACCTGGTCTCTCACCTCATTATTTTTATGCTTTTCTTTTTTCACTGCCTCCTTTCCCTTCCTCGGATATAGCGGCTCACTCCCACCTCAGGCACCTGCACTTGCCCCTTGGCCTGTGTGGAATGGTCCCCAGTGAATGGTCTGCAGCACTAGCTGCCTCCTCACCTCATTGCTCCAGGCCCTCGCTCAAAAGGCACTCTCTTGGGAAAACTCCCCTTTGACATTTTGTTTACTGCCCCCCCAGCACTCTTAGCCCCATTCTCTACTTTTATCTTCCCCTCTCCATTTCTTATACATGTGTGTTTTATGTGTATTTATGTGTAATTAATTTTATGAATTATCTTGGTTTTATTTGTTGCATGTGGGTGTGTGTCCATGCACCTGTCACTAATTCTTCCCACACTGTGTCAGGTGGTTAAGTTGCTTAGTAAATCTGTAGAGGACAGCCTTTTAGAGCATACAGTAGTGACTGGTGTGGACGGGCAAATGAAGAGAACCAGTACATGAGACAAACATTCATACACGCATGAGTCCATTTCTGAGAGCTACGTACAACCCCATTGGTCTGTTTGCCCCGCCGACAGTTCAGTCCAAGCCGGACACTAGTCCGTGGCGCTCTAGCAGGTCTTCCTGTCCAGTGAAGTGGGGGCTGCTAGTTTGTTCTTCAGGAGAATCTTGACCGTTTTTGGTACATTGCAGGTTCAAATAAAATTTTAGAATCAATTTGTCAAGTTGTCATGTGATTGGAATTACATTTAGCATGTAGATCAGTTTGGAGAATATCTTTATATTCTTTGTAATAGAGCCTTTCGTTCTAGGGATATGGTGTATCTTTTCATTTATTTAGACCTTCCTTAACTTTACTCAATAATGCTTTTTTTCTGTAAAGAAATATTGGACATTTTTTATTATATTTCTTCCAAGGTATTTGATGTTTTTGATGCTATTATAAGTGAGTTCTTATTCTATTTTTTCTACCTTTTTTTCTGGTATATAAAAGTGAAATTTATTTTTGTTCACAGATTGCATACTCATCAACCCATCAGTCATCAATAAACATACTTATTCCAATAATTTATTTGTAGAGTTTTTGGATTGTTTTTTACACAGCATATCATCTAACAATAGCATAATGATTCTTCATTCAACACTTTATACCTTTTATTTCTTTTTGTACCTGATTTCACTCACCAGGACATCACGTACAGCAGTAATGTGCCTTCTTGCTGGCACTGACTGAGAAGCTTCCCACATCTCACCGTCAGGTCCACCACGGCTCCAGCCTTCTTTTTAGTTTGCCTCCGTCAGATGAGCAAGTATGACTTCCATATCCGATTCGTTAAAAACTTTTATCATAAATAAATACTTGATATTCTCATTTTTCTATACTTATTTAATCATATGATTTTTCTCTCTATTTTTTTATTATAGACAATTATGTTTTTAAATTTTCATGTTAAGTCACCCTGGTAAGCTTGAGATAAAACACATCTGTTAGTACTATATTATCATGTTTTTCTGCATTCAGTTTCCTAACATTCTGTTTCATTTTTAAATTTCAGTTCAAATATAATTGGTCTGTAATTTTGCCTTTCTTGTAATGTCCATCTCAGATTTTGGTACCCAAAATATGATGGCTTCAAAAAATGAATTGGGGAATGTTCCCTATTTTTTTTCTCTTTTCTAATAGTGTTTGCATAACATTGGCTTTATTTCTTCCCTAAATATTTAATAGAATTCTCCAGTGAACCTTACTGGGTCTGAAATTTTCTTCATGGTGAGGTGTTTAATGTACAGATTCAATGTTTTAATGAACTATATAAAGTTCAGTTATTAACTCTTACATCAATTTTATTAGCTTTATGTCTTAAAATGTATGTTTTGTCTAATTTTAAAATATGTGGGCATAAAGTGTCTTTTTAATGCTTTTAGTAAAGATCTACAGTGATGGTGCATTTTCAACCATGACATAGTTATCTGTGCCTTTCTGCCCCCGCCTCTTCTTTTCCATCTGTCTTGGAAGAAGGTTAGCAATTTTCATTAGCCTTTCCAAAGCTAATTTTTGGCTTTGTTAATTCTCTCTCTATATATTTGTTCACTATTTCATTAATTTCAGCTCTTATATTTATTCTTTCCTTCCTTCTACTTACTTTGGGTTTAATTTGTTTTTTTTTCCAAGCTCTTGAGATAGATGCTTTGATCACTGATAATCAGCCTCATTTTGTTACATTATGCATTTAAAGCTCAATTTTTCCCCTTAATCAGATTTTTAATTAATCTTTTAATTTTGCTCTGCGTGTTTCTCCCTTATTGTCATGCTACTGCCATACTCACAATACATGTGACACCACACATGTGGAAGTCATTCCCCCACCAGGCAGTTCTGTGACACCAGCTGGGTGTCCTCCAATGTAAGTCAGTCCTGACACTTTCTACCAGGAGATGGTGTCAGATCCCACGGGTTAAGGGCTCAGTCTCACAAGACTGCCCCCCACTTCAGATTTCAGTTGCAAGTAGTAGGTCCCCAGGAAACTTTGGTGTGACTTGTCTACAAATCAGAGCTCCTCATGACCTCCTCCCCCTTGGATTTGATTATTTGCTAGAACAGCTACAGGACTCAGTGAAATGCTTGCTTATGTTTACCAGTTTATTAAAGGATACAGATGAACAGCCAGATGATGAGAGACATTGAACAAGGTCTGAGAGGGTCCCAAGCACAGGAGATATTTGTCCCTGTGGGGTTGGAGTCCATCCCCCTCCTGATAATGTTGATGTATTCACCAACCTGGAAGCTCTCCAAACCCAATACTATGGGGATTTTATGGAGGCTTCTTCATGTAGGCGTGATCTATTATGGACTCTGTTTCCAGCCCCACCCACTCAGAGTCACCTCAACAGAACAAAAGATGCTCCTGGTGCTATTATCACTTGGGAATTTACAATGTTTTCAAGAACCCTATGTCAGGAACAGGCAAAAAGATAAATATGTATTTCTTTTTTTTTAATCCTCACCCAAGGATATATTCACTGATTTTAGAAAGGGAGGGAGCGGGGGAGTGAGGGAGGGAGAAAGAGACATTGATCGGCCGTCTTCCATATATACCCCGACAGGGAATTGAACCTGCAACCTTGGCATGTGCCCTGACTGGGAACCGAACCCACAACCTTTTGGTATATGAGATGACACTCAAACCAAATGAGCCACCTGGCTAGGGCTCAAATGTGTATTTCTTATTATAAATCACCATATATAGCATTCTACTTGTTTTAAAATATTTTTATCATCCAATTTAATATGTTTATAATTTTCATTATGATATTTACTTAGGCCCATGGTTTATTTGAAAGTGTATTTCTTAGTTTCCACACATATGAAAACCTTCTAGTTATCTTTTTGTTATATATTTCTGGTGTAATTGCATGATGCTCATTCCCCCCCCCCCCCAATCTAACATCTCTGCTGCCTAACCTCCTTCTGGAACATCTTCCATGACACCAACTGTTGACCTCCAGGTGAGAATGTGTGATGGCTGGGTACACGAGCATATGGACCACAGCCACCAGGGCCAGTTGAAATGAGCACATTGTGTGCATGCAGAAAAGTGTTAAGTCTGCAAGCGTGGGGTGCCCAAACCCTGCACATTCCAAAGAAAGGACTGGCCCTTGACTGGCTCCTGACAGATAGCCTCTAAACCCTTAAAACAGCCTGCTAACCACACCAGACCACTACCACACCAGATATTTTGTGCTAACGACATGGTTTGTGGTGAACCCCTGTTTTCTGTACCTTGGCTCAGCCATGCTGTTTGACCCCTGATGAGGGAAATGAAGCCTGAGCAGTTAAGGCCAGTCGTGTGGGCACTCCTTGTCACCTGCAATTAGAACCTTGGACATCAGGTTTGGCTGAGCTTCCCTGGCTGGCAGTACTTCACATGTGTTGTCACACACCACTGCCGGGAAGAGTAAGTGCTGTCTGTGAGACTCCATTTGGAGGGGACAACTGGAAGCTCGTCCTAGTTTCCCCTGGACCGCGCCCTGTGTACCTTTTTCTTTGCTTACTTTAATCGGTGTCCTTTGGCTGTCATAAACTGTAACTACAAGTATAACTTTTCTGGGTCCTGTGGGTCCTTCTGGTGAGTCATAAAACCTGTGGGTGATCCTGGGGACCCCCCCATATAGTGGTACTCAAAAAATATTGAAGAGATGAGAGTATCTAAAGTCTTTTGATAATGATTCTCTTTACCTAACTTGTGTAACTTTCTATAAAGCCAAAACTCAATAATTTTGGTGATGTTAGTACCACAAGTAGTATTAGAGAATAGTTTATCAGAACTTCCAGTTAAATACATCAGATGAAATCCATGAGTCTCACCTCCTGAGGTTCTTCAGAAAATAATAGGAAAAGAACTACACACAGCATAGACAAAAGACTTTTGCTTTGACCCTTCAGTTATAAATCTAGACAATTAGGGATGTACTGGAATCAGAGGAAAATCAACACCGTGAAAGAGAATGTCCAAAGTAAATAGATCACCTGATCACTGGAAAAAGAGATTAAAGCAAGAGAAAGAATTCTAACATTGATCACTGAGGACCAAGCAACATCAGTGAGAACAAGGTATGTAAATACCTTTTGGGGAAATTTCAGAAGGTACAAATACAAAGGAAAAGTACAAAGAGACAATCTTAAAATCTCCTTGAGAGAAAAAAAATACCAAAGAATGGCATCAAACATCCCTGCTGGAACATAAAGTACTAGGAGACATTGTGACAATATAAAGTGATTCTAAGATAAAATTATTTGAACCTACAGTCTGTGCCCTGCCAAATTTCTTTTAAGAATTAGAGCACAATGGCCCTGGCTGGTGTAGCTCAGTGGATTCAATACTAGCCTGTGACCAAAGGGTACCCGGTTCAATTCCCAGTCAGGGCACATGCCTGGGTTGCCGGCTAGGTCCTCAGTGCGGGGCATGCTAGAGGCAACCACACATTGATGTTTCTCTTCCTCTCTTTCTCCCTTCCTTCCTCTCTCTCTAAAAATAAATAAATTAAACCTTTAAAAAATCAGAGCACAATAAAGATTATTTTAACTACCTCTGAGTAGTTAAACTCTCACTGGGAGAAAAGGTACTCAAGGACATAGTGAAGAAAAATGAAAATTGTATCTAAAAAGTGGGGATGATGTGGATGTTAAGAAACTGCAATGAGCCAAGAAATTAGAATATCTTAACCATAGTTTAAATATTTGTTAATAATTTGTCAGTGAAACAGAGCAGTAAAAAAACCACATTTTAAAAGACAAAAGCATAATAAATTCTAGGAAGAAAAATATTTGGATACAAAATTAACAAGTCTGGTTTAATAGACATGTAAAAATATGTCCCCTACAAATAGAGAATTCCCATTATTTTCAGAGGCATTTGAGCACAAGTGAATGGGATGGGATAGGATAGGGTAGGATAGGATAGGGTAGGATAGGATAGGATAGGATAGGATAATTCTGGACTAAAGGCCATAAAACTAGAAAACAAAAATATAGTCCCTTTGCAAAGTCTTCTCAGAATTTTCAAATACCCACTATGAATTAAACATAAAATGAAATTAACTAGTTTTAAGCACACAGGTTTTGTCATGTGTGTAGTCCTGGTCCACAACCGTACCCATGACACAGAACGTGTCCGTCATCCCCAGAGTCTTCCCAGTGCCCCTCTACAGTCCATCTGCTCTTCCCAGTCCTGGTTCCTACTTCCTGCAGATCACTTTCTGCCTCTGTCACTTTGCCTTTTCTCGAATTTTATACAGCCTGCTGTCTTTGTGTGTGACTGCTTTTACTCAGCGTAATACTTTTAAGATTATTCATGTTGTTTCTTTTATTAGTAGTGTATTTCATTTGGTTGCTGAGTAGTATTCCATTATGTGAACATGCCATATTTTGTTTATCTCTTCACCATGTGATGCTACATTGGTGTTTCTTTTCAGTTGGGCCTCAGGAAAATTGCATACAAGTCTTGGGACGGATGTGTGATTTTATTTCCCTTAGGTAAAGAAGTAGGCGTGGGATTTCTGGGTCACTTGGCAAGTGTATGTGTAACCTGAAGAGAAGCTGCCAAACTGTTTTTCTAAAATGGCTTTAACATTTTGCATTTCCAGCAGCCACTTATCAGATCAGTTGCTTTGCATTGGGGGCCAGTCTTTCATTTTAATGATTCTAGTAGGTGTATAGTGGTGTCTCACTGATGTTTAATGTAATTTTGATGAAGTGTCTGTTCAGGTTTTTTGCCCATATTTTTGCCAGGTTGTTTCTCTGATTTGTAGTTCTTTCTGTATTCTGGATGGAAAGCCTTTAATTAGCTATATGTTTTGCAGGTATGATCCTTCAACCTAGTAGATAAACCTTTCCCTTTCCTAACAATGTGTTTTGAGGAGCAAAAGTTTTTAACTTAAATGAAGCACAATTTATTGTTTTTTCTCTATTATGCTTTGTGCTTTTTGTGTCCATTTAAGAAATCTTTGTCTAACCGGAAGTCACATTTTCTCCTATGCTTTTTCCTACAAGTTTCATAGTTTTAGTTCTTACGTGATTCATGATCCTTTTCCAGTAAATGCTTTCACAGCATGTGAAGGAAAGGTCGTGTGTGTGTGTGTGTGTGTGTGTGTGTGTGTGTTGCAAATATGAGGAGAGGGGACCAAAAAAACCCCTGGAATTATCTTCTGCAGTGCGGGCACCTTGTAGTACAGCCTTCTCCCACCAGGTGAACATTCTAGGAACCTATCTGTTATCAGTGTACCAGCTGGCATTGTTGTGAGAGGCTGCCTTTGGCTTCAGTGAAAAATTTTTTTGAAGACTTTCTACGTGTTTGCCCATTTCATGATGGGTAATTTACAAGCGCACCTGCACACCTGCCCACACCATGCTCAGTGTTCAGCAATTTCTGACCAAAACTGCATGGCCCCTGTTTCCCACCCTCCCTGTTCACCCAGTTTCTCCCTAAGAGACCTTTTTTTATTTCCCCAGATGAAAAAAGTCCTCAAAGGAAAATGTTTTGTCATTGTAGAAGAGGTGAAACAAAAAAATGGCAGAAGCATTAAAAAATATCAAAATTGACAAGTTCAAAAACTGTTTTGAGCAGCGGAAAAAAAGTCTCCGTAAGTGTATTGCATCAAATGGAGAATACTTTGATGGTGACTGAAGTTTAAACATGTAAGAATAAATACACAATTTCTTAATAAATAAATTCCATTTTGCTCCCCCCATAGATAGCCGACTATTTCATCACTCTTTATTGAAAAGAGTATCTTTTCCTCATTAAATTATGTGGCACCTTTCTAGAAAATCACTTGACCATACAAATGAGGGTTTATTTCTGGCCTCGTCATTCTGTTTCATTGATCATTATGTCTGTCCTTTTGCCAGCACCTCACCATCTCGATGACTGTAATTTTATTCCACATTTCGTAATCAGGTAGTGTTAAGTGCTCCAATTTTGTATTTTTTGAACTGGTTTTGAACATTCTAGGTTTTTTGCATTGCCATGTAATATTAATATCAGTTTGTCACCATCTACAAAAGGTATGTTGGGCTTTTCGTTAAAATTGTATTGATTCCTGGCTGGGTGGCTCAGTTGGTCAGAATGTTGTCCCATGCACCAAAGGTTGTGGGTTCAGTCCCAGACCAGGTGCATATGGGAAGCAACCGATAGATATTTCTCTCTTATCCTCTATTTCTCTCTTTCTCTCTCTCTCTCTCTCTACCTCTCTCCTTCTCTGCCTTTCTCCCCCTCTCTCTCTCCCTCTTCCTTCCTCTCTCTCTAATGAACATATCCTTGGGTGAGGATGAAAAAAATAAAATAAATTTTATTTTTAAAAATTGTATTGAATTTATAGGAATTCAATACAATTAGGGAAGAATTGATATCAACAAGGCTGAGTCTCTTGATCCATGAATGTTCTCCATTTATTTCAGTTTTATCTAATTTTTGTCAGCAGTGTTTTGTAGCTTCCAGTGTACAGGTCCTGTACATAATTTGCTAAATTTATCTGAAAGTATAAATGTGAATTACATTTTAAATTTCAATTTTCAGTTGTTTCATTTCTAATATGTAGAAATAATGTTGCTTTTGTATTGCCTTTGTTGGCCTTGCTAAACTTATTTTAGTACCTTTTTATAGATTCCTCCAGATTTTCTCCATAAACAATAATTGTATCAGCAAATAAGACAGTTTTGCTTCTTCCTTTTCAATGTGTATGTATTTTATTGCTGCCTCTTTTCACTGGATGGAACCTCTAGTACAATGTTGAACAGAAGTGGTGAGAACAGACATCCTAGCCATGTTGGCTGATGTTGGGGGGGAAGTGCTCATTCTTTCACCATTGAGTATAGTATTAACTGCAGTATTATACAGATGCCTCTCCTAATAGAAGAAAATCCCCTTCCATTCCTGGTTTGCTGAGAGTTTCTACCCTGAATTGGGTATTGACTTTTGTCAAATGATCATTTTGTATCTATTGTTATGGTTTTTCTTGTTTAGTATGTAGATACAGTGATTTACCTTATTAAGATTTTCAAATGTTAAGCCAAACTTTCATTCCCAAAATAAACCCCACTTTAAAATACACATCTTTTTTAACGTATTTCTGGGTTTGATTTGCTAAAATGTCATTAAGTCTAATCATGCCAATGTCCATGAGGACACTGGTTTCTAGTTTTCTTAGATCTTTATCTAGTTTTAGCATTAGGATATAATGCTCTCCTCATTAGGATATGTTTTCCTCATGTAATAAGTTAGGAAATGTTCCCACCTCTTCTGTTTTCTGGAAAAGCTTGTGTAGAATTGGTGCTATTTCTTTCTAAAATGGGATGGAGTTGTCTTTGTGAGAAAGTTTTTAACTGTGACTTCATTTATTTAGTGGGTGTGAGACGATTTCAGTAATTGCTTTTTTTCCTTAGTTTGATATGGTGGGGTCTTTCTTCAATAATTTTCTGTCTTATTAGGTTTTTATTTTGAAAAGTATAATTTCAAAATTATTTTTTCATGTGTGCTTTGTTGGCTGCTCTAATGTTTAATAAATTACCTAGATAAAATATTATAGTATAACATACTGTATTTCTTGTCCAGCATTTTTAGTACATTTGAAATCTATATGATCTTATTAACCAATGTCACCTGAATAAATTTAATTTTTTTTTGAAAATGTGAAGTCTGTAATAATATATATTCTCAGTTAATGTTTTTTTATCATAAATTTCATGGCTTTTTGTCTCTCAAGTAATTTGTTCATTTTATCTAAGTTGTCAGATGTCTTGGGATAAAATTGTTCTGTAATGTCCCCTTATTATTTCAGTGTCTGTGGTGTCTATACGAACGTGCCTACTTCCTTCTGATGTTGATGGTTGATATTATCTCACTTTTTTTTCCTCATCAGTCTTGCCAGGATGTTGGTTTTCCTGATTTTCTCTAGCGCTTCCATTTTTACATTTTATTGTTTTCTACTCCTTTAGTATTTGCTTCCTTTCATCTACTTTGTGTTTGATTTTCTCTTGTTTTTCCGTGGTCCTAAATGGAAGCTCAGGTAATTGGTTTTAGATGATACTTCCTTTTAAATGTTAGCATTTAATGCTATAAGTTTCTCTATAAGCATTGCTTTGGCTGTGTCCTACAAATTTTGATATTTTGTGTCTTCATTTTCATTCAGTCAAAATAATTTTTAACATCCCTTGTGATGTTTTTTTCTTTAACCTGTGTGTAATGTAGACAAGTATTGTTTAATTTCCGAATATTTGGGGATTTTCCAGATATCTATGATCAAATTCTAGTTTTAATTTTATTCTTGTTAAAGAATGTTCTTTGTAAGATTTCAGTCTTTTTTAATTTAATGAGGACTTTTTATGGACCAGAATATGCTTTATTTTGGTGAGTGTTTGGCATATACTTGAAAAAATGTCCATTTTGCTATCATTGGGTGAAGTATTGATGGGCAGAGTAAATACCTATCAGGTCAAGCTGCCTTATAGTATTGTTCAAGCCTTTTATACACTCACGTGTTTTCTGCTTGCTTCTTCAGTCCGTTACTGATGAAGTGTTGGAGTCTCTTACTGTGTTCGTGGGTTTGCCTATTTCTCCTCCTACTTCTAGCAGCTTTGTTTAATATATATTGAAGTTCTGATATTAGGTACATACTCATTTAGGATTATGTCCTCTCGATGATTTGACCCTTTATTGATGAAATGTCTCCTTCTTCCTGGTAATATTCCTCAGTCTAAAATCTTCTTTGATATCAATATGGCCACTACAACTTCCTTTTGGTTGACATTTACATCACCTAAGTTTTCATCCCCTTTTCATCTCATAGCCTCTCATTGCCATGGCATTTGATGTGGGTTTCCTGTAGACAGCACATGTGGTTAAGTGTTACTCTGTTATTCTGTCTGACCAATTGAGGTTATTAGGTGTATATATTTAATGTAATTATCCATATGGTAGTGTCTAAAGCTGCCTTTTCTGTTTGTTTCATCTGTACTTTTCTTTTTTCTTGCCTTTTTTGCATTGAGTATTTTTATGATTCCATTTTATCTTCAATACTAGCTTGGTGAAGAACATACACCTATTAGTTCTTTAGGAGTTACTCGATTCTTTAAAATATACATCCTTATGTTATTTTATCTAATCTTTATTATTTCCATTCTTCTGATTACTTTGCTTTTCATTTATTTTTATTTTTTGGTTTCCTAGGGTAGAAGCTGAGGTCATTGACTTGAGAGTGTTTTTCTTGTGTAATATAGACATATTAGTGTGATAAATCTCCTTTTAGGGCTGTATTCCACAAACTTTAATATGTTGGGTTTTCATATCAATTCAGGTTAAAATACTTTCTAATTTCTCATTTGATTTCTTCTTTGATCCATGGATTATTTACAAGTGAGTTATTTAGTTCTCAAGTATTTGGAGATTTTCCAGATAACTCTTTGTTATTTCTAAATCATTTGATCTCTAATTCATTTTTATTACAGCCAGAAAATATGCTTTGAATCTTCTCAAATTTAATTGAGAGTTGTTTAATAGCCCAGGATATGGTCTATCTTGCTTAGTGTTCTGGGTGCACTTTGGTAAGAATGGGTATTCTACTGTTAATTGGTAGAGTGTTTGGGGGGGGATTGTTTTTGTTTTGTTTTTGGTTGTGGGGTGTTTTTTGTTTGTTTGTTTGTTGCTACCAGATAGTTGGTAGTGTTGTACAGGTATTCAAATTTACGACTATAACTTGTGTATTCTCACAAGGATAAATATGTATTTTGAAGGTGTGTAGTGGATGTTTAGAGTCATGTGCTTTTGATGAATTGAACCTTTTGTCATAATTAAATGACCCTGTTTGTCCCTAGTAATATTCATTGCTCTGACATATACTTTATCTGGTATTAATTTAGCTATTCCTGATTTCTTTTTATTAGTGTGAGTATGACATATCTTTTTTATATCTTTCTATTGGTTGATTTTTTTTTGAGAGAGAGAGGAAAAAAACATCAATTTGCTATTTTACTTATTTATGCATTCATTGGTTGATTCTTGTATGTACCTGACTGGGGGTCAAATGCTTAATCTTGGTGTATCAGGACGACACTCAGACCACCTGAGCACCCAACCAGGACCTATTACTTTACTTTTATAGTTAAAGGAAACTTTTTGTAGAGAGCATAAAATTGAATGTTGCTTTTTATTGAATCAGACAATCTTTGCCTTTTATTTGGATGCTTATATTATTTACACTAATATAATTATTAAACTAGGTTTAAATTTACCATTGTACTATTTTTTTTATTTCTTTGAGAATTATCTCTTCTGATCTTATTCCTTTCCATTCTTTCTTCCTTCTTTTGGATTAATTTAATATTTTAAAGCATTCATTATATCTCCTTTTTTAGCTTATTACCTATAAATCCTTGTATTTTAGTCATTTCTTTCGGGTTCATAGTACACATCTTTAACATGCACATCCTATCCTAACTTGAAGTTATACTGTACCACTTTTACTATATATTACAAGAACCTTACAACAGTTCTGGTTTCATCCCCTCCTAGTGAATACCCCAGTGGAATGAGAATTTCTCAGTATTGATTTTCCAGTCTCGGAGAGGACTCCACATGGCTCTGCTTGGGCCACACAACTCACCCTGAACAGACAACGGTAGACTGTGACATAAATATTTTGGTGAGCCTGGATTCCTGTGGCAGCCCTCCTAGACCTTTATGGAATTGAGAGAGAGCCCGCCAGTAGAATTTAGCAAGAGGAATGCAAAAGTGTCCAGGTTAGACAAAAACTAGAGCTATCACAGCCCATTATAGGCAAGCAAATCACTGAAACAATTTATAGATTGGCAGGTGGAGAATTCACACATAGTTGCTATGTATTCCCCATATATCTTGCCAACAGTACTGAAATTGGCCACACAAAGCAAGAGCAAATGAAGCATTTCTCTGTGTGACATTTTCCTTCCCCCTTGGACCCCACCCCCCACCCCCTAGGGCACTCAGCCAGCAGTGACACGTCTGCTATTTGGATCCTGTCAAGCTGAAAAGAAATCAAGTGCTTCACTACCCTCTTATGTTTGACTTTTATCAGCATTCTGGAAAATTTTTGACTAGTAACATGGACACTTCAGCATGTATAATGCAGAGTTTCTCAACTTTGGGACCACTAACATTTGAACCAGATTTTTCTATGTCGTGGAGGACTGCCCTGCATATTACAGGATGTTTAGCAGCATCCCTGGACTTGACCCACTAGATGTCAGTAAGATACTCACGTCCCCAGTTTTGACAACCAGATATTTCTCCAGCTGGTAGCAAATGTCCCCTGAGGAAGCACAATTGCTCGCAGTTGAGAACCACTGGTTTAAGGGAATGTTTACAAACATCAGAATCTGTAGCTTCTTGACCTCTAATTAGCATCAGCTGACAGGGAGAAAGCAGAGGGAGCAGTAGGTGCCACCAACTCCTGTTCCCTCTCCTGGCAAGTCTACCTCTCATCAAGGGACCGTGTCTGTTCTTCTCCACCGTAAATACAGCTCCAAGTTCTTGACAAAAAGTGATGCTCAACAACCACAACCACTGCAAATGTTAACACAATGAGTGAGTGGATAGATGGACAGATGGATGGATTTATGTATGTATGTATGGAGGGATATAAAGAAAAATATGGATGATTATCCACAGTGTTACTCTGCAGAAATGAGTAATATAGGTGGTATGTACATAAAAAAGGGAATGTTTTACTTTTTACTTAAAAATTTCTGCATTTAAATTTTATTATTTTTACTCTCACAACATAGAAATTGTTTAATGATTTATTTGTAAAGCACCTGGAAATCAAAGCAGGCATTTTCTCCTTGATACCTATTTCTTTAATTTGCTGAATTTTTTCAAGTACGAATGTGGACATTAGCCCTAGTTGCCCTTTTGAAGTATCACCAGGTCTGAAGCTCTGATTTTTTTCTTTTTACTCATGAGCAAACAGTCATATAATATAAATATTTGTGAATGGAGTTTATGTTAGACAAAAATGTGCTTAGCACAAAAGTAACCTGGCATAGTACATTCAGTTCTGTGTAGTGGCCCTGAGGTGCCACATCGTGACCCTGTAGACGTGTGCAGTGTGGGCCCTTGGGGATAGTATGCTGAAAAGGCAGGTGGCAGTGAAGCTCCATAGGCATGATTTTGGTCACTCCCGTTCCACTTTGCGTAACCTAGGTTTTCTGTGCGGGAGAGGAGAGGAGTGGGCTAGATGCTTTGAGGCCCACTGAGGGGAGAACTGTGTCTGGGCCAGGAATCTGGACCTTTCTACTTAAGGCAGACAGAGAGCAAAGGAATAGGCCAGGGAGTAAGGGAGGAAAAAGATAATTTGTGGGGACAGCTGTTGCTTCTCTTCTGTGCCACCAGCAGGCAGCTGGGTCAGATCCTCCCTCTTCAGTGAGACAGACACTCCTCCTGCAGTGCAGAACCCAGTAGCACACAAGCAGGCCAGCGCCTGCCTGTGTGACACCCCCACTCCTGTAGAATTCTCATCCCTCCTCCTCACCTCTGCCCCAGAGGGACAGGCCCAGGCACCTGCATCTCCTGAGGTCAGGGTTCCAGGAGAGCCTGTTTTGCAATGTGAGGTCATTTATTTACATGAAGCCAGCGGTGCATGAAGATACAGAGCAATCCATCTGCCTTAGCGACCAAACAGATTCCCTGCACCTCATCCCCCAGCAGAAGCAGTCAAGGCTGGGAGGTTGGGCGAGGTGACCTTCCAGAGCTGATTCTGTGCTTCCAAAAATAGAAGCATCCTTGGAGAATTGAGAAGGGGAGGGGAGGCTGTGGATGTTGAGGGCAAAGACTGAACTCCCCAGAGCTTTGTCAGTATGAAATTGTTTTAATTAGACACGTGCACCCAGCTCGGTAACCTCAGGTATCACAGAAATTGAAGATAAATGAACAGGATTCTTTATTTTCCTTTCTGGTTACACTCTCCCTGGGCTAAAAATGAGAAAGACAAGCATGTCAGCATGTCTTCTGACTTATTTGAATGGCTGTGTACTGCCCGAGGAGATGTCTTCCCCCACAGAGGGAAATGGGGGCTCCTTAGAGACACACCAAGAGATGGCAAGCCCTGCAGCGAAGTGAGAGTCCCCGAGACCGGCCATAGGGGCCTGTGGGGTCTGGGTCCCAGGTCTCAGCCATCGCTCCCTGCATGGAGACTGCTCAGGGCTATCTATAGCCCATGTGTCCGGGGCTGTGCTGTGTGGGGTTACTGGGGCTTCTGAAAGGTCCTTGTTCAAGGCCACATAGGGACTAGATGTGTGCAGTGCTCTGGTGGGTGGAGGAGTGTGTGTGTGTGTGTGTGTGTGTGTGTTGGGGTGTGGGCATGTTTGCAGGGGTATACAGGGGTATAGTGGCAAACTTGGGGTGTACTGTGTAGCAGAGTGTGTGGGCAAGGGTGCATATGGACGGTGGCTATTTGGAGGATTTCGTGGGCCTATGTGAGGCCTCTGGGGAAAACTGGGAGGCCATGTAGGAAACAGGAGTGGGACAGTCCCCAGGAGCTGGGTGGGGACCTGTGTGAGAGGCTGCATGAGGCTGCATGGGGCTGTGCACAGAGCACGCATGTGTGCAGGGCTGGGTTTGGGGTTGCACAGTGCTGTAGTGCCTCTCGGGGTAGCTGTGCCCTGTGGGCTCTGTGTGGGTGGTGATGGCAGTATGAATGGACCCACATGGGGGACTCCATGCAGAATAGTTAATGCTGTGGGGGCTACTGCTCTGGGGGCTACTTGTTGGACCACAGGAACTTGGGTGAGGCTGTGCAGGGCTGCATGTGGCTGGGTAGAAGGTGGCAGAGGCTCTGGGTGGCCTCCACAGCTTTGTGATTTGAAGGTGGGCTGGGCTTCCTTGCGGCGAAGGGTTCCCGAAGTGCAGGTGAGAGGCCCCAGGGATTTGCGAGCCCCACAAAGAGACCAGTGGCAGCCGGTCCTTTCGCACACCAGGCTGAAGACGCTTCCTCATGCTTCAGTTTGTGCTTTCTCAACAGGACAATGTGGATCTTGGAGAGCTGATGTTTTCCCTCTGCTACCTGCCAACGGCTGGCAGGCTGACCATCACTGTCATCAAAGCAAGGAATCTAAAGGCGATGGACATAACAGGAGCATCAGGTGGGACATTCTAGTTCAGACTTTCTCACACAGTTCTGTTGTATCTTATGAAGTTTCTAGTACAGTAATAAACACATGGACTCTGGAACCAAACTACCTGGGTTTAATCCCTGCTTAGACCTAATAGCTGTGTGACCTTGGGCAAATCACTTACCCTGTCTGGGCTTCAGATTCCCCATCTGTACAATGAGGGTAATAGTAGTAACTGGCTCTGTTGGGTTGTTATAAGATTAAATGAGTTAATACATTAACAAACCATAAGAATATGCCTGGTACACACTAAGTGCTATTTGTCATTAGCTATCGTCATTGTTATTATTCTAAGTCTTCTTCACCATAATTGTGAACTCGGTCTGCAGTTAACATAGGATGATACAGCTTATCCTATTGAGTCTTTCCTCAGATACAACAATTGTCGTCTCAGGCTTACTAAAGATTGAGGAATTCTATGTCCTTATGAAAGGCTCATTAGTGAACTATGCAGTTTGGTTTTTCCAGTAAATCAAACATGTACCTTAAATTCTAAACCCTAAAAAAAGTCCCAGTATGCAGTTCCTAATATGCAGCTTCACAAGCAGCCTCTGTAGGGGCTCCTGAAATGTGGCCGTAACGTACCCAGTCCACAGGCTGCTCACCGCTGACGTCAGAGGATGTCAGACACATCACTTTCTGCTGCCAGTACTGCAGTGGTTTTCCAAGCAGAAAGAAGAGGTGGCCCCTTCTGGCCAAATCCCTCCATGACGGTGTACGGGAGTCAGGGCAATGCACTGCTATGCAGGTGAAGAGAGAAGAACTCCCCACTGAGCAGTAGGGTAGTGAGGGGGAACGAGGGAAGTCCCACCTGAGGCAGAAACCAGCCTTATCACCTGTCGCCCCATCCCAGCGTCGCACCCACGCAAGCCCGTGTCCTTGCTCTTCCTGACGTGCTGAACGGCTTGCCTCTTTGCAGCCTGACTGCAGGGAGCTCTGGGGGCTTACGGCCCCTGCACCTAGGAAATCCACCCCTGAAATTCTCCCTCTCCTGCAGACCTGATGTCTAGGAGACGACTGTCCCGAGCGGCTCAGAGTCAGGGCCTGCAGCCCGAGTCTCCACGCTTCGAAAGTGCCTCTGCATTTCCTTTCCTGTCACACTGCCAGGCAGGCCTGAATTCTAGCTGGAACGGTTTCTAATTTGGTAACAGGTGTTTTTTCACACTATTTTTAAATTCCACACATTCTGAGGAGACAGTGTCCTGTGCTTTTTCGTGAATGAAAGACTCAGTTATCCTAACTCTAGTCACTGCCCGGGCATCATATTAATTAAACTCCAACTCCAGTTGGCAGGCAGGTAAAGGAGTTCCGCATGCAGTCCATGAACCTCCACAGCGAGGAAACTGCCGGCCTGAGTCCGAGTGCATCCTCACATACCCCTGCTTCTCGTGGTCTCTGCAGATCCCTACGTGAAGGTCTCCCTGATGTGCGATGGCAGACGGCTGAAGAAGAGGAAAACATCCACCAAGAGGAACACCCTGAATCCTGTTTACAACGAAGCCATAGTCTTTGATGTCCCTCCCGACAACATTGACCAAATCCACTTGTCCATAGCAGTCATGGACTACGACCGGTGAGATACCTGGAGGTCTTTCTCAGTGCAAGTCCTTTGTGTCCCCAGCAAGGAAGGGGGAGGCGGTGCGGTCACAGATACTTAGCTGGTGTCCCTGTAGCAGGCAGTGACTCCAGTGAGCAGCCCGTGGAAAGCTGACTGTCAAGGAGTCCAAACCGTGCTGTAGAGCCGGGTTATGAAAGTGCCTGTAGCTCTCGCATTCTTTCCTCCCCCTTTTCAGTCCTTTCCCCTTCTCCATCCTTCCCTACCCCCACCTCTTCCCGTCTCCACCCCTGCACACCCCCTAGAACCTCAGCCAGAGAACTGTGGCCCCACAGGTCTGGATCTCCTCTTGGGTGATCCTGCCTGGCCTTCGTGGGAAGGTGCCACTCAAAACAGCAAAGCGGTTACTTTAGCCAGACCGCCCACATTTCTAAGTCCATAACTACATTATTTTTTCCCTTCTCCCAGTGTGTTTAATAAAGATCATTTCCATCCACTTAAGTCTGAAAGCAAACACAGAAGTGTTCTCTTGAAAATGCTAGAATCAGTATGGGTGACAGGGTACATTAAAATGTATAAGATGCTCGACTTTCTAATTAATACAGCACAGAAGAGATATTTATAGCCTACATTGTAGCCAAGTGTGTATTTAAAGAACAGATTTGAAAAACAGTCACTTTAATATGCAGAGGAAGTACCAACAGGGAATTATATATGTTAAACCAGTCATTAGACTGAAATGAAAAGTCTCTTTTTAATTGGAAACCTCCCACGTGGTCTGGGCACAGTTTTGAAAGAAATCATTCTGACTTCTAATACAATCTTCCAAATATTATTTGTAGCTAAAAATTTTCCCACGTGCCCCCGAAATGTCAGTAAAGCAGCTGCAGTGCCCTGAACACTCTTTCCAGCGGATCCTGGGTGGAGCCTAGCCATCTGCCACCCTAGGGGCGCAGGGGGGCTGAGCTGCCCGGGGGTGTGCCGGGCCTTGCCGGTCAGTAGACCTCCGCCCACCTCTGCTGGACAGCACACAACACCAGTAGTGTCAGGCCACAGTGGGGGTCGCTGCCCACCAACCATGGAAAGCTAAGCCAGCATTTTTTCATGACGTTGCCAAGTTTCCCGCATTGACAAACCTGATTATGTGAGCTCTGCTCGGTGTAATTCTCAGTGAACTCGTGAATCTGGCCTGGAAAACTCCACGGCAGAATCCGCAGAGCTTCTGCATGCAACGGATTTCAGTGAGCATAGACTCAGATGCCCTTCACCCCACCGCCCCAGCTCGTCTCCCCCTTGCTCCCTCCACAAATAGGAAGAAAAAAGGAGAGAAAAAGTCTGTGTGTTTGGCTCCCTAAGAGTTAAAGGATGGGCCATGTTATTCTAGTTATGCAAAGCATTTCTCACCAAAATCTGCTGAGGGGAAAAAATGGGCTAAGGCAGGGACCTACCCAGGGAATGTTTCAGAAACATTAGCCCTAAAGTTAAAGGAGCTCAGAATCTTTTTACAGTAAGGAAATTAAATCAGGTCCAAGAAGCAAAGCTGGGTTTGGGAGGAAGAAGGATAGA
The DNA here is from genome assembly GCF_004126475.2 of Phyllostomus discolor. Lineage (NCBI taxonomy): Eukaryota > Metazoa > Chordata > Mammalia > Chiroptera > Phyllostomidae > Phyllostomus > Phyllostomus discolor. The sequence goes on from NC_040908.2 coordinate 126,596,607, forward strand.
GCATAAGAAAACATGTTCGAGAAAGAGAGGGGAAGCAGGAAGACCCTGGAGCCTCCTTGACTAGGCCCACTTTGTGAGTTCAAGGCTATGGCTGGCAGACACAGAACTGCCCCCTCTCAGTATTTGGTTGCCTCTTGCAGGAATTTGAGCAGCTGTTGTTGCAAGAAACTCCTTTCAGGTGTCCCCCTTTCATTCCATGGACTTGGAGGCCAGGAGGTCCACCTAGCTCCAAAACCAGACAGAGGTGGCGTCCTTAGCATACGTCAGGGAGCTTTTCAAGCATGGGGTTCTGGGGAACAAGCTAAGGCACGCCACATTCTTCTTGTTTCAAAAGCCTAGGTGCGTGAGGGCCAGACTCCGCTCTTCTTCTCTGTGCCCGTGAGCACAGTATTGGATCCCAATTCCTATTCTGTTAAACCCAGCATCTGGTTTTAAATTAGGGAATAAAAAGAACCACCCTTCCCCTAATTCCTTTATTGGTTTCATTGAGTAGTTGCTGTTCTTACATGCCACAACTTTAAGAAAAAACTATTGTGGGCCATTTTCACAGTATAGGTCACAATGAGATCATCGGCGTGTGTCAAGTAGGCAACAAAGCCGAGAGGCTGGGCAGAGACCACTGGAGTGAAATGTTGTCGTATCCTCGGAAGCCCATCGCACACTGGCATTCCCTGGTGGAGGTAAGACCCCCGCCCACATGCTCCGCTGTGTGGAAGCAGGAATGCTTGGCCATTGAAATCGAGGAACCACCAAAACCTCCAGTGTACTTTCCTGGGCTGTTAGGAATGACATTCAATCGGAGGCTGAGGCTGTGATCTCCGCCCACCTGGTGGGTTTTGAGCACAGATCAGAGGCCATCCCTCACTTTGATCGTCTTTAATAAAAGGTCAGGATTCCCTGACTCTGCGTTACAGCTTTGGGTTGACATTTGAAAGGCATCTGCGGGTTCTGGGTGACTGTGACATTTTCAGACCATCATATAGTGACTTATGATTGACATCAGAAAGAACTTGAGACTGGGAAAGAGGAGACCTGGATGCTAGGACTGGCTTTATCGTGAACTTGTGATTCTGGACAAGTTGGTTAGTATCAGATTCAACTACACGTGATAAAAATCTTAAGAAACAACAGACCACAAAACAAGTGAAATGAAAATTTATTTCTGTCTTCCATAATAAAGGTCCAGAGGAAGGTAGTCTGGATTGTTATAGTGATTCTGTGACCAACAGAGACCTAGACTTCTACTTCACTGACCTAGTGTGGCTTCTTTTTTTTTTTTTTTTTTTTTTGTGAGGTCTCCTCATTGTACATGATGGCTGCCAAGCTCTAGCCATCACATATCATCTTTGCCATAGCAAGGTGGCCAAAAGCACACACATTCCTTTTCCAAGGATTTTCCTTCATGTCTCATCAAGGAAACCTTGGCACTTACAGTTAACTTTGTCACAGAACTTAGTCACATAGACATGTAGGAAATGTATTTTTTTGTTAGGTGAAAATGTGCCCAATTAAAAACTAGGGTTTTGTTTGCAGAGAAGAGGCAGCGACTGCCTCTTGTACCCTCATTCATTCTCTCACTCCTCATGATTTACTTCTCTTTTACTCTCCTCCCATTCCTCTTTGCTCATTGACTCACTCTATATTTATGTACTAATTCACCCTCTCAAAAATAAATTGCACTCACTTGGTAACATTTAGAGTCAAATGCCATCCCTTCCTTCCACGGAAGAGCTCATACACCATAAGAGAGACAGAGTATGGTATGTAAACTACTCGTCGAAGTGCACACTCATAATCATTACCACCCACATCCAGTGCTGCAGAAGGACAAAGCCGGAAAGTGTTGGTCATGCTTAGGTGAGATTGTCCACGAAGCAGTTCTTCCTCCTGCCCCTGGTAGGCGAAGAGAACTGAGCCCCTGGGAATGGGAGCACCAGGGAACATGGGTTTCAGGCAGAAAATTTTCTCTTACCATCCCAGCTCAAACAGCTCTGCCCCCCATCAAAGCCAGCCTGAGAGGACCCCCCCCCCCCCCCCCCCCCCCCCCCGCCCCGTGCCAGAGCCTCACTCAGTGTGGGTGCTGCTGCCGGGCACAGTCAGGTCAGTCTGTGGAAGTCTACATGTAGGCAGTGTAGAGAGGCAGAGGGGCCCCCTATCTGGCCTGGGGACAGAGGAACAGTCTTCCTTTGTTGGAGATGGTGCCCCCCGAGGCGGGACAAGAACAGGACAGGATTTATGAATTGATTCTAAGCTTCAGGGTATTCAGGAGGAGCCTAAGGCCCCCGATTTGCAGGTCCAGGAGGACACCTCTGCCCCTAGGCCATGGAAACCAAGACTCTTTCTTTCTTGGACTCAAAATTAAGCCCCACAGGAGCCCTGCAGGTTCTATGAAGCACCTGAGACGTAACTGGAGAACTAATGCTGACCAAATGGCACCTCAGCTCTTCAGCTCCTGGTGCGGGTCTCCAAGGAGTCCACCTGTGGGCTCAGTAAACTGCCTGTGCCTGTTACTAGCTGTGGCCATTAGGGCAGTTGTGGTAGACTTTTTGCAGCCTTATGAAGTCACTGCTGACTTTAATTCTTTTTTTGTAATTTGGAGTGTCAAAGAGTGGCAAAGCTCTCTGCTTCTCAAGACACAGGACATGGAAAAGGATAAGGAAAAGGGGTATGGCGTGGGCTGAGACATGAGCCCTGTTTCAGTGTGCAAGCATTTCTTTCTCAGTGATCTTGCCAGGGAGTGACACAAGGAGGCACGTGCACCGGGGGCCCTGGGCAGCTGTGCCTGCATGGGACACAAAGGGACATGTAGACAGCGGACCTTAGAAGCTTCCTTCGCTGCCAAGGAAAAGACGCTGTGTGACTTTGGTTACTGGGAGATACTCCTTAACCCTAAGCACTTAGCTTTTTGCAAATCTGTGTTTGATGGTTATGTAAGTGAGAAATTAATGCTTTTAGGGTTAACCCACTGAGCCTTGGGAGTCGATTGTTCCAGCAGCTAAAATAACTTCGGCTAACACGGTGATTACTTCTCAACTGTTACAGCGGAACCTAGGAAATGAAACGCCTGTGCCCTCCCATGAAGGGCGGGCTGAGGGAGGCTGTCCCTGCCCTGTGGCCTTCTGTTCTTTGAAGCACATACCCAGGGCTCCAGATCCATCCTGAGGGAGGAAGTGATAATTTCAAAAATAAGTGTGCAACTAGCAGAATTGGGGCATTGGTACCAGAGGAGATGAAAGGCAGTATCAGACCGGTCACTGCACTTTGCTAACAGCCGTGAGGGTGGAGGAGGCTGGAGGCAGGGCGGTGGGATACGCACTCACTGTGGAGTTGGACAGACCCAGCAGATTCGAGTCCCTCCCTGCTGCCACTCGCAAGTTTTCCCCTCCTGAGTGTGAGTTTTCTCCTCTGTCAAGGGGCCACCACAGTGCCTATCACACAGGGTGGTAGTGAGGTTTCAACCATCTAATGTATGTGAAGCACAGTGGCCGACACATAATAAATGCTCAGGAAAGCCCTCAGTTATAGTCATTATTGTGTGTGTCCCACGCTCTGAGTGAGTACTGTGTGTCCTCATGTGACTGTCACATAAAGAAACATCATCCATAATGTCTGTCATGGAGGATCACAGGAAGGGAAGAAATCCCCTGCCCTATGCACCCCCACAAGCTGTTACCTCAGATTACGGGGAGGGGTCATTTGCAACTTTGCTGGACATAGATGCACATATATAGTTTCTGTTCCTTCTCCTTTCTTCTTCATCCATAAGGATAAGTTGCTGTTATACCCTTTTCCTTTAAATATCTGCTTTAAAACAAAAACAGTAATTAAGTCCCAGTTCTCGTGTGTGTGTGTGTGTGTGTGTGTACATAAGCATGTGTGTTTGAATGAGAGAGAGAGAAAGGGAAAAGAGAGAATATGGGATAGTTGGGATTAGGATGTAGTGTAAAGGGAGGCTGCCCTGGCAGAAGCTCTTACTGCCAGGGGCTGAGGGACTAAGTTAGGACTCAACCCTGATCCCTGCAGAGATCTGGCAACCTGCTCAGGGCTGCGTCCAAATTACCCTGACCTTGCCAGGGCAGGTGGCAGATGGAGTCTTCAAAGCCAAGGAGTTCAAAAACCCATTTCTTTGTCAGGGATTCTGGATGGCTTCACTGCACACTCAAAGGTCAGCCAGTCCCACTTCCTGTTCTGTGCATGGTGTCAGAGGCCTGGGAAGCTGTGCAGATACCCCAAGAGCAGGCTGCCTGAGAACCAGGGACAGGAGCACCTCTTCTGCAGGGCCTCAGGAGATGACAGAACTCTCAGAACTCCCACCACGGCCCCCTGCACCGAATTATCCGAGAGAAGATGGTGCTTGCCTGGCCCCACCCTGGCATCCTGCCCACCCTCCTGGGTGTGGAGCTGACCTACATCATGATCCCCGGGGAGAATCATAGAAATAGCTCCAGGTTTCCATCGCCTCCGTGTGTAGTGCTGTATACACCCTCTTCATTAACAGTTTGTAACCGGTTTGATGGGAAGGCCAGGCACAGACACTGTTTGGTTAAATCCAGTTTTACTTTTTGAAAAGAGAAGACAGAGGCTCTAATCAGAATTCACAGTGAAGATCAGCAGCACTGTCCTGACTGGCAGAGATGCAAGTTTCTAAATTCAAAGCTCTCCTCAGGGGCTGCCCAGGTGTGGACTGGTCTTCCTGTCTCCAAGCACAGCCTTTTCTATGTACGCCTGGAAGGCTAATGGGATTCTGCACCCAACTAGTCTTGGCAGAATGCTGGGACCACCTCAGGGAGCCCAATGTCCCCTGGGACTCAGGGTTCTACAATTCTCAGTATAACTAGGGGGCAGGTGCGGCATAGTGAACCCTGGCAGGCAGAGTCTTCATCTACCATCCTCTGCCTTGTGAACTTAGAGCTGTAGAACTAAAGCAAATAGCAGACTCCACAGGGAATTGCACTCTTGGGCCTTTTAAAGGGGCATAAGAGCCTACCAGGAGTCCTGGTTGCCCAGGTTGGGTTAGGTGTCCACCCTGGTCCAGTTCTCCTCAGGCTGTGGAAATGTGATCTGGTGCTCACTCCAGCAGGAATGTGGGAGCAGACTTCCCGAGAAGGGTCCTGGCGGGACAGAGTCATTGGCAGAAGTGAACACACTGCCACCCAGACTTTGAAGCGAGGGAGTCAGAGGCTTTAGCTCTCTGGGGAAACTGCTAGTCACAGCAGATGGAGGAAACAGGAGTGACGCTCCAGGAGGAGGGTGGGTGACTAGAAAACCCGAGCAAATCAGGTTCTCATCAAGGAGTTCGGATGAGTATTAGACCAGCAGAGAAGGGAACTGAGACAGAAAAACTATTTTGAAAAAGCGTGGCCTGAGGCATAGGACAGGGAAAGCCTTTGGAAGCATTGCCACTCAGCAAGCAGAAGGTTCGTGAGGTGCCCCTCAGCACCCCAGCTTGGGGGTCTGGAAACACCGCAAACTCTAGTCCCCGTTAGTAGGGAGTGAACCCTGGCAGGTGATCACATGCTTTGCCCATGTAGGCATGGTGCAAGCACAGAGCATGAAGGAGCCTAATGTGCGTGTCAGGGTAGTGATGGAGAAGATGAGTGGTGAGCACACGGAGGCCACACGTCATCACACCGTCTTCCTCCTGTCATGACAGGCTCCCCCACACGTGGTGCAGTGGTGTCTGTTCTGGGTGGGAACTGAGAGGACAAGAAACATTTAAAAGTACATGAAAATAGTGCAAAGAAATTTCTTTATCTAAAACAGATACCATCTTAGTAAAAAACAGGAAGGGAAGAATATAAACTTGATCTTGCCAAGTATTGCTTTTCAGTGATTTCCAGTTTATATCAGTCTCTTTGGGATAAATATTCAATCAAATGTAACATCTAGTTTTCCAACTAGAACTCTTTTCCTTCCTCTTAGAGATCTCCTGCCTCCTCCTTCCCAAGCTGGCGTGTAGGTGCAGGGAAGCCCAAAGCTTGTGGCAGGCGGGGGTTGGGGTACTTGCGGTTTGAGTGTGTTGTCCAGACACCTCCGTCACTGCCTGTGCTGCTGAGCGTCGCTGTGGGTGGAACGTGAGCCTGTCCTCGGCACCAGCCAGGCAAGAGGGCTGTTCCTTGGAGGAGCAGCCACTTTGGTCGCCCACTTTGAGGCTGACCAGACCCCATTTGCGCTGTTGATGGCCCTGAAGGTCTCGAGTCTGGCAGCCCATCCCATTGGGTGCCTGGACCAGGAGGTCTTCTTTGTAACCCTTGGTCCAGGGGCACTTCTCCACTTATTGGAGGCCCCCTGAAACTCTGTCACCAATACTGTCACCTCCTTTCCACATCCTGTGAGCATTCGAGGACACATGGGTGCTCCAGGAAACCTGGTGCCATTACACTACATGCTGCTGCTTAGCCGTTTCTACATTGTTCCTCTGGCCTTGTGTGGGCACAGGGGTCACCTGTGCCTTCAGCTGCCTCCTTAACCCACCTGAAACTCAGGGTTTCAAGCCTGAGGGTGAAACTAGGTCCTTACATCAGAGCCTCTTATCCTTCTCGCACCTATTTCCTCCACCAAAGGCTCTCTCCTTCCCTTCCTGGCTGGTGGACACTTCCTTTATATGTGTGGCATGTGTCCCCTCAACCCCTGTCTTGGCTCAGATAGCCAAAGTTTCATCTCAACATCTAAGGGAACATGTAGAAATTTCAGTGTGTCTCTTTTCAGACAAGGCCTGGCTCTTGCTTCATGAGGGACTAGCTGATCATTGACCTTATGTTATTTGCCTTTGATGTGCTGGAATATATGGCATTGATTATTAATTGCATGGAACAACACGGTTTACAGGGAATGGAAACACTATCTCTATTATATAGATATTGAGTTAGTATTTGATGATTGAATGAAAGAGTCATATAATGAAAGCGATTGGGTTCCTTTGGTTCTGAAGTTCCACAATTCCCCATTCAGTGGATCCCAAAGTAGAAGTCAGTTCGGGGCGATGTAAAAGATATTGAGACTGAGTTTGCAGTAGACTCTTCGAATGGAGATGGTCCTTATTAAGCTCCAGGCTTGAATTACCTTTTCTCCTTTTAGGAGGAGGACGTGAGACGAGGTCATTTGCTCCCCTGGCTCCCACGTACTGCCTTCTGATGATACCACTGGCTTCACATTTTGAGTGCACTTGAGGAATATTCAGAACTGTAACTAAGGCATCTTACCAAATCATGAAGGTTCCTCTTGAGCTTACGTGGATGGCCAGGCACTAAAGTGCTTCAGTGTCTGTTTTCATAAGAGACAGAGGAAACGGAAACACCACAGAGATCCCTGTGGTGAGGGCAGACCCTTGCCCCTTGAATGACAACTGGTCGGGAGGTGACAAGGATATTGGTCCTCCAGTTGGATTTCCTCACCAGGGAAACATTTTAGCAGCAGTTTTATGCAAGGTAATGATTCGCTCCACCTATATGTGAAGATGAGAAAGAGAAAAATAGTGGGATAGTCTTTTTTTGGACAAAATAAGGGACTTATAAACTGAGATTTCCCCTCCCTACCCCCCAAAGCTATTTTTATTGATGGGATTTAGCGTGCCAGTGTCCATAAATACCTGCAGGGCCACTGAAGCAAAACTGATTGCAAAGAACATAAAAATGCGCTCCATGTTTTGGGAATCTGAAAAGCATTAACAAGCCTGTTAGAACCCATGCCAGTTGCTGTAAGTGGCCAGAACGCAGTTGGGACAAGCAGGATGGTTCGTGCTAATGGGGTGTGTGTTTCTACCTGGTGGAGGGCGTGGTCAGCAAACAAAGCCAAGGGCATTTAAATTTCCCAAGCAAGTCTTTTTTCTTGTGTTATCTGTACAAAAAAGGATGCTAAACATTTTCTCATCTTCAGCCTGGATACAAAAACTAGTGACTCTTGCAAAGGTCTCGAGAGGTAGTAATCATACCCAACACGGGAGCATTAAGGTGAACACAGGAGGCGTGAGGGATAACGATATGTTCGAAAATAGCATTGCTGCCTGAACAGAAAGACAAGTGCATCTTGACTATTCTGTCATTCACAGATGCACCAGCAGTCACTGCCCTGGGCCGTTCCTGCGGCACACTTGAATAGTAATTAAGTAAGGAATGGTTAACAGTGGGCTTAAGTCTTAACAGTCTCTAGCTCCAGGAATGGCATTCAGAAGTGATTGCTAATATAATGGGCCCCTGGCTGATTCTTCCCCCTAGATGAAATGAACTAGAGTGGCGTATGCCAGCCTCTCAAAGAACCACACCTCCTTGGGGTTGTCTGTGGGGAGGAGAGCACTTCCTGGGTGAAAGGGTCCGGAGCCAGGGTGGAGCATCCTGGCAGCAGACCGCAGGAGGACCTCAGGAAGACCACTGCTCCTGGAAATGACCTTTCAGGGTATGTGCCTGTTGAATGCTCCCTCCCAAGTTCCACCAGAACAACCTGTTGATAAGACAGAATGGTTTATTGCTTGCCTGGTAATGGAAGGGGAGAGGCAAAGTCTGATTTATGAAGATTTTGAAGTTTAGTTTGAGGTTGCTCTTTCATTGTGGTAAGGGTTTTGAGACAGGGCCTGAGGGGCTTGGCTACAACTGGGTGAATATCATGATATGATAGTTTAGGTGGACAGAGAAAGGCAAGGATTTTGAGACCAGGGTTCAAAGAGTTTGGGGGTGTAAACTGTCGATGCTTTCTAAGGAAGAGTTGATCGTCTTTTGGGAGGTCCCCAAAATGCGCAATAAGTTTGTTTGCAATTTTTACTTAGTTTGGCAACTATTTTATTCTCTGGGAATAAAGTTGCTAATGAAGGCAATAGAATAGTAAAGTCAAGTTAATGAAGAGTGTATTCTGTAGTCAGCGATGTTGGGGGAGTTGGCTTTACTCTTATGCCCCAAATACAAAAAGCAGGATTGCTGGCAGGGGTCTGCCCCATTCTGCAGATACCCCCCCAGGACAGCATGAACATTTGCTTGTTACACCTCCCTGGCACCAGTGCCCTCTCTCTGATGACCCTGACTTCTCATTGGGGATGCTAGGAATCTTGGCTCCAGTAATGGAACTACAACCTAGTCCCAGGCTAAACCAGTCAAGCCAGCCGTGGGGATTAGCACTGCGTCGGCTGATTTAATCAGACAGTATTATAGACCTTTCTGTGCGGATGCTTGGACAAAGATGATCTTTCTTCCCTGTGATGTAAACAAGGAAGCCTATCTCCCAGGAGCAGCTGTAGCCCTGTAGGACCTCTGGAGAGGCCAGGCTTAGGGTGAGGCTAACTCCATGGGTGGCAGAATAGATAAAAAGTATCCTGACCCTCAGGCACATGGCTGAACGAGCCTCTCCTGAGTGTAGTGTTTGCTCAGGCCTTTATGAACATGTAAGCATGTAAGTTTCCTTTGTGGTGTAAGCAACTCGAGGTGGGATTTCTGTGCCTGAAACAGAAGACACCCTCTCAGGGACACAGAAAACCATTCCCAGAGCTGCCATGGGGTCAGCCCTTCTGTCTCGCTCACCACGTATGTACAATACCTAACGAAGTATGTGGCACGTGGTAGACAGTCAGTAAAGCGTTTTTAAAAAAACAAATTATTGATGTTCGGTTAATCAGCTTGTGTATTGAAACAGTTATGGCCAAAAGAAGGACTCTGCTGTTAATGACACACAATGTAAACAACGAGAAACTGCTTTCCTTTTGCTCTGTATCTTATTTACCAAAGGCAAATTCAAATCCTGCGTGGATTTGCAGGAGCCCTGGGCAGCTCTCCATCCTGTGCGGTTCCTCAGGGGCGAAGATCAGCAACATCCCTGTCCTTTCCTGGTTACATGTTCCCCATGTACTGCAATTCATTAGTTTAGAATGAAAATGAAAATCTATACTCATTTAATAATAATTTAATAATAGTACTTGAGCAACTTGAACATTCTCTTTTAATCCTGTATTTGTGTGTGTGCATGTGCTATTGTTATTCTATTACAGTTGTCCCAATTTTTCCCCTTTGCCCTCCTCCACCCAGTCCACCTGCCACTCCCACAGTCAATCCCCACACCATTGTCCATGTCCATGGGTCATTCATACACGTTCTCTGTCTAATCCCTTCCCCTTCTTTCCACCATTATCTCCCTACCACTCCCCTTTGGCTGCTGTCAGTCTGTTCCGTGTCTCCATGTCTCTTGTTCTGTTTTGCTCATTAGTTTATTTTGTTCATTAGATTCCTCTCATAAGTGAGATTATACGGTATTTGTCTTTCACCCTTGGCTTATTTCATTTAGCAAAATGCTCTCCATTTCCACACATGCTGTCGCAAAAGGTAGGAGTTCTTCTTTCTTTCTGCTGCATAGTATTCCATGGCGTAAATATGCCACAGTTTTTTGATCCACTCATTTACTGATGGACACCTAGGCTATTTCCAGCACTTGGCTATTGTAAGTAGCACCACTATGAACATAGGAGTGCCTAAGTTCTTTTAAACTGGTGACTCAGGATTCTTAGGGTGTATTCCCAGCAGTGGTCAAAAGGCAGTTCCATTTTTTATTTTTTGAGGAAATTCTGTACTGTTTTCCACAGTGGCTGCACCAGTCTGCATTCCTACCAACAGTGCACTAGGATTCCCTTTTCTCCACATCCTCATCAGCCCTCATTGTTTGTTGATTTGTTTATGATGGCCATTCTGACTGGTGTGAAGTAGTATCTCACTGTGGTTTTAATTTGCATCTCCCTGTGGCTAGTGATATTGAGCATCTCTTCATATGTCCATGGGCCCTCTGTATGTCCTCCTTGGAGAAGTGTCCATTCAGGTCCTTGGCCCATTTTTTTTTAACTGGATTGTTTGTTTTCCTGGTGTTGAGTCATATGAGCTCTTTATATACTTTGGAGATCAAACCCTTGTCCAAGGTATCATTGGCAAATATGTTCTCCCATACATTCAGTTGTCTTTTCCTTTTAATGATGATTTCTTTACCCATACAGACGCTTTTTAGTTTGATGTAGTCCCATCTGTTTCTTTTTTCCCCTTACTTCCCTTGCTCTAGGACTTATATTGGCAAAAATATTGGTGTAAGTGGGTGATAGAGTTTCAGTTTTTTGCATCTACTCATCCAAATCTCCCAACACCATTTATTGAAGAGCCTGTTTTTACTCCATTTTATGCCCCGTCCCTTTTGTCAAATATTAATTGATGATGGAGACATGGGTTTATTTCTGGGCTCTCTGTTCGGTTCCATTAGTCTGTGTGTCTGTTATGTTAGTACCATGTTATTTTGCCTACAGTGGCCTTGTAATACAGTTTGATATCAGGTATTGTGATCCCTCCAACTATATTCTTCTTTCTAAAGATTGCCAAGGCTATTCAGAGTCTTTTTTGGTTCCACATAAACTTTTGGAGTATTTGTTCTAGATCAGTGAAATGTGCCACTGTTATTTTGATAGGAATTGAGTTGTATCTATAGATTACTTTGAGTAATCCTATATTTTTTATTGTACACTAAAGCTTAATTGTATGTTAAAGTCTATGGCTAACAGTGCTAAAATTACATATTTTCCTCCACTTTAAATAAATTTCAGAATACAAAATGTGATGGTATTGATCATTGAAATGCTTAAAAATAAGGAATGGTGGGCAGTTCTAAAAAGCCAGGGGAGCTTTACAAATCACTAAACCCTTACGCAATGCAGTCTTAACTCCTAGGTACAGATGTGCTCTCAGGGGTTGTGCTCAGTCTGTCAGGAAGACCGCAGTTATGAAACGAAAGCAAAGGTGTGATTTTTCTCCTGTGTAGCTGAGGGATCTGAATGAAGCATGCTTCAATATTGTACGCATTGATAATAAGCATCCAGAGTGGGAAACTTTACTAGAGGGAGGTCATAAAACCAATCAAGAAAGCAAATGCCAGGCAAAGGGATTGAGACTGACTAAATGTAAACAATGTAAACATTCTAGAAGGGTCATGTGCTTTTCTAAAAAATATAGAGTATAGACATAGTGCTTTTTTTAAAAATGTTTTATTTATTTATTTTCAAGGAGAAGGGAGAGAGAAAGAAGGAGAGGAACATCAGTGTGTGGTTGCCCCTCACACATACCCTACTGGGGACCTGGCCTGCAACCCAGGGATGTGCCCTGACTGGGAATTGAACGAGCAACCCTTTGGTTTGAAGGCCAGTGCTTAATCCACACCAGCCAGGGCCCAGGCAGAGTGCTTTTGTTGGACCTTGTTCTCCTTCCTCGTTGACTGGAGTCAGGGTCACATCAAGGACAAAGCTGGATGAGAACAGTCCCCTCCTGCTCATAGGGGGAAAGTGGGCATGGGTGAATTGGGTGCAAAGGGGTTTGCAGAATCCAAAATCAACATATGAAAGCTGAGCATCTGGTGCTCTGATCCTTGTTCTAGAAGCTTCCATCCAGAGATCGAGGCTGGGCCCTTCCCTGTGTCACTGACTGTGGCCCCAGATCCAGCCTCTAACAAGGTACCCAAGAGTCAGGCAGGGGTCAGAGTGGGCTTCCAGTGTTAGAGTGATGGCAGAGGTCTTCATGGCAGACTTTTAGGGTTGAAGGAGCTCCAAGCAGGACCCCAGCTTGGCAGGCTGGGTCAGCCTGTTGGTGGAGGCCAAGGGTGTATGAGTTAGACTTCGGCACACAAAGCCGGGGAATGAGTTGACAACCAAGGCCCCTTGGCTATGAAAAATTGTATGAGAGGACCCCTCAGCATGGCAGGACAGCTGTCCGCCTGTGCACCTGGAACCTGCAAAGTCTACATTGTATTTGTAGGTGAGGATCTGAGGCTGAGAGAATCTGATCTTCACTTGCATTTGAAATTACAAGTTCCTAAAATTGCAGAATGCCCACTCCCAGGATTAGTACTAATAGCTCTAATCCTGCCACTTAAAAGTAATGTGGAACCAAAGAAGCATGCCATTGTGGGCTTACCTGGAACTAACTCTTATACCAGGAATAAGGATCCAGGGATCCTTGCAGAGAAAGAAATAGTGATGCAAGAAACCCTACAATCCCAGGATGAGGGGAAATCAGGAGCACTGCTGAGCCCAGCAGAATCTAAGCTTTCACACCCAGTGCCCATCTGCTCCACCTAGTCCTGCTCTCACACGTCAAAGGCCTTGAGAAAGCTGAGCTTTGTTACAGGGAAAGAGCTTTTAGCTCCAGCCTCAGCAGCCAACAGAGATGCTTGAAAGCAGGAAGGGGGATAATAGGAAAGAAGAGGATTTAGAATCACATGGGAGTCTTCAAGCACTTCTCAGTCCAGATGTTTCTCCTACTGCTGCAAGCCAGGGATTCTCTGAAGCCGGCAGCACAAATGTAGTTTCCTTCACAGTCTTTTCAGACTGTGTTTGAATTCATGGGAGCCCAGGAGACTTCTCTGCTGGGTAGGGGCTTCCTCAGTTGCAGGAACTAGGAACAGAACTAATAATAGCGATAGCCCTGGAAATGCAGCACTGAGTCTTGTGTTACAGATGAGGTGGGTGGCTCTGAGCTTTACAAGAGTCTTTGCGCAATTGCAGACAGATTGTTATCACTTTTGCTTAGCGCACCAGCTGCAAAGACCAGAAGGGGACTGACTCCGTGAGCCACAGAATGATGGGGAACCAAGGCTATGATAGAAGAGACAGATCTGGACCAGACTCAGGCCTTCGCTCATTCCCACCCAGAGAAGAGGGCTCTGGAGTTAAAGGCAGGGCCCCCTCCACTATTACCTCCCCTCTGTGATCAGAGAACATCTGGTGGCCTGTTTCTAATGCTCTGTGTTGCTCAGTGGGACATGCCTGCTGAGTAGCTGTTGAGTGGGGCGAGGTGGGAGGTTGTAAAAGGAGTTGTGGTTGAAGAATCGGAAGGCAGAGTAGGTTTGGGAGAGGGAGAAATGGTGGAGGGCAGGCAGCCACAGGGAAAGGAATTTGGTGGTTTGGCTGGGGAGAGTAGGGTAGGGAGATGAAAGATAATTAAAGGAGACTTGGAGTCAGTTTTGCTGGGAGGGGACAAGGTAACCTTCAAAGCTCCAGCAAGTTTTACAGTGGGATTAACGTGGATTTGAATTTGGATCATATTATGGAAACTTGCTGAGTCTGACTCCCAGGCTGAACGACCCATGAAGGTTTTACATAATTCTAAATCTTTTGCAATCTGCTCTTCATATGCATCTAGGTATGTACAAATGTAAGTTAATACTTAGGAAATTTAAGCACACACCCAAGGGCTTAAATTGTTTAACACAGTGGGGTGCAGTTTGCAGAGGGTTTTGTTGTTACTGTTGAACTCCTTCCTGAAGTCAGATCTAATTTGGAAACTGAATGTGTAAAAGAGATGAAAGCAAGAGCTACTGGGGTCGCAGCAGATGAAAATTGAAGGAGCCAAATGCATTCATCCAAGAGGTAGGTGTGAACCAGCAAAATTTCCTGGCAGACTAGCCCAGCTGTGTCATATTACTGTCTAACAGGGAGGGGGCGCTAATGCCAGCTCAGAGCTGAGAACTGTGCACTTGAGCAAACTCCCAAATCTCTGAGGATGAGCTTCCTCCTCCATGAAATGGGGTGGGTAGCACCTAGTTTTGAATGCTTATTGTGGTGGTTAAATGATACAATGTATATGAAAACATCCGGCATCATACCCACCTGGGAGAGATGCTCACCAATTTTGAAGAAGAGGAAAATAGAACGCCACCCAGCTTTCTGTCCCTGATTTTTGATGATGTTACTACAGTATTCAAAATAGATAACTTTTCTGGGGATGTTCCAAGTGTGTCATTTCTCTGGCTTCTGGAACTTCCGATGATTCACAGAGACTTCGATGTTAAGAATGTGAGGTGTAGAAGGCAGTAGTTCATTAAGCTCCTGATTATGCAGGGAATGGAGCAGTACGCCTCAAACAACATTGGCTGTGATTTACAGTGAGAAATACTGTGTACCTCATGACACGTGCAGACAGAAAATTGAAACAAAAGCCTCATGAAATAATACACATACATGTGATGCGTTTTTTGAAAAATTTTTACTTTGTTTAAAAAAAAACTGGTCACACCATTCAGTTGATTTCCAAACCCAATAGTGGGTCGTGATCCAGACTCTGAAAAGGGGGAGTGAAGGCCGTGCACACTTAGAGAGGCCGGGGTAGTTGTGCGGTTGTGAGGGAGGACTGAGAGGAATGTGGGCCCACAGCCAACTGCAGGCGTCTTTCGGGCCATCCAGAATACTTTCCCTCCAACAGACCAGGACTCCCAGCTCTTCATCCCGTCTCTTTGTCAGGAAACATCACCACCCCTTGGTTTTAGCTTCTCTGCATAAGATGCCGCGTACCTGAGTTTGTGTCCCCACATTTGCGTGAGCACAAATACATTATTTTTATCTCAAATATTTAACCGTCTGGTTTGGAGCTGGGCTCAGCCTTAGAATGCTTAAACATCCCAGAGACACCAACTGTGTGTTTATGATTGAAGGACAATGTTGGGTAAAGCCACAGAAGGAAGGCAGAGGCAATTCTTGCTGGATGACTGTGTCACTGTTACGAAAGAGTCCCCCAAGCGGACGGGACTGCTCTCCTGCCCGTGCTGTGCTGAGGACCTGCCCTGAAGGGCGTGGGGCCAGGGGGCATCTGACAGTAAATTGTACAGTCTGTGTCTTCAGAACTCGTGTGGCAGCACAGATGAGAGAGTTCCCAGCCACCCACTGGGGAAGGGTAGTGACTAGACATTGAACCTTTTGGGCAGGCTCTTGAAAATGAGTAGAAATCCTCCCGTTGAGCAAAGAGAAAAAAGGAATTTCGAGGAGAAAGGCAACACGTTCAAATGCAGGAAGGTATGAGAGAGGAGTGTGGAACCTGGGACACCAAGGAGTTGAGGGTGACTGAGACCCAGGGTACATGGAGGACAGACATGAGGCCAGAATGGAAGGGAAAGGCTCCTTCAGCTACAACGAGGCCTTAGAACTCTCTGCTGGGGCAGTGAGGGAGCTCTGGAATGATTTTAAGAAGAGCTTCAGCATGCTCAAATTTACGTTTTAAAAGGAACACCTGACCATCTGGAGGAGTGTGGGTGACAGGAAGGACAAGGAGAGAGGCAGAGGTCAGGATGCGCTGGGCTGCTCTGGCCAGGTGGCTTAATCGGTTGGAATGTCATGCTGTACACCAAAAGGTTCCAGGTTCAATTCCTGGTCAGGGCACATACATCCACATTGTAGGATCGAACCCTAGTCAGGGTACATGTGAAGGCAACCAAACCATCGAATGTGTTTCTCTCTCACATCTCTCTCTCTCTCTCACCTCTCTCTCTCTCTCTAAAATCAGTAAGCATATCCTTGGGTAAGGATGAAAAAAAAAGATGCACTGGGCTTGGCCTGAAGTGAGCAGACATAGAAGGGATGGGTGAGGAAGAAGGAACAAATGGCCTTGAGGAGGTTTGTGAGAAGTCAGGGAGAGGGAAGAGGCTGGGCTGAGAACCAGGCCTCTGTGTTGGCTGATGGTCCTGTCGTCTACCAAGCTACAGAATGGTAGAGAAGGGACAGGGTGTTTGGGACATGAGTGAGGGATTGAGGGATGGGGGAGCTGACCAGGAGAGAGGGAAGATCAAGAAGTTTCTGTGCCAAGAGCAGAGGAATTTGACAGAATGTACCATTCACTTATGACCTTGTGAAGCATGCTCTTCCTGGAAGATATATTGTGTTCACAACCAGCCTCCTAGCTTTCAACCACCCACCCCTCACACATCTGAGCACAAACAGCAGTCCTGCCTCGTACCCTTTTCTTAGCTGCCAGCCGGTCAGATTCTGTTCATGGCTCAAGGCCGTGTAAAGAAGGCAGGTGGGTTTTTAAATGAAGATGCCTATGCCCCAGATCTGCTGACAACTGTCTAATTGACAGCCTGAATTTTAAGGCCAGATCCATTGGGGAAAACATGTGGGAAAGCTCCAGGTTTTACTGACAAGAGCCATCCATGAATTCAGGAGGCTGCAGGTTTTCCCAGGTGGCCCACATGTCAGTAAGAAGAGTCCAGACTCAACTGTGACCCTACTGGGAAGAGAAGGGACCTTGACTCCAATAGGCGGATTCTTTGCATGGCACCCCTCTCCCTGCTGAGGCCGAGAGTGAGGACTGAAAAAAAGTCATCCAGGGAGCTCAGACAGATGGGGTGCCCTCCCAGCAAGCAGGAGAGGACGGGGCGAGGGTGGGACAGACAGCAGCACTGAGACAGCCAGCGCTGGGTCCCAGAGCAGGCCAGGACTGGAGGAAGGTTTAGCAACTCCGTCCGAGTCAACTCCACATTAAACTTAACATGTTTTTTCAACTACAGTCGACATTCAATATATTATTTTCAGGTACTGCATGATGGCTAGACATTTATGTACCTTGCAAAGTGACCCTCCAATATAAGTCCAGGACCCATCTGACACCATGCACAGTTCTTACAATATTGTTGACTATGTTCCCTGTGCTGAACTTGGCATCTCTGTGACTGTTCTGTAACTGCCAGTTTATACTTCTTAATCTCTTCACCCAGTCACTCAACCCCCTCCCCTCTGGCAACCATCAGCTTCTTCTCTGTGTGTGTAAGTCTGTTTCAGTTTTGTTTGTATATCTATTTTGTGTTTTGGATTCCACATATAAGTGAAATCATACAGCAATTGTCTTTCTCTGTCCAACTTACTGCACTTAACATAATACCTTCTAGGTCTATCCAGCCTGTCACAAATGGTAAGATGTCATTCTTTTTTCTTTTTCTTTTTTATAAATATGGCATCAATTTTACCTGAAGGCCAAACAGATTAAACTTACATTCCTTGAAATTAGTAACTTAGGGCATGCTATTATAACTTATTGGGGGCTTCATTATGATCGTAGCAGGTGATGTTACTTTTTTCTTTTGTCATACACCATCAGCAGTGTCTCCATATCTGGGCCAAACCCGGTAAGTAATTAGGTATATATTCAGTTCCCACTGGCCTGAAGAGATTACTTTTAATGAGGAAAAGGGATTTTTTTCTTGTTTATAAATGTCAGGGATGAGTATGATATGAGTGGGAAATGCCAGAAATTATTAAAGCCAAGAGAAGTTAGATTGGTTATGAGATATTTTGATAAGAGATAGTTCCAGAAAATTCTATATCAAGCCTCACAATGGAGAATCTTTGTTAGATAAGTTGTGACCACACTCAAAATATTTGATTTTATTCATCAAACACTTAGCGAGTGTTTATCATGTGCAAAATACTTTACTGAGTGTTGTGGGAACTTACAGCTTAGTTAGAGGGTCAGCAACCTTGGCCCTTGAGTTCTGGCTGAGAAAGGATTCAGAGTCAAGACTCAAAGTTTATTTAGAAAGCCACAGAGGTAAACAAAAAGAAAAAGTGAGCTGTAGAAGAAATGGGCTCAGGAAACAAGTTACAGAGTAGGGAAAAAGGGCCCTTGGAGCTTAGGAAAGAGGCAAGGGAAATGCACCTGGGGGAAGGGGCTAGGGAAAGGCATGGGCGTGCTCCATAGAGAGCCACAGATTTCATTCCTTTTTATGGACGAGCAATACTCCATCGTATGTATGTACCACCATTTCTCTATCCACTCATCTACTGATGAGTACCTCTCATCATTCAGAGCACAGACATGCACTGTGCCCTTTTGGCTCCAGTATCGTGGCTATTGCAAATAATACTGCCATTAGTAATATTTTAAAATCTTTCCTCAACACTACATCCAATCCCTTTGCTACTGTTCAAGTTTCTCAAATATCTTGAGAAAGAGAGAGCACGCCAGTGTTTCTGTGTGCACAGGGTGGTTGGGCTGGCAACCCTGAGTTGTCGTGTCTGTGTGTCCCCCTCCCCCAAGGACAGCGGTCTCAGACTGCAGTAGAATCTGATGGCATTCCAACTGGAGACAGACAAGGAGTGGGGAATTAGAGTTCATGATTACAGATGACTCCTTCAAGTTTCTGTCTGAAAGGGGAAGGCAAGAGTTAGGCCAACTGCTAAAAAAGGATGAAGGATTTTGACAGTGGGATCTTTTTTTTTCAAAAGCAAGATATCTGAGTGTTTTCTATGGGCTGAGGAAAAGGCTAATAGGGAAGGAAAGGTTGAAGATACAGGAGAAGGAGGGGATAATGTGTGTGGGGGGCTTTAACCTGGAGACCCCTGGCCCTGGCTATGGCCCAGTTCCTCTCACCAAGCACACAGGATGTTCCTCTCCTATTTCTGGCCACCATGGCCCTATCTCGCCTCTGTGGCCATGGAAGCAGAGGTTACCCCAGAGGATGGGGTTAAGGAGCAGTTGTGTGCCGCTCTTGGAACAAGGTAGAGCACCTGGCATTTATACGGTGAGGTCCATATGATCGCCTGCCTCCTCCCTTCCCACATCTCTAGCTCCCCAGGTTTTCTCTGCATAGCACTGCAGGCTCCCATGTCCTGGAAGCAGCCCTGCCCTGTTCCAACCTGGCTCAGCCTTGACGGGGCCCTTTTCCTTACCTGGATCCTCCGGGGCCTTTAGCCAGCATTCAGCCCTGCTCTTATCCTCTAGTCAGTTTTGATCACATCATCGGGAACAACCCAGCCTTTTCCCACTACTCCGCTCTGCACTTTGAATTCAGTTTGCACCCTTCGGATGAGAGCCTGCTCCCTGACCGGACCGTGCAGGGTCTGACACCACCCCCCGTCCCACTGCTGACCTGTGAATGGACACGCCACGCCTCTGCCTTGATCTCAGCTCTCGCTTCCTCACCAGCCCTGATGCAGGAGCATCTTCCTGCTAAGTCCTCGCCGCCCAGCTCTAATTCATAGCCCCATCTCTCTCTATTCAGCTCCAGCAAGTCCAGCTGTGGACAGTCTTTGAGCATTTATTCTAAAGTCCCACAGGGCCCAACGCTGGTGCAAGAGGCTCCCTCTCATCATTCCAAGTGCAAACACTCCCTGTGCCCATTTGGCTCCAGTCAGACAAACTGAAAGACATGTGGTGGCATGAAGTGGTCTGTACAGTGTTCCTAAACACCCAGCTTAGTGGCACAGCCAAAATTCCAGGCAAGAATGAAAAGAATTATACAAACTGGAATTATACATGCCAGTGGAGGCAAGGAGATGTGTACACGATATAGAAAAGAAAGAAAAGTCATTGGATCTGCTTCCGTGATGGTGTGAGACCTTCACTTAGAACCTGAATCTACACCTTCTGGGGAGGTTCTTTTGTTCCAGGAAACAGCGAAAAGGAGGCTATAGACAGTCAGCGTTAGAGCCGAGGGTGGGCTGAGAGCAAAGAGGTGCATGCTCTGGTGCCAGGTGGTACTTAGGTTTATAGGAGATCTCTTTATTGGGTATGTAAATGTCCAATCGCTGTGTTGTACACCTGAAACTAATATAATGCTTCATGTCAACTGCAATCGAACAAACTTTTTAAGAAAAAAAAAACAAGAGAGGAAATCCTAAACTATTCTAAATTATAAAACCAAAAGTGCTGGAGGGCGTTACACAATAGACATGGAAATTAAATGGACAGAATATATGGAGAGTCAAAGCAAAGCTTCTGCCCTTTGACACAGCCGTTTTTCTTCCTGGGGAGAAGTCAGAAATGCGTATGAATGTTTATGCACAAATACATTCATTGCCACGTTCTTTTTAAATGGCAAAAATGTGGGAATGGAATGTGTGCCAACATAAGTAAATTATGTTAAATAGAAATGATATGACACAGGCAGCCATTTAAAAATTGTTTTCAAAGACACGGAAAATTTGCCTCTTATAATTTTTAAAAAAGATATAAAGCTAAACATGTATATATACTTACAGTATTGTAAGAAAAAAAGGAGCGTGTTTGATCTCAAGTAACCTGTGCTGATACCACGACAGGCTTAGAATGACCCCACTAAGGGAGCATCGCAGGTGGGGGGCAATGCTGTCCTCAGGCAAAGCATAGCACTAGCATAGAGACAAAGTCTCTGAGGACGATGCTCTCCTGGGGGTCATTTCCTGGGAGTCTCCTTTAGTTGAAAACAGAGATCGGACAAGTCCTTGGGTCACTTTGCTGGCCAAATATATCAGTCAGAATACTTTCGATGTAAAGAACAGAGACCCTGACACAAACTGGTTGATGCAGTGAGAAAATGTGTCGTCTGGCTCAGGAATTGGAGTTAGGATGGAGTTCAGAGAGTGCAGCCTCAGCGGTTAATTCAGGGGCCAAGTACACCAGATCTCCTCAAGCTGCTGAGCCATCCATCCTTTTTGATTCATCCTCAGGTTGGTAGCAAGCTGGATGCGGTTCCAGGCATGTGTCCAAACATGAAAACAACCAAAGGACAATGCACTTCTGTAGCTTCCTCACACCCACAACAGATGTATGCCAATTTTTTTAATCCATCACTGACAAAAGGAATGTGATTTAGTGGGTCACACAGGTCCAACTCTAAAGATGGAGATGGTTCGACTCTAGAGACAGATCCCCTTCCCCTCAGCACGGAGTGGGGTGAACACCTGAGAGATTCAGGGTTCACTTGGAAGGCAGAGACAGGGGGAATGGTGCCAGGCAGGTTCTTAGAGTATAGTTTACCAGCTAGCTCCTGATTAATGTGGACAGTGAGGACAGGTAAGAGAATATACATGGTTGACCCTTGAGACACATGGGCTTGCACTGTGCAGGTTCCTTAAATGTGGGCTTTTTTTCAATAAATACTGTAAATGCATTTTTTCTTCCTTATGATTTTAATAACATTTTCTTTTCTGTGGTTTACTGTATTGTATGAATTCAATATATAGCACATACAGCACACAAAGTGCGTGTCAGTCGACTGTTTGTGTTATTGGGAAGGCTTCTGATCACAGTAGTTATTAGTAGTTATGGTTTGGGGGAGACAAAAGTTACCCGTCAGTTTTCAATTGTGCGGGAGAGGATCAGTGCCCCTAACACCTACATTGTTCAAGGGTCAGTTGTATATTAATATAAAAAGGAGAAAGACAAAGAAAGTGTGTATGAAAGCAAGAACTCTTTGGCAAAATAGTCATTAGGCCCTTAGGAATATCATCGTAGAGATCCTGGTAGCGAAAGGCATGTTTGGATCTGATCAGATTCCACCACCAGCTTTAGAATAAAGAGTTTCAAAAACCCAGAAGAAGAGGGGAAAAAAAGGTAGACATTTCCAATTGCTGGGAGCCTAGATGGAAACTCAGAATGTTTGAAAAGCTCCTTAAAGTGCTGTTGTGATGATGCAATCAGAGCGATGGTAAGGGAGGCGCTCGTAGAAACATGATTACTGATGTTTTACAAGAACAAATACAACAGCTGGAAACACCTGCCTTTCTCTCACCACCTGGTCTCTCAGCACCATCTGGCCCCTCGCTCATCCCTTTGCTTCTCTGAAACACATGCACTCTCTAGAAATACAGAGCTTTGCCTGTCTCTCCACTTCCTAGGAGGGGCCTCCTCCAGACCTGCCCCTAGAAATCTGGCTCTCTGTCTACACTGGGAAGCTGGGATTCTTCAAGGAGCCGAGCACTTGACACAGGGCCCTTGTTTTTCGCAATTGGGACACTGCGAGGCATCATACAGCAAATTTGCTTCCCTCAGAGCTTTGGTCACAAAACCTAAAGTTATGTGTCTCTCCTTATCATCTTGGGCAAAGGACCTCCCAAAGCTACTGGCACTCACAGCATCCCAAAAGGACATGTGTCCTCCTGCCTGGGTCAGGGGGCCACGTCACAGCCACCAAGGCCCAAAGGCCCTGATTTGGAGGACATTGTTTTCCAGCCTCCGGCAGAATCCCTTCTTCAGATTAATAAAAATACCATCTTCTTGTCCCCTAGTGATGTCTGTCTGACCTTGCAGCTGTCTCTCCCTGCATTCCCCTGATGCCTGCCCACAACACCTCTGGGCTCCATTATCTGCCCTCCTGGGAACAAACCATTTTCTAGCTAATTCTAAAAGGCTCAAGCCAACATCAGCTCCACAGGGCAGCAAATGAAGTCTGGAGCCCAGTTCGCCAGACCTGCAGCCCCCACAGAGACCCTCTCCAGGAGAGATGATCCTGGTAGGCAGCCAGCGGCCTGACCTCCACCTGCCTCCTGTCTCATCTCTGCACCTGCCATTTGCACTTTCAGCTCCAGAGAACATCGGCTGGGATAAGGAGCTCTTCTTCCAGTGGCCCAGCATTTTGCCAGTTCCCACACCCGGGGGGCACTTTGAGTGTGAGAGCATCCCTCCATGCAGCTCAGGGAGGGTCCCACCCTTTCTCCCACTGTTCCTAAGCCCAAGTCAGGAGGGAAGATGGCATCAGGCCTGACTTTCAGGACACCTGTCACTTTAAGAATGACAGGCAAAGCCCCAAGGGTAAGTTTAGAGCTCCCAGAGGCGCTCAACACTGTAGGGCCTGTGCTGCCAGCACGGTGACTCCAGACTACTTCACTTGGGATCCTGGACACACACCTCTACCCCAGCCGGGGCCGCCAGGCTCTCTAGTTCCCCACTCAAACTGATCACCCTCCTTAATGACACTGGGCTTCGTTGGACTTCTGCCAGCAATTTTCTTCGGTCTTCGTGCCCTCGGTGTCCCCAAATATTCACATGGATAATGGGATCCTTGCCTCAGTGCCACATGATCCCCACTGAGCAAATGGCCCTTTCCCCGAGGCCTCTGCCATCATCTCTGCTGCCCTTTGCTGCCTTCTGCTGGCCATCAACGTCAGTGCAGGTAACCTTTCTGGGCTCTGATGGCTTTCACGGATGTACTCATTCAACAAATATTTAGGGCCACTCAGTACTGCTTAATGTCTAGACACAGGTGATTCAGCAATAAAAATATATGGTTCTTGCCTGCCAGTAGCACAGTCCAGTGAGGAAAAGTGAAGAGGGAGGCGATGGGGAGAGGATATGAATGAATGGGAATGAAGGACTTCTAGAGAGCCCCTGTGGAAGCCTAGATTTGCTCGTCATTGCATAGACTTGGCCTCCGAGCACCTTCAACCCAACAACATCCTTGGAATTGAGCGCCCCTTCCTTCCCTGTTAGGGGGGAGTGTGCTAGTGACATCTGCCTGCTCCCTAGCATTGTGTGGTTTTTTAATTATAAATCAAATGTTTCTGGGCAGGTGTCAGTCATTCTACCAGGCACTGGACATAGACTAGGGAAATGGAGCTCCATCCCCCATGGCGCTTACAGTTAGTTAAGGGGTTAGACAAAAGTGAACAATCAGAGCGATTGCTTGATAACAATTATGGTGTTACCTGGGGCTGTGTTCTGTCTTGGTTATACCCAGTAAGAGCCCTGTACAGCATGGACTGGGCATGAGATCCATGATTTGGGGGTACAAGGAATGAACCACATTCCTACACACACAGTAGGCATCGTGGGAAGTGCTAAATGCATGATAGAGGCTGCAAAGCAGGCAAGGCCTGAGGGCCAAACCATGGTCTCCAACAAGCTTTGCTGAAATCAGCAGCTCGTGTGCCCTTCCCTCCCCTGCAGCTTGCCCACTCCATCCTGACACTCTCTCCTATCCAACTAACTCCTCTCCAGATGCAGATCCAGATGTGTGAGACTGTGCTGGCCAGGACCTTTGGCAAGTTGCAGTCAAGGATAATTCAAGAGCCCTGTCCACTCTGTTCACCAGAGGGTACCCAGTCCTTCGCGCAGTACTTGGCACATAGGAGGCACTCCATAATTCTGTGGTGATTCTTGAATGAACATGAATTTTGCATAATTATTCAGGCAGGATCTTAGCTTTGCAAGCAATTCAGTTGCGATTGGACTCATTTGATTGGTGGAGATAGCCATTCCAGTTCATTGTAGTCCGAAGTGGATTCATAACTTAATTTGGTGTATTGGCCACCAACAGGGTGTAGGCTCTGGGAGAGAGAGCAGCATGCAGTGAGGGTGCTGGCAGGGGTGCAGAGCGACCATGAGAACACATTCCTAAGGTCTGGGAGGCAGACCTCTGCAAGCGCTCTGCTCTCTTTGACAGTCCTAGTGGTCCCTGTGCTGGGAGTGGCCGACTTTTACTCAGAGATCCAGCAGGGGCGGCAACACATGTTGCTTAAATCTATAGCCAGTTTGTAATTTTGGCCTCAGACAGTAATTACAGCTGCCAGGGCTCCTTGGGGAGATAATTACGGAGAGGATTCAGCGCATTCATTTTATCTGCACACTTAACCGTCAATTAAATCATTACCGTCTGATCCTATTCCAGAGACTAGAAATGTTCTGAGAATGTATAATTTTGAAGGCACTGCAGTTTGTTTTCAGATGGTTTTAAGTGAGAAATTGCCCAATTTCCAGAGCGGAGGCCCATGTGCGTGCTTCCCCATGGCGGTAGTGCCAGGGATGTTCTGTGTCTTGAGCAGCCTGTTTCCCTGGAGGCCCACACCACAGGAGGGGCCAGGCCAAAGGGCTTACTTAGCAGGCAGTACTGGTTTTGCCTTTGATCTTCCATGGAGTTCATGCTTTTCCAGAGCAGAATTACTATTAGGCCCTAGAGGTCAGTGCCTGGGGACAGAAGGGAGGGTGGCTTGCTTTGCCAAGAAGCTTCCAAGGAGAGTCCTCCCCTGCCGGGATTTTGCAGGAGCCCTAGGCTACCTTCCAGTAACTCATGGTAAAAAATGTGGTCTTTCCACTATGGTATTTAAAAGCATGGGCTCTGGAGTCAGACCACTGGGCTCACATTTGGCTTCCCCACTTCTGCGCTGTGTGTTCTCGAGCACGTGTCTGAACTTCTCTCAGCCTCAGCTCCCCATCTTTGAAACAGCACAGTGGTAGGCCCCGCCGAACAGAGCTGTGCCAGGACCTGAATGAAAACACAAGGCAATGTGTTCAACACCATGTCTGGCACTTCATGGTTGCGAGGTAAACTTCAGTAACTGATGTTATATTTAACACATAGGTAAGTACAGGAGGAGAGAAGCAGAGGGGAAAACCAGAGTGTCCACACCAGCCCTCTGTACACGTTTTTTCCTGCACGTACATAACTATGATTAATGGTTAATTTATAGGCACAGTAAGAGATTAACCACAGTAACTAATAATAAAGTAGAATAATTATAACAATGTGCTATAATAAAAGCTATGTGAATGTGGTCTCTCACTCAAAATATCTTACTGTACTGTACTCATCTTTTCACTTAAATGAAGCACCCTGCGCCTTCTCTCTGGCGCATCCAAATTGCCAGCATCACTGTGTGGCCAATGTTAGGTAACATGGCGGTGGTCGCTTGAACACAAGCACAGTGATACCACAACAGTCAATCTGACAACCATGTTGGCTACTAAGTGACTGAGGGAGGGGAACATCTGCGGCGTGGATACGCTGGACAGAGAGATGGCTCATGTCCCCAGCTGCACAGAGCCGGACAGTGTGAGACTTCATTGTGCTACTCAGAGCAGTGAGCAGCTTAAAACTAAGGAATTGTTTGTTTCTGGAATTTGCCATTTGATATTTTCAGACTCCAGTCAACCACAGGTTACTGAAACCGTAGAAAGCAAAACCATGGATAAAGGGGGGACAACTGCACTTCTTTCCGTTGCAACTCAAGCGTAGCCTCCTGTCTGTACATATACCTTTGTGGTAGCTCCCATAAGGCTGCTTTGTAGTTTTGTGTTTGCTTTCTGAATGGACTTTGAGTCCTTGAGAATAGGGATTGTGTCTCCTTCATCTCTGATTCCCTGGGCCCTTGTCTGGGTCCCAGCAATGAGTAGGGGCTCAGTATTGGCTGAAGGAGAGAGAGATGGAGGGCAGGAAGGCAGGAGGCCTAGCTTCCCATGCGCTCAGCATGAAGTACTAAAGCCCCTTTCCTGACACACAGACTGGGGCCCTTCACCGACAATCATTGCATAATTTTGTCACATTTTCATGTTTAAACTCTTCCCGACCCTGCCCCCCTGCCCTGCCCACTGAAGAGTAGAATGGAAAAGCCCTCACTGACAACATCCATGACAACACAGAGACTCTCCCTCTCTGGGGGGACTTTTCGGAAACATCTGCATAGTCCACGAGGAGAGAAATGCAGCTGAGCTTTGAGGGCCCAGGGATGCTGGGATAGCTAACAATTTGAGGTGATTTGGTGACTTTGTGAGATGGAGAACATGCCAGATGGTGAGGCAGTAGGAAATGAAGACAGAGCATCAAGGAGGCTGTGGCCTCCAGGAGGGCATCAGCACCACCTGCTTTGTCTTGAATCTATTCTGAAAACAGCCTTTTGCAGTTTGAGGGTGCCGTACATCATGTATGGGGAACTGGTTCAAAACTTGGGGGGAACATCATTGCATTGATGGCTCCCGTGAAATGAGCAGGAGACACACAGGCATGTCATCGATCTTAGCTTCTGCACGCAACTCCAGTCCCCGCCGTGCTCAGCACAAGGCAGAGGCCAACGCAGCCGCACATACATCCTTCTCCAAAGAAGAAAGCATCCCATGCATGCCCTTGTGCTGGCTTCAACAAGCTAACCGCGCTTTATTTCTTGCAATTTCATGCTGTGATTATTCCACTTCAGTCTATGCTGAAAAGGGCAACTGTCCCCACTGTGTCTCCAGCATAGTGTGGTGCCTGGTTTTGTTTTCCAGACCTACTGAAATCATTTGATAAAGTGGCAAAAATCTCCTCTGCTGCATACACAAAGAATTATTTCAAAATAACTCCCTTTCATGGGCCCTTCATATAATTCTGCAGTGTATACTCAGAGTTAGATGCCCATCTCTACAGCCTCCACAGAGGCCTGAAACTCCCTCCTCACCCCACAGTCAGTCACCATGATGCTTGGCTGTGGTCTCATGGTGGGATGAATTGGCACCAAGATGAGACACTTACTGCCTTGGCCTGGTGATCAGTGCGGAGCAATGGCAGGGCTTGGTGAGGAAGGGAAAACCAGGAGCAGCAGGGGCCTTCATCTTCAGTGTTGAAGGGGGTGGCCAAGGATGTTACTGGTGGTTACAGGGAAGAGAGGTGTAAGGTAGATGGGCAGTTTTACAAGAAAGTGCAGAAGCAGAGGCATTGAGGAGCGAAAGAGACAATGCTACCACCCCACCTGAGATGCATGGGACACAAGGGATGGAACAGCTTTCTGGTGAGAGGGCTGCAGAGAGTGTTGAGCCTTCAAGAGAGAACCAGGATTCACTAAGGCAGAGGCATGGAAGGAGATTTCAATAAAGTCAAAGACATAGTGGATGGCAGATGGAGAGCACCAGGGGAGGATTGAAGATGGTTCGGATAGGGGGGTCTTTCAGGGAAGGGGAATACAGGACAGGATGTGGGTGACAGCAGGGAATAAACAGGCGACTGGGCAGTAGGGCAGAAGGCGAAGTCGGGGAGACCTGGTGAGTTGAGTCTCAAGGGTCAAAGCCTGCCTTACCTGCAGGAGGTAAGGTAACTGTTGTCCTGGGGTCGGGAAGATAAAGCCTCCGCCACTCTTAGACCAACTGCTCTCCCGGCATTGAGAGGCAGGCCAAGGTGTGTCTCCTCCATGCATCTGTTCATTCATTCACTACCCAGTGTTTGTAAACCTTGGGTCTAATAAGACCCTGGCCTTCCTACTACCTTAAACCCTTACCTGCCTGCTAGACCACCTCTCCTGCTGCCCTGCCCTGGACTGTGCCCATCTAACTTGTCAATCACTGCATCCTCCCTTCTCCTCAGTGCCACTTACTGTCCTCCCGACAAGCAGACATGCTTTCCCTATAACACGATACCTCAGATTAGTAATAATGTGCTGTTAGCTTTCCTGCATCAAACACCTGCTCTGTCCAGGGTACTGCACCAAGCACTGTACTTGCATCATCAAATTTAACCCTCACCCTGTGAGGTAAACAGTAGTATCTCCCTAGATGGGTAAAAAAAAAAAACTGAGGCTGGACTAACTCAGATATCTAACATCATGAGGCAAATAAGTGGTAGAGCTAGCATACTGATGTAGAGAGTTTTTCTGTTGTTCTATGCACACTCTTGCAAGAGTGTTCTATGCACACTCTTACACACCAGTGACTTGGGCCAATAGAATATGGGAAGGGTGACAGTTCCAAGTGATAGCTTTACAAGCATCACATGTTTCTACTCATCCTCTGGAGCTTTTGGCATCTGTCATGGGAGTTACCAAAGTCCTAGAACGAGAAGACCCAGAAGCACACCTCCACCTGTCTGGAACAAGGTGCAGCTGAGCCCAACAGAGCTGCAGCCAAGCGACAAATCCATGGGTAAGAAACATGTGGACTGTTGTAAACAACTAAAATTGAGTGGGGGATGTCACATGAGCTGACCAATACAGATGTAAACTGAGATCTTTCTGATTCCATACAGTGCTTTTATTTTTGTCTTTATTTTTATTGTCGACACTATTACAGATGTCCCCATTTTCCCCTTCTTTGCCCACCTCCACCCAGCCACCACCCCCCTTCCCTCTGTCCATCACCACACTGTCGGCTGTCTCTGAGTTATGCATGTATGTTCTTTAGCTACTCCCTTCACCTTCTATTATCCAGCATCCCCTTCCCCCACCCACAGCTGTCAGTCTGTTCCATGTATCCATGCCTCTGCTTCAAAATATCTGATCATAAATATGATTTATAGTTATAAAACTAGCTAGCAGGAGAGAGTAACTGGCATTAGTAAATATTGAAATTTACCAGCTGTGTCTTACCAAAAATTTTTGCATGATTATAGATGGATTTTTAAAAAATGAATATAATTGTTTTGCTATTTCCCAGTTCTATGAACTTGAGCATATATGTTCTCTGACTAATTCTTCACACAGTACTTTTAAAATCAGTGTCCGTCTATCTCTCAGTGCTTCTCAGGCAGACACCAGGGCTGTCTGGCCTGGGTCCAGATGTGGAACTCTCTTCACACCCTTAGGAGAGGCTCTCTTTCATCACCTCATCATCTGCTTGAAGGAGGCAGGCTCTACCTGCTCCAGTTATACTCTTCTTTCTCTTCCCCTGCCTCCTTGCTAGGAAAAAAAAAAGCTGCACATATCTGCGCCTCTCAGCAAATCTCCCAAACCTGCTTCTCGGCTGGTCAGGCCGCTCAGAAGAAAACACAGCTGTGTCTGTCACACCCAACCAGCTTCTCACTGGCCAGTCAACATAAGGGTCACACAGCTGTGCTGGTTCTAAAAGACTTTCCCTTCTGTGCTGTTATTATTCAGCCCAATTAAGAATGTAAAACTATAACAAGGCCTAAGAATGTTCTGGAAAGTCATTTTGTTTTCCTCCTGCTGGCGCTGATTCAGTATTCCTTATGAGCTTACATCCCCAAATGGCTTTTCATGTGAGCTTTTGGCTAATTTACTTTCAGTTGTTTTGCTTTTGCTGTTTCTTCCCCCACCTAATCAGCTGCTTCAACATAACCATAATTTTCGAAACCAGTAGGTGTGCAGTGCACAATAGGCAATAAAATTGATTAACTGGAAACCCTTTAAAAAAAATCCTTCAAGCTAATGGAATCCTTTTTTTTGTTTAAATTTTAGCAGTTATGTTCTGTGGGATTTTCCCACAAATGTGTTTTTAAATGCATTCTGATAAGACAATACTTTATAACTACAAGGGTTTGATTCTTTCAAATTGGAACCTGATTTTTCCTGGTTTTCCTAACCTGAAAAGTTTTGAGGTACAATCTTATGATTTTACTTATATGGCATTCCTTCCCTCCTCTTCTGATAAAAGAACCCCTTTTCCTCAAGGACCCACCCCTGCCTTCTCTCTGTCCGTGCGGTTTGGGTGGACCTAACTGCACCCTCAGTTCTAGGAGTGGCTCTGGGCCCCCAGGGCTGTGTCCAGTCAGCACATTCAGGCATTGGCTAAGGATGGGGACATGACCCAGTTTAGGCCCAGGAGTTCTGTAGGAACCATCAGGAAACATTACCTCTTTCCTCTGGACTTGGGGCTGTGAGATGCAAGTGTGGAGTCCTAGCTGCTACCTTGCCATCACTGTAGTAGAACCTGTGCCAGAATGGAGCGAATCAAAGGAAAGCAGAGTTGAAAGGGACAGAGGAGGGGAAAGGGATAATGAGTCCTAGTATCGTTGTCTGAACCTCTGGAGGGAGGAGAGACAACAGGCCACCGAGAGATTGTGAAGTAGCATTGATGGCATCACTTAGTATCTCAGCACTCAACAACTCAGGGTGGAACTGCCAGCCCCTGACCAACATGAGAAGGTGGAGAGAAAAGAGAGATTGGAGGGCTGGGGCTGGGAGGCCTCAGATAGTGATGCAGGCTACACAGGGCCTTTGCCAGGGACAGGTTTCAAGGCTGGCAGAGGCAGGCAGGGTGGCGTGACCTCCACAAAGTCAGTCGTGCAGAAGCTGTAGCCTGGGGCTGCAACCAGAAACTGAGACCGGTTAGGGCAGAGCCAATGTGGTGCACATAGGTGGCACTGTCATCTGCAGGTGACGAGAGTGACTCTGTAAGGTATGCTCAGCTCCAGGGTCTGCAAGAGTAACTCTCAGCCCTACCTAGCACAGGGCTGAGGCTTCTGCTGCGTGTGCGCCCTGACTCGGGAGGGCTGTGGAGGCCTCAGGAGGCTTGGGAGTCTTGGGCCTTGGGAATGGCATCGGGGAGTGTGGGGTGGCACCCATGCCCAGGGCCTCCTCTTGTAGCTTATTTTAATCATGGGTAACAGATACCAAATGGAACTCACTTGAGGTTTTTGTAAGGGTAGAGGAAATTTTCTTGAAATTCAAGGGCAGGAATATATCTAGGTTCCAGGAAGGACTGAAGCTGGCAACTGGAAACTTTTGGGAAGCCACATAATGTTTATTTTCTCTTTCACCCTGCTCTCTCCTTTCTTCATGTCTATCTCATAACTCTCTTCATATCTATCCATCTCTGTCTTTCTCTCTCCATATTCTTATTTCTCTGCCTCTTTTTCCCCTTTCTTCCCCTTCCCCATTTTCCCAAAACAGCACCTTTCATTCACCCATTTGGGTTGGGTGCCTGCCCTTAGTCCTAACAGCCAAGATAGTGGGTTGTGGAGGGAAGAGGACTACGAGAGAGCTCTGTCTTACAAAGTGACATCCAGGATGCATAGCTCTGGGTGGGGGCACTACAGACAACAGGGAAGGAGTGTTGTCACTGTGTGCTGGGAAGTCACTCCTAACCCCCAAGGGCTGGCCATCAGGATACTAGTCAGCAGTTCCCACAATAGTCTTCAGTGGTCCTGACCTCTGCATTCACACCTTTATTCAGCCAACATTCATAGAGCACCTGTCATGTGCCATGTTCTATTCTAGACCCTGGGAATACAGTGTGGAGCAAGGCAGGCAAAATTCCTGCCTCCGTGGAGCTTGCACTCTGGTGGAAGGGAATAGACCAATCACAAATGGCAAGAAAGTAGGTCACGATAAAGTCGAGGATGAAAATGCAACAGAGAGATATGTTTTAGAGTGACTGTGATGGTGGCTGGGGAGGTGATACTGAACAGAGGCCTGGAACAGGAAGCAGCTGAGCAAAGACCAAGGAAGGAGGGAGAGCAGGCAGGTGTGGCTGGGACACAAAGCCCTCTGGATTGGAGTTGGCACCGTGGCAAGGGGATGGCTGCCCCTGTTGTTCTGGTCCCCAGCCCCTCCTGAGCACCAGGGGAAAGGAGCTGAGCTCAGACTGTCCCCTGTGAAGGCTCATCTTGCCTAACAGGGGTTCCTACCAGAGCTATGAGAGTTCGGCTTCCCCACAGGTAACAGCAACACATAATTCATCAAAGAGGAACAGCCCTTTCCCAGTCTTTGCTGCACCCTCGTCACTTTTCTCCTTCACCCCTATTTGCAGCCCCTTGATGAAAACCCTAATACATAGAAACAAACACAGGGAGGCTGCCAAAAAAAGGAGACAGAGAAATATGGACCAAATGAAAGAATGGATCAAAACTCCAGGAAAAGAACTAAATGAAATGGAGATAAGCAATCTATCAGATGCAGAGTTCAAAACACTGTTTATAAGGATGCTCAAGGAATTTAGTGAGAACATCAGCAGCATAAAAAAGATCCAGTCAGAAATGAAGGATATACTAGTTGAAATAAAGAACAGTTTACAGGGAATCAACAGTAGAGTGGATGAAGCCAAGAATCAGATGAATGATTTGGAACACAAGGAAGCAAAAAAATAACCACACAGAACAACAAAATGAAAAAGAGAATCCAAAAAAAATGAGGATAGTATAAGCAGCCTCTGGGACAACTTGAAGAGGTTCAGCATTCATATCATAGGGATGCCAGGAAAACAAAAAGAGCAAGAAATTGGAAATCTATCTGAAAAAATAGTGAAAGAGAACTTCCCTAATTTGGTGAAGGAAATAGACATGCAAATCCAGGAATCACAGAGACTCCCAAACAAGATGAATGCAAAGAGGCCCACTCTAAGACATATCATAATTAAAAGGCCAAAAACTAAAGATAAAGAGAGACTCTTAAAAGCAGCAAGAGAAAAGAAGCTAGTTGCCAGATGGTTGCCAGATTGGGATGGTGGGGGGACAGTCAGGGAATGGGTGAAGAGGTGAGGGGATTAAGAAGTACAAATAGGTAATTACAGAACAGCCATGGGGATGCAAAGTGCAGTGTAGGAAATGGAGCAGCCAAAGAACTTACATGCATGACACATGGACATGAACAATGGTGGGGGGATGGCCTGAGGGAGTTGGAGGTGCTGGATGAAGGGAGTCAAAGGGGGGAAAATCAAGACAACTATAATAACATAATAAAATATAATTAAAGGAAAAAAGAAAATCCAGGAACTTCAATTTCTACCTGAGCTGAACCTCTACCATTTGTATCTGCCCTAAGATGATTGCCTCTCCCCACATGGCTCAACCATTCCCTGAAAAGTATTTGTCTGCATTGTATCCCAGATCCCAATTGTCATTTACCATTTCTGCTCCCAAGGGCCCAGAGATTCTCTTCTGCTCATCTCAAGGGGTCTCAGAACTGCTTCTCCCAGTTGCCATCTTTTCCTGTAGTGCTCACCCCAAGTGTGGACACAGCCCCTCTCAGCTCCCCAGAGCACCCTAGTGCCAGGCTGTAACATTTAATGAAAGTTTCCTAAGAGGTGGAGACGACATGAAGGATTACAAGACAAAACAGATCGTGTGAAACTGAAAAAGTCTGTAGCCAGGGATAGACACATCTACTTCACGATGTAATTGTCCCTGCCAACAGGAAACTGCCTGCGAGGAACACACTTCACATCATTATGCACAATAGCCTCTCATGGTCTCAGCCTCTCAGGCTAAGATAGCATCTGGACTTTACTTTTGATAATCTAAGTCCACCAATAGCCCCGCAAAGAGCTTCTCCCCCTCAGCCCTGGGCCCCACAAACTGTCCTATAAGTAGCTCCTTCCCCGGGGCACCAGGTGGAGGGGAGGCATGAAGCCGAAGTCAGTGTTCTTTCCACTCACCAAGTGGTACACGTGCCTGGAGGGGGTTCCTGTCTTTTTTATAATCCTCACCCGACAATATGTTTTTATTGATGTGAGAGACAAACATGGATGTGAGAGAGAAACATCAGTCAGTTGCCTCCTGTAAGCATCCTGGCTGAGGATGGAGTCCACAGTCTTTTGGTGCACAGCCCCACCCAGCTGAGGCACCCAGCCAGGGCAGGTTCCTGTTTCTGATTCACACAAAGGCCCAGCGTGAACAGCATTGTGCAGAGATACAGTTAGTGGCCTATTATCAGTCATATTTTTTAGAAGAGCAGATACTCAGATAAGAGAAAAGTAATTGTGCTGATAGGTTTTTTCAATATTGTGATACGAAAAGTTAGTAGTAGAAACAGTACCAAAAATGTTAATATTGTTAATAACATCAATATAAGCTTCAAAGTGTTTGAGAAGAAAATTTCTTACATCATACCCTCTTTCAAACAATGAACACCTTTAAGGATTTCTCTCTCTTATGCTCACTCTCATCTTTCAGAGAAAAGTAAGCTGCAAGACATAGTTTTAAAAATTACCACATAGTTTTGACTTTTCAAAATCAAGTTCTGTTTAGTCTATTAAGTGTGTTTATTCCATGCAACTACATCCTGATGTTTGAGTGAATTCTGAGGACTCCTCCCCGGGGAAGGAGAACACACCCACGGTCACGCCTGGAGGAAAGAAGGGGAGCATGAAAGGCCTGGGAGGGGGGCTGGAGAGCCCGGCTTAAGGCCAGCATGCAGTCGGTGTTTTATCCCTCATGGTACCACAGTGGGCTACAAATTCCACTCCCGTGCTCTTTGGTCTGTGTAAACTCTGGGAATCAGTGACCATCTCTGGGGCCAGATCTGCCGAAGTGAGTATCACCACCCAGTCGGAAGAGGCTGGTCCCAGCAGGTGCCCCAGAAGGAGGTTGCCCAGGGCCTGTCATCTGTCCTTCAGGTGGTCTACGGAATCGATTTCAGCAGCCCCTCTGTTGTTCCTTTCTCTTTCTAAGCCTCTCACTGTGGGGAGGAGAATCCGTATTTTACCAGCTCTCCCTCCTTCAAAAGTTTCTACTGGCTGGCCATACCTGTTAGTAGTTCCTAAATTAATTTTCTTTTTGTACTCTTTCTCCTGAGGCTTTCTCAGCCTAGAATACCTTTCCTCTGCATTCTTACCATATGAATCCTAAGAAATCCTCACGGTTCGGTTTAAGTGCCACCTCCGCTGCGAAGTCTCCAGTGACTACACCCCACTTAACACAAAGTGCTCCCGTGGTATTTCGGTTATGATTCACAGGGACCACATTCTGCCTCTAATTGTGGCTTTATAGTTAGTTAATTCATCTGTCTTCTCTCTTGACTGGGAACCCTTCAGGTCCAAGGCTGTGTTTTCTCCTCGTGGTATAAAGTAGGGTCTTTCACAGTCACTGTATTGATGTGTCTTGCTGATTTGGGCTCTTTGCTGACCTTTGCTACAGATGGTGACTGAGCCTCTCCTGTCTGGTCCACAGAGAAGCTCCAAGTATGTGATGGTCCGTTCATGTTCACCATGACAGGAGGGGACTGACTGGTCCGTGTGAGGGCGCCCAAGGGAGGGTTAGGGCAGATGCAGTCTGCACATTGCTCTTCACAGTGTCTGGAAGCACCCAAAGGAGACACGGAAGTACCCATACATGCAGCAGGCTGGGTGTACCTCCCTCCAGTGTCTCCCTCATGTCAGGCAAATGAGAAGTAGGGGACATTGGGGTCTTGCTTTTTATCCAGAAAATGCCCATTATTCGTAAGTGGTAATGGTGATATCCTGAAGTCAGGTTCATAGGTGAACAGATCTAGCATGCATTTTATTGTGCACTGATGTATAGAGTCTGCTGGTGATTGACAGGTAGATACATGAGTCTTCATTTACTGTCTCTTTGGTATTTATAGTTACAGCTCTTTGTTATTTTTCACAGCTCCATTTGTCCCTTTTCAGGAAATACTGAATTTAAACACTGTGGTGCTGTTTCATGACCAGCCAGATGCCACCTGCCCCCGGGCCCCTTCACAGACCAACACTTCCACGGGGCCAGGGCGGTGAGGACTGTCGAGGCCAGCAGGGTGCTTCAGCTGCTCCCAGAGGGTCACTCAACTCTGACTTCCCTGCTGCCCTGTGTGTCCTCCAGTCCCATCCACACTGCTTCCAGGGGCCCGCTCCCAAAACACTGGTCTGATTGGGCCCCTCCCCTACTTAAAATCCTTTAGTTACTGCCCTTTGTCCAGAGCTCCCAACCTGGGCATTCAAGGTCCTCTGTGACCCACCTCCATTTCCTCCTTGCACTTCACACTGAGGCCATGCCCAGTTACTGGTGATCCACACTGTGGTGTTTTCTACTCACACCATGCCCCTCTTTCTGCTTTCACGTTTTCTTGTGCTGCCTTGCTACCCTCTTTGCTTGGCTGGGTCCAGCTTCTCTTTTAAGCACCTGGGTCCATTGTCCTCTTCTGCAGGAAGCATTCTGAACACCGTCCGACTATGAGTTAAATGTCTCTTATCTGTTCTCTTCCAGGTACCCTGTGCCTACTCTTAACATAATATTTGGTGCCACTCGGTATCACCTGCATGTGTCCTCCACAGCACATCAACGGCTTTGTGAGGCTGTTAGTCATCATTGTATAACCAGTACCTGGAAAAATGCCAGGCCCAAAGTTGGCACTGAATGCATTCTTGTCAGATAGGATTCCAATTTCTTTTATCTTACAGTTTGGAAAATGATTGCTGATTTGTTAGATGGAGTCTTCATGTCCTATTTTCAAATCTATAAGTGTGGTGTTTCTCTTAATATATAAAAGTAACCTGGTGCTAGCTCTGAAAGTCAAAGAAACTTCATTTTTCTTGAGGATTAAATGAGGCCCACCTTTCTTCCAGCACCCAGTTCTCCAAGGACAAGGCGACACCCATGGGCGTTAAGACAGTGCAATTAAGTTCCCCATCATTGTCTCAGGTGAGATTTGTGGCAACACAAAAGCCCAGGCAGTTTCATAAAGGTTTCTGCTAAGTAGCATCTTAGTTTAACAACCAGCTGGGAGACCGACAACTAATTCTTCCATGATGCTCAGAATTCCATCATTCTTGGAATCGCCATACTGGCTGCTTATCTCAGCAACCTTTGAAGATGCCTCTTTGCATTACCTGCATCATTTATTATGTTCTGTTCAAGTAATGGTCAATCCAGTTTCCTTTAAAATGATCACCTTGCAGAGGGAAATGGGGGATGCAATCATTCATTTATTCATCAAAAATATTGATTGAATACCTAAAATAGATAAAAACTCTTGCCCTAGCAGAGCTTACATGCTAATAGGAAAAACAGAAAATAAACATTACATTGGGTTGGCCAAAAAGTCAGTATGTTTTTTTCCATAAAGTAAATGACACATTTTTCACTTTCACCAATAACTATTGATTTGGATATTTTGAGTATGTCAGCTATCTCCCATGTGGTATAACATTGATTGATTTCAATTAATGTCTCAATTTGATCACTGTCAACCTCAACTGGTCTACCTAACTGTGGAGCATCATCCAGTGAGAAATCTCCAGCATGAAACTTTGCAAACGACTTTTGACACACTCAGTAAGTCACAGCACCTACCTGGTACTTAGAAATGCTTGTTGAATGAATTAGTGAATAAATACCATGAATGTACACTTGGAGTAACAAATGCCAAACATCTTCTACTTAATTTCATCAGGTAACGTAAGATTTTCCTTGCAGTAATTCCATAACTTACCCCTTCATCTGAAAAGCTGTGACTTCCTCTTCTCGCCTCTTGAGTAGCATCTCACTCAGAGCCGTGCTTCTTGCTCGTCTCCAGTGAACCCCTCTCTCTCAGCAACAGTCTACGTGTCACATGTGCCACCATTCACCACCTTTCCTCTCAAGGTTGACTTGACGGTGGATCCTAATATACTTTTCTATGAAGACTGGACTGTTCTGAAGTCTGTTCTGAACTGAGAATCCTTTTTTAGAAAGGCGTCGTAATGGAGTTGGCAGCCAGGGTGCAGTAATTTGGTATCCTGAGCATAGTACTTAAAGAGCATACATTTGGGTCCATAAACCATGGTGGCAGGTCCTGGCCCTGTCATTTACTACCTTTGTTAGTTTGTCTTTCTCAGACTCAGTTACTTCTGTAAAAACGTAATGACAATATCTATCACAGAGAGCCAAGGTTGAATAGATAAGGTATGCAAAACTCTTGAGGTTAGAGCAGGGTGTTTCAGTGCTCAGTAAATAGCAGTTATTACCCAAATGGACTCTTTCATTTTCCATGCTATTGCCCCAGTCTCCTGGCTGGAAGTATAGTTACAGTCCTTCCGCTTTATGTCTTTAATATACTGATTCTTTAATGGGGGAAGGGGAGTGAAGAATAAAGGATTCCCTCTTTGCAGAAAGGGAGACGGGAAGAATTGGATTCTAAGTAGGCATCTATTTGCAAAGCTGTGGTACATAATAAATAGTCAACAAAATCCCGAGATTTTTATGCTCTTTTAAATAAATTTTTAAAATTTAAGTTTAACAATATTAAGTACATGTAAAATTGAATCATGTCATGAGTCACTTCAATTTTTGACAAGCTTCTTAGTTGAAAGCCCTCAGATACTTCCTGTAATCAAGGCCCATTTTCAAATTCACAGGAAGATATTATCTAATGACCCACTCAGCCTTTTCATGTTCTTAATTCAGGGTCAGTTTCAATGGCCTGCCTCACATCAGCTGTCATTTTTGTGATCAAAATGTCACTTCACATTACAGTTTCCATTGGGACAGTTCTCATCTTTGGTTTCAATTCAATGTAATTCAAAACAGATTCATATGTCTCAGGACAATTAAATTCGCCTAAAATCTCCTCTGTTCAGATAAGATTGTAACGACTACTCCTGCTGATGCCACTAAACTTCCTGGTACCTTCTAAGGCCCTAATGCTGCCTGGGAGGCCACTGGATCTGATAACAAGGTCATCTGTTTCTGCCACTGACGTGGGCCCAGGCCCGTGCTGCAAGCAGCCAGGCCAGCCTTGTGGCCACCAGTGCCGAGCACCATTGCCGTCTACAGTCTTGATGCCGCAGTCTCCACCCCATCCTGTTACCAGGTTCCTGCTGGGTCAGTATAGAAAACTATTTTCTTACACTTCATTTAACAGAAATCTTGACTGAGAAACAGCGGATTAGGTGATAAGAGTTTGGAAATGTGTTGTAATTTGCTTAATTTCGTTTTGCTTGGTTGGCTGAGTTGGTCCAGTCTTCTTTCCACAAGACTAACAAAAGGGGTTGCATCACAGCACAGTTCGCCCAGCCATACTCGACATTGCCCTTCTCCTGGAACAGCTGAACAACTTTCCTCACACCTGGCTCATATACCTGGCTTTCCCTAGGAGAACTTTGTTTTCAAGAACATTCTCTTGCAAGACCCCTGGTAGAGATGGCCCCTTCATTCACCAGACACATTGAAACTCTTTTACCTCATCATCTCACGGCTAGCGGACTGCAGTCTAGAATAAGAAAACAAAGGGTCCTGGGACCAGGCAGTATCAGGGCCCAGAAAACTTACTCAGCTGAAGGAGGAGGAAACCAGCAGTGTAGTCCACAGTGTTCTGGGGGCTGAGCTTGACTCCCTCTAATGGCACACAAGGAAACTCACTACATGAGCACAGCCCAGCTATGGAGGTCAGGTCGGAGCTTTACTATGATTTGGCCATTGGCAGCATGGCCTCTGCTGGTGGTATCCCTGGGCACGGGACAGGTAAAAGACTGACTGAGGCCATAGCCCAGCCCTCTCAGCAGGCTTCAGGTAAGGCCATAACAAATCAGAAAAAGAAATAGTCTCTAAGGCTGTGGCATTTGGGGAGAGCTGTACCTACCCAAAGCAGTCTGAAGGGGTTGCTCAGATGGAGAGGTGAAATTAAGGTCAGAACAGAGAAGAGTGGGGTCATACATGGAACTGAGGGGCAAATGAAGTACACACGCAGGTCACTAGCCAGGGGAATCCAGAGAAACAGAAAATAAGATAGGAACCCATAAGTGGGATATGGCACCAGCTGTGGGCTGCTAGAATGGACTAGAGTGTCTTAAAGTTATCTCCTCTGCCTAGAAAACCAAGGCAAAAGCTCAGATGTGTAGACTGGACTTCCAGATGAGTTGAGGAATCCTGTCATTGTTAAAGCTTAGACTTTGAAGTTAGAGGTCTTGGGTTCAAATTCCAGCTCTGACAGTAACAGTGTGGCTTTGGAGAAATTAATCTTTCTACTGCCTCTGTATCCTCCATAAAGAACCTTGTGGGACTCCTGTAAGGTGAAAAGTTTATACCATAGTGCCTGGCACACTACAGGTACTCAAAAGCTGAAGGAATGTGGCACAGCTGTCTAACAGCAGGGTCACTAATTCCGGATCGCGTTCATTGGTGGGGCTGAGCCTGTTGACACTCTGCCTTCCCTGATGAGGAAGGACTCAGACCAGCACCCTGGGCCCACAGGGATGGGTCTCCCAGCTGAGGGAAGGGGCCCTGGGAAGCAGGGCCTGTTGTGGGTGGTGGGGTGGGAAGTAGAGCAATTTGGAAGGTATTCTAGAGCATCTGCTGGTCTGGGAAGGTTGTATTTGAATCACAACATAAGGCAAATATCCATTCACATTGTCCTCCTAGACGCAGAAAAGAACATACGCTTTCCCAGGGGTATGGGTGTGCCCACCCCCACACACTGGCTTCAGAGCCAAGGGTCACAATCAGACACAGCTTCCCCTCTACAGCACATGCTCTGGCTTGCCTTACTTTCTCTGATTGCTTAACACGTGAACAGTTGCTCTTTGCAATTCCATCTATGTATTTCCAGTTTGTGAATATCTGTGGCTCTCCCATAGTTTATATGATATATGTTTTGTGTTACTGCTATGTCCATGGAAGTGACCCTGGCTTTTGTTCTCTCTGTGACTGCAGCTTTAACAGTAGAGTGCCCTTACTCTCTACTGGAAAGTGTCCTGAGTTTATAAATTAGGCCGACTGCTGGGCTGAGGGTGAAACAACAGATCGTGCTGCTCTAACTCTAGGCTCCACCAAAAGCCTGTCCCTTCAGAGACTGGAAACAAGGAAGGGAGCTTGCTCCACTCGGAGCCCCTCCCCTCTCCCCAGCCTCATTCCCTACAACTCCGCCCTCACACAAATTCTGACAACCCTTCCAGTGTGCCACCTGCCCTTTCCTGTTTTGGTGCCTTTGCACAGGCTCTTCCTCTGCCCAAGATGGCCCTCCTTCCTTCCTTCCTGATGGACTCCCCTTCAGCCTGATGCCCCAGCTCTAGCCTTATCTTTCCTTTTGCTTGTTCATTTGTTTTTGGTTTTTTAGATTCCTCTACATATAAATGAAACCACATGGTATTTGCCTTTGTGTCTGACTTACTTCACTTAGCAAAATACCCTCTAGGTCTATCCATGTTGTCGCAAATGGCAAACTTTTATTCTGTTTTATTGCTGAGTAATATTTCATTGTATATATGCACCACATCTTCTTTATTCATCCATCTAATAATGGACACCTAAGTTGCTTCAATATTTTGGCTGCTGTAAATAACAGCGAAATGAAGATAGAAGTACACATACATATCTTTTTTAATTAGTGTTTTTATTTTCTTTGGATAGATATCCAGAAGTAGAATTGCTGGGTCACATGGTAGTTCTATTTTTGTTTTTGGGGGGAATCTGCGTACTGTCGTAGGCAGCGGCTGCACTGATTTGCAGGCCCACCAGGGTGCACACAGGTGGCCTTTCCCGGAGGCATCCTCACCAGCACCTCTTTTGTTGATTTTTTGTCAATAGCTGTTCTGGCTGCTGTGAGGTGATACCTCACTGTGGATTTGACTTGCTTTCTTTGCAGACTCAGAAACAAAAATCAAACTGATGGTTGCCAGAGGGGAGAGTGTGGAGGGGCGGGGGAATGGAAAAGGTGAGAACAGTGTAATCAATAATAGTGTGATAAGTTTCTATGGTGACAGACAACTACCAGATTAATGCGGTAATCACATTGTAAGGCATATAAATGTCTAATCACTACATTGTATACCAAAAATTAATGTAATATATACCAACTATACTTAAATTTAAAAATATTTAAAAAGACTTATTGTTCAGCATTCTCTCTGTAGACTTCCTCAGTCCCCAGGAAGTCTGTCCCTCCCTCCTCTTTGCTCTTACGCATATTAGTGTGCACCTTGAAATCAGAGCATGTGTCTCACCCATGGAAATGTGTCCC
This sequence comes from Phyllostomus discolor, assembly GCF_004126475.2. NCBI lineage: Eukaryota > Metazoa > Chordata > Mammalia > Chiroptera > Phyllostomidae > Phyllostomus > Phyllostomus discolor. Next base: position 126,639,190 of record NC_040908.2, read on the forward strand.
CAGCATCCAGCACAGTGCCTGGCACATTACAAATATATGGATGAAAACCAAAGCATTCTTTTCGTCTCTTCTTCCTACAGAAACGATGACTGTGGTGAGAGGACTGCTTTGCCGAGGCACAGTGGGACAACCATCTTACAAAGATCTTAAGTAATGCTCCCTACCCAACAACACCCAGACGGCTCCAGTGACCAAATGCTCAGCTGTAACCACAGCAATAACTGGCCTTCTTTCCAGACGGGGTTTGGTGAACACGAATGGTCCAACTGTTGCGGGTGGTGTGCTCTAGGGGAAGCACATCTCTCATGGATGAGAACCAAGATCAGACTATGGAAGAAACCAGCTGATACAGTGAGAAGACCGAGAGTACCCTGAGTACCAGGACTCTTAGTGAGGGGGTCACAGCATCTGCCCTGGCAACATCATACTGACATGATGTTATTTGCTTGAACGCCCTGGAAGGACAGAATATTTTAAAATATATCCAGGTGCTAACTAGGCAGCAGATTTAATTCACCTTTGAGCTAACAACTGTCTCCAGAAAATAATTTCACCCAGAAAATGCTCCAGCTTTGCAAGGAATAGCCTCAGGAGTGTAATAGGATAAGCAGTCTGTTCCCCTGGAGAAAATCTCTTGCAAGGAGGGCAAGTTCACAGCAAATTCACTGCCCCCTCCCAGGCGCATAGTAGCGAGTACCAGTGGATTGTGGCCCTCTCTCCTGCTAAACCCATATTCCAAGGGGTCAGAATCCCCAACACTGTCTTCTAGATGGCCAGCAGCCACTTCCTTCCACCTGGTGTTGGCATTTGAAAGAAAGCTCATTGTCATTCCTGTTAAAGAGGCATCCATTGCAGTGGTGTAAACATTCTGAAATACCCTTTCCCAGGTACACTTGTCCACTGAGGGCACAGCCTCAGAGACAGATGTACCATTGTGTGAGCCAAGCTCAGAGAGAGATAATGCAGTGGTCCCCTGACTGAAGGCACAACTTTTGGGCCTTCTTGGCCTAAGTACCTTCTGGGGTATTTCCATATGCAACAGCCCAGAGGCATAGCCTTGGGTAGCCACAGACGGGTTTCCTTTTCACTTCCAGACACATATTATCACTTTCATAGCACTTGGGGAATAGAAATACCTACAAGAGTGAAGGTCAAGGGCTCTCCCCGGTATCTCATTCATTACTCAACTTCCTCTGTGACCATATCAGCCAACCCACTGCCAGCTGCGTTCCTCATATTCATTGCTTCTGCCGTCATATAAATGAAACCAAAGGCCTCTCAGCATGCCCTGGGAGGGGTGGTCCTGTCTCTCCCGTGATAGGTGCAAGGTACTCCATCCACACACATTTTCACCACTCTTCCAAGATAACATTTCCCTTTTCCTACAAGCCCTTTGCAGCAGAATCCAGAGTTGGATTGTAGTGTACCTTCCTCGGAAGCTCATTATCTTCATTTGAATTAACATGTCAATGTGGGACTAACTGGGTGGAAACAGAATCATCACAGGTCTTCAGAAAGTTAGCTGCCTGGTATTAGAAACTACCCTTGCCCTGGCCAGTGCAGCTTAGTTGGTTGGAACATCGTCCCATAAACCAAAGGGTCATGGGTTGGGTCTCAGTCAGGGCACATGCCTGGGTTGCAGGTTTGTCCCTGATCAGTGCATGTACGAGAGGCAACCAATCCATGTTTCTCTCTCGCATCAAATGTTTTTCTCCCTCTTTCCCTCCCTACTCCCTCTCTAAAATTTTCATCTTGTCCTGGAGTGAGGACTTAAAAAAAAAAAAAAAAGAAAAGAAACTACCCTGATGCCAGATCTAAAAAGGATGGAGGCTGCTGGCTGTGTGAGTCATCATGACCACACTCCAGTGTCACGAGTTCCCAGCCTGCCCAATTCATTTGTCTCTAATTGGCTTTCAACCTCCAGGACCCAAAGAGGATCCAAGTTTGTGCCAATGTCTGATGACATGAGAAACATGCAACTTTCTTTGCCAGCTCTCTCTGCCTATTCCTCCCCATTCAGATATCCATCACCATTATCAGTGTTTAGGACCAAAACATGGAAGACTAGTGCCAGCTGGATAGTTAGCAGAAATATTTTCTCCAGAGCCAGGCAGATAAGCCCAGAAGAATGGTCCCAGATTAACCAGACTGGCCCAGAGAGGTACCAGGCAGCCATCCTAGTAAACATTGACACGTCCATGGCACTGGGAGCCTGGGTAGGAGATCTTGTGGCAGCTGTGCCTATCGCTCCCCCTCCCAACCCTCCTGCCCAGGGAGCTAGCAGCCCTGGGGTACTAATGAGCATGCTTCTGGTTTGTTGGTATGAAACAGAAGGTGGCTCTGTAGGGCCCAGCAGGCAAAGAGGCCTGCCCGCATGGCAGCAGGTGGCTTTGTGTCTGGAAAGCTTTAACTAGCCAGTCCAGCTGTGGCCAGAGGCCAGTTATAAATTTGAACTACCTTAGCCCATCTGTAAGTCTCCCTTTGTTCTCTTGCATTCTGTTTGTTTCCCTTTAGTTTCCTAGTAAATGTTCCTTTTGGAAAATTCCAACCTTGTCTCATTGAACTTGGCGGGGAGAGTATTCTCCAATGCCTTTTCCAGAATGGAGAAGGAAATTAAAGTACCTTGTAAAAATAAAGATGCAATGGGAAGGGAAACACTGGTTAGATCTTAGGGAGAGGCCTTGGGGAAAGCTGGTTCCAAGACACGGGAAATTCCCCACCCACCTGGCACTGATTCTCAGCCCCTTCCCCTTGCTGCCTTTGTCTTCAACGAGTTCTGTCCTGAATGTGTGTTGCTGCAAGAGCACCTTCCTGGTCAGTGAACTGGGCGCATCCAGCAGGCAACGTGATGCCCAGGAAGCACACTGGTGTGTGACCAGGGGAGGAAGAGGGGAGGGGTGGGAAAGCAGTGGTTTTTATGATGTGCATGTTTTCAAAGTGTTCCAATGATCATGACTCTAAATGGAATGATTTAGTCCTCATGGCCATCATTAGAACTACTTTTCATGGGAGAGAACAAGTCACACTTGCATACATAAACCAAGAAGATGGATTTGGAAAATGTCTTGCTATCTTCATGGCCATTCTGTCCTGCAGTGGTGTTCCAGTTATCTATTGCTGCATAATGAAGCATCACAAATCTTTGTGGTTTATATAGAAGGTTCTTATCTCCCATGATTATGTGGGTGATTGCCGTCTCTTGGAGTCTCCTGGGGGCTTTCAGATGGCAGCTGAGTCTGGTATCCCCTGAATGCCTGACTGAGTGGGAGATCCATGAGGGATGTGTTGCTCACGTGTCGGGCCTCTCCTCTGGGATGACTGGAGCAGGTGCAGGCTGGCTGGGCATCTCTCAGTAGTCTCTTCACGTAGTTAGCTTGCGCTTCCTCACAACGCAGAGGTCTCAAAGCAGTCACACTTCTGACCGAGCAACTGGCTTCCCCCAGAGCTAACATCGCAAGAGGACCCAGTAGATGCTGCAGGGTTCTTCTAATAACCTCTGAAGTAACTCAGTCATCCCCACCACACGTTATTGGTCAAGAGCAGATCATAGGCCAACCTAGACTCAAGGGGAAGGGATTACACAAGAATGGAATACAAGAAGGTGTGGCTCAGGAGGGCCATTTTGGAGATAGTGGGGATGGAAGTTGGAGGGGAAGGTGTCACTAAATCAGAGGGCTTCCTGGATAGTTGTCAGTTTAAAAGCACGTGCAACACTTAACATGCATGAGGGTATAATAAGAGGTGAGTAATAAGGGGCAGAGGGTGGGGAAGGGATATCCATGGGCACTTAAGTAGAGCAAAGCTAAAGAAAGGCAACTGGTTATGATGGTTATAGAGCTTACGAAGTCACAAGAAACCCTGGAGGAAAGCCACAATTGTCATTCTGTGGACTGCTCCGATGCTTGAGTTGGATGCTTTCCCCTGCCTCATCTCAGAGCCAAAGTAAAAGTTCAAACAAGACATTCTTGGAAATGTGGTGATTAAAATGCTAAGTATGCTAATGGAGATTCTTCCTTTTCTGAAGACTTCAGAAAGAATTACTGCAGCTAATTAAGAGAGGGATTTTATCAAGTCTAGTTTGGATGAACATAATTCTGGCAGTTGTCCCCCTGCGCAAGGTCCCCACATCACTAGAGTTGCCATGGCACCTTCTCTAGTCTGTCCCTCCCTCTCTTGTAGGAGTCCTGCTGTATGGGGTAGCCTGCTGATCTTCCCCCTACCCTGGCCCCCATTTAACTCAGCCACTTGGCTAGGACTTTTGAAGTAAAGTTAAAGAAAGTGATTTAACAAACCGAGAAAAGGATGTAAAATACAGATATGCAAATGGCCACAGACAGTGTCTGCACCCTGTATGTGAATCCTGGGAATGCTGCAGGCCAGTCAGCTGCCCTTGGCCACTCGTTTCACTGGTGGCCACTGAGAACTGTTGGGAGTGTCCAGCTTGGAAGTGCCCTGGAATGACTACCTACACTGCAGTCAGAGAGAACACCCTTGCCTGTGGCTTTACTGTCCCATTTCGGATCCCTGCAAAGAGTGTATCTCTCATACACAGGGCTCCCAAGCTGGTCGCTGACATGGAGCACAGCCAGGGGCTATGAGAGGCCAGTGAGATTTCTCTGAGACTGAGGTTTTCTTGCTGATAGGCCTTCTGACTCTTTACCCCTCCAATCCTCTCTCTGGACCAAAGACAGGTGATCCCCTCAATAACCTTTAACAACCAACTGCAATTAATTCCCTAGCCATAGACCCAGCAATGCCAGCCAGAGAGGCTCAGCTTAGGACCTTATCTCCTACACCAGACAGAAGTCAGCGGCAGTGCTCAGAGAGTTGTAGTGTGTCTCTAAGATGCCCTTTCTAGAGGAGAGGCCCAAGTGAAGGGGGCCCTTTGTTGTAGCACATGCTATCCCACTTTCATCCAACTTCATGTGAAGTAGGCTGACCTTTATGGAAGAAGCGAAATAATAAAGCTAAGAAAAAGAAAATGATCAGAGGGAAATATTGCCCCATCAATTGAACCTCCCAGGGAAGACCTGTAGGGTAACTCCAAGGAAAACAGGAGAAGAGAGGGTCTGCTGGCATTCCAGGGGCTGTAGAAGGTGAGGCTTGGCCCTCAGCTTCCTGTAAGCCAGGTAGAAGGCAAAACTGAAGCTGTGAGCTGTGCCAGGGGCCCACCTCCTACGGTGACGATGTCAGGTGTAAGGCTCCCTTTGGTCTGTCTCCCGAGAAATCAGACCCAGGCTCTCCAAGGGCCATGGCAGAACCCACTTCCTTCTTCCACTCAAAAGGCTCACTTGTCACTTGCTGCCTGGGCTCCCTGAGCATACAGGCTGCAAAATTAAGCCAGCAGTATAATCACCTCTGTCCTCACACCCCCTGGTGTCTTTTCACCGTGTCCAGGAGCTCTGGGTCTGGGAAGGACCAAGAATCAAGTTGGAAGATGGCCCCCAAGGCCTCAGAGGCTCAGGAGCCAGGTGTGAAGTTGTCACCTTGTTTAAGTCTTAATGGCATCAGGGTCCCCGAGTTCAGCCACAGGCCAGCTGATGATTCTCATGTTCTCATTGGGAGAACAGACCAAAGGTACCCGGACCACAGAGGCTGTTCCCTTAAAAGTCATTGCTGCTGCCTCCCAAAGTCCCTGTAAGTTAAGAGTTCCCCGAAAAGGCTGAGTGGACATTGCCAGACCATTAAAAAAGTATATTTATCAATATAAAAGTAATTGATAATTAACAACACTCCATTATATAGTTTCCAATGTATGGTATCGTTTTTATCTTTTTTTTTTTTTTTGAAAAGTCAACTCGTGATTCCAAAGAGTAAAGTTAGGTTTTTAAAAAGTTAATATCCTCATGACTCAATACTAAGTTTATTATAGTTATTATTCCAATAATTATTCTTTGCATTAAAGCTATTTCCAGCCCTGGTCAGGTAGCCCAATTGGTTAGAGAATCATCCCATATGTCAAAGTTGTGGGTTCGATCCCCAGTCAGGGCACATATCAGAATCAACCAATGAATGCATGAATAAGTGGGACAACAAATTGATGTCTCTCTCTCTCCTCCTCCTCTAAAATCAAAAAATTTAAAGAAAAAAATATTTCTATGCCAACATATGACAGTAATATTCACAGTTTTTCCTATCAAATGAACATCAACTCCAAGACTCTGGGTTTTTGACAATTTTGATAAAGTTCTTCTGGCATGGTGACAGTATTCAGATTTGAATTCATCAAAGAAAACCAATTTCTCTAATTCACCAAACTCAAAGCTTTTAATAATAATAAAATCATTCCTTCAAATACCTGAAGATACTGTTTTCAGGGCTTTAGAGATGAGCTTAGGGACTGTATACACTGGTAAATAAACCTTCCAGAAACAAGTTTTGCCCTCATCTCAGAAAAATAATGATTTTTATAAACTATATTTTTTCCCTCAAGGAATTTTGGAAGTAAATTAAAATTTGAAGTCTCAGATAAAGTTTTCAAATTGCACAATCAAGTATAAGCTAGATAAGAACTCAAAAGCATTGCTATAAACTGCACATTTCTTAAAGAGAGCAAATTGCATTCCCCGTGCCTGCGTGTGCATAGGCTCAGGTTGGAATTCTGCTGAGAACTCTCAGGGCTGCTGCATCCAGCAGGTCTCAGGAACTTTCTTAAACAAGCAACAAATCTGCATTTTGACCCTTAATACTGCATTACGGTCATTATTTTTAAATTGTGTTTCCTGGCTGGAAAGAGTGAAGGTTTTATATACAGATTTTATTGAGAGTAAGACCTAGGCAGCCCTGGGCCAAGCCCCCTGAACAGAAGCACAGTGTCTGAGCTACCACATAAAATGCAAGTAGGTCAGCTCTTTGCCTTTTCCAAGTTAGAACACCTGGGGTTGAAAGTACTTCAACCAAAGTAAATATTTTTCTAAAATATGTATTGATTTTACGTCGTTCTTTCTGCAAAGTCTGTCCCACTGTCTTGGACAGCACTGATAAGTTTCGAAAGAATTGTGTTTGTTTTGAGTATAAGTAACAAGAAGACATTTAAACTTTGCCTCCCCATTTCCCACACTTGGAATCTACAGGAAGCTGCCTGCCTAACCTGCCAGACAGGTTATCAATATCATGGATCCAGCTTCCGCAAACCCTCCAGGTTTGTGGTCAAGATAATACCATTTGGGCAGCAATTATCCCTTGATTTTGGTTGTCTCCACGCTAAAAGGTGGTCCTTTCTCTCCCCCCACCACCAAAAAAAGAAAGCAGAGCAAAAGAGAATTAATCTACTTCACCAAATGGAATAAAAAAACAAGGACAACCTCTGTGCGTGCATGCGGGGGAGGGGGAACCACCTTGAGCCAACCCAAATGCATCATTCTTCGCTTTTTCCTACATTTGAAAACTTACTGATCTTGAATTTGTAAGGGACATAAAGACAGAATTTCAAAAAACATAAGCCATGGACTCAGAGAAAACCCAAGGGGTAAGTATGACTGTGACTTTAAAGAGTTCCATAAAAACAGAAAAGTAATAAAGTATTCAAATGCTTATTATATTTGGTAATATAAATATATTATTTGGTAATGTTGATATTTGGTTTACCAAATATTAGGTAATATAACATTTGACTTTATGTTCATTTCAGCAGCTCGTGTAAAAATAAAACATTACTCTTATGGGTGCCTCCCTAAAGGACTGTTCCTACACACGAAGCCTCAGCAGGCCCTTCCTGGCTTGGAAGAGAAGAGCAGATGCAGGGAACTAGCACAGTCTACATGTCTCCTGAGGCTTCTGTGGGGAGGGCAGGTCCTTGTGGAGGAAGGTGTTTATATAAACAAGGAGCGAACTCATGACCTTCTTTGACTCCAGGGGACAAGGTAAAATCACTAGTTTGGGAAAGTCAGATATCAGGCTTGAAGCTATAATTACCTAAGGGTTAAGGACTGGGAAGGAAGGTTAAACTTGTACCCACCACTCAAAACTATTCTAGTGCATTATCTCACCGCTTTGGGTTCTAGGCACAACACATTTACCTCATTCCGATAGATGGAAGCAGTGGGAGAGACCAGCTGGCCCTCGAAGATGTGGAAGGAGCTCCAAGCAGAGTGCTGGTTGGAAACAGCCCTGTCTGTGGCAGGCTAAGAACCTGCTCTGCCACCCACCAATGCTGTGATCTTCAGGCCTCATCTTCCTACTATTCCCCCACACTTAGGGGTCCCTGCCCAGGCTCTTGTTAATCCCTGTGCAACCAAATCACAAACATACCTTAGGGAGAACAGCAGTGAATCTGTGGCTGTACTTGGCTCACACTCTTCTGGGCCTAAGAGGACTTCAGCAATCCCCAAAGGTCTCAAGCACACAATAGAAGTGTAGAACTTCTTGCCTTGACCCAGCTTCTCACCAATCTTCCCTTAGTGTCACTTTGTATCCCCAGGCCACCGTACATGTGCACACAAACATAAATGCCATTACTGTGCAGGAACAGCTCAGAAGATTCAGGTGCAGGGCTCCCTGGACCTTCCAGGCAAGGGAAAATGATTGAGAACACAGCCTCACTCAGAGCTGGGAGACTTGACCTTGTGTGTCTCTTTACAGCAAGGAGCTATCCAGAAATTGCTGCATGGGAACTCCAAACACAAGATAAGGTTTTGTGAGTGCCCACCTGGCATAAGGAGCCTACTTCTTTCAGAAGCTTCTTCCTGTCTCCTTAGATACCTACGATCCTCAGTCATGGCAGCTCTCACCTCTCATTTTATGCAAGATTCTGATGCTCACCTCCAAACCCAGTCTGCAGCCAGGAAAGGTGTCCCTAGGGATGTCCTTCCCACTCTAGGGCCATGATATGAGAGTTGAGGACAGGATCATGTCAGATCCTGTGTAGGTTTTCTTAGGGCTGCTGCTTTGGAGGAATGTTGCCATTCACACATAGTATCTGCAACTGGATTGCTAGCCTGAGAAATATGGAGCAAAGACCGAGAAGTAGTGTGTTGTAATGGACGGCACCACAGACGGGGGCTGGGCCCGGAGCTCTGCTCCTGCCTCTGCAGCTGAGACCACCCCGTGGCTCCCAGCTTCTCACATGGGGAGGGTTACAGCCTTGTGCATTCTGTGCTCTTCTACCTTTGATGTCTGTGTCTCAGAATCTAGGGACTGGCCATGCCTATCTTGGGAAAGCCATGTAGCTTCGTGGCGGGGAGGGGGGTGGCCTTTGTAGTCCTGGACCCCTACTGCTGAGAAAACCAAGTGCAGACTAACTCTGAAGGAGGCTTTTTTTTATGATTTCCGGAGGACATTGGCTCTCTCCCCATCCCTCCCCGTGATCTTCAATGGGTTTTTATTTTTAACTATTGATTATATATGATCTTGTGTTTATTAAATTTATTGGGGTGGCATTGGTTAATAAGATTATATAAGCTTCAAGTGTACAAGTCTATGATATGTCATCTGCGTATTGCGTTGTGTATTCACCACCCAAAGTCAATCTTCTGTCACCATATATTTGACCCCCTTATAGCTTTTACTACCTCCCACCCCTTCCCTCTGGTAACCGCCACACTGTCTCTGTGTCTGCAAGTTTTTGTTTGTTTGCCTTGTTTGCTCATTTCTCGCTTTCAGTTTTATATCCCACATGTGATTATACATGATCTTAAAGGGGGTTGATTTTGAAACTTTCCTGGAAGCTGTTTTAACTCTCAGCGATGTCTGCTGTGCATCAGAAAGAGGCACTCTCAGCAGAGGAATTTCCGTTTTTAATTAAATACCTTGACAGGTTCTCTCAATATACCCTCAAGAGCTCACAGCGGTCCCGCAAGTAAGTGGGAGGAGGGAGGAGGGAGGAGGGCGGCAGCCCAGAGAGGCCTCTGTAAGCAGGGTTTCTGATGAAGAAAAGAGAGAAAGACGGCCTTTGTGGCTGGCTCACAGTCAGGGGCAAGGGAGAGGGGGACACTGTGGGGCTCTTTCCCGACCCACTTCTTCACCAACCGCCTACAGTCCCTGCCCTCGGGCTGCGGTAGAAAACTTTATCCCAGGAAGCTCGTGCTGCTCAGCCCTGTGCTCCAGTAACATCAAGTCGGAGATATCAGGTACCAAGAGCAAGTGCGTTCCTTCTCCAAACTGCGTGGCTCACACAAGCCAGCACAGCCCGCCCACCAGGCCTACATGTGCCCTGTTTGGAAATGTGGATTTCTAGGGCCTGATGCTCTATTGACTGCAAGAACGTGTTTGAAAATAAAACCACTCAGTCTCCTGTTCTATTTAGTCAATCTAATAGATAAACCGATAAATTGGGGAATGAGGGAGAGAAGAGAGGGGGTTTGTGGGCACTTCTGGTAGATGGAATATATTCCCATTCAAATCTCAAAAGGCAAATCTCATAAAGACTACCACCTTAGCCACAGTCAGGTAACACCTGAAAAGTCTCTGCCCTCTAGTGGCTGAAGGCTCAAACAAATGTTCTGCACAGATCAACAATGGGGGCCAGGAACATTGATCTGAGACCTCCCAAGCAGGTACTTTCTCTGGGTGGGGTTACCCTCTTGGCTTTAAGTCCTGGTGCTCTGTTCCCAGTGGGCTAAGTGGTCCTAGGTCCCCAGAGGCCTCATGCACTTGGGAGCCTGTGCAGCAGAGGCCAAGGATAGCCTTATGGGAAGCCACGGAGCCTGTGTGAGACCCAGCTTCCCTCCCATACTGACCAGCCCTGGCCCAAGGGCCTCCCTAGGAAGGAGCCCTATGCAGGTGAGCATCAGGCAATATGACATCATGTGCTGACCAGTTGATCTTCTCTAGCTGCAGCCACACTCTTCCCATCCCCAGATGTCACTGGTCACGTCCCATCCCCATCAGCGTCTCATTAGTCCGATCCCTCACCACAGTCTATCCACCCTCCATTCCAAAGTCCTCCCCAAGCTTCAGAAGCTCTTGGCAGAGTTGTGGTTACCAGGTGTGGAAGGACCAGGAATTCCAAATAGGCCACCTGAGCCCACCCAGCACACCTGGCATGTCCAGCATTTGACTAGGGCCACTCAAGACCAGACACTCAGCCTCCGAGAGAATCATCTCATGGAAAACTGCCCAGGTGGGTTTCAAAAGTCAAGCCAGAATGATTTCAATGAGAGGTTTTGAGAGTTCTAGGGGCTCTGGTGTACATGGTTTTTTATTTCAAAGAGCAGCTGAGACTGTTTCACCAAGTAAATGCTGGGCAGGCAGCTGTCCATCCTGGGGGGGCGGGGAGACAGGGCCAGGCTCTGGGCTGCAGTCAGGGAACAGTGCCACCACCAACCACTCAAGAGGTTTCTCCCCTATTCAAGGTTATATACCTCCCTCCTCAGGAACAGCCCTCAGCCATGACTGCCTGATGCAGGGGCACCAAGGTGGGGTCCCCTTGCCTCAATTGGGGACATGTATGCCTCATTCACTCCCAACAGGCATTGTTTCAGAGAACTCACCCTCAAAAGGCCTTGCATGAGTGTTGCTCTCACAGACTGTTTTCTGAGGGCCCTGATCTACAATACTCTCCCAGAACCATCGCTCGGTCATTGAAAGTTCATACAGAACTTTGATCAGTTCATCAAGCCCACTAAGCTCTCTCTGGTTTATGTGTACAAACTATTGCTTCTGCATAAAGCCTTTCCCCCTCCCTACTCCTCCCTGCTGTCCACTTCATAGAGCTAACTCCTCTTCATCCTTCAAGCCTCAGCTAAGGTGTCACTTCCTTTGGAAAGTCTTCCCTGATTCACTGAGCTCAGATGCCCTACCTCTGTGCTGTCACTGCATTCAGTACTGGCTCTGTCACTGCATAATTAAGTTATGCATCCATGTGATTGCTTCCCCTACTAGACTATATCCTCTATGAGGGCAAGGACTGTGTCTCTCCTGTCTGTAATTGTATTGCTAGTGCATAGTGCAAGACCTGGAACACAATAGGTATGCCAAAATATTTGTTAAATAACTGAATAAAAAGTAAGAAATAAAGAAGCCCTAAGTAAGGAAGCAGCAGCAGGATAAAAGAGAAGAAAGCATATTATATATATATTTAGGTGCTGTATATACATATATATTTAGGTGTTAGAATTAATATATATATAGATTTAGGTGCTAGAATTAATAGGTTTTGATGACTGATTAATTGATTAACCATAAGAATAAGATTGAGGAAGCTCTAGAATAAGTCCCAGGTTTCTGCATTTATAAGTAGGTAGGAGATGGTGCTGTTTGCTGAGAGAGTGAATACAGGAGGAAGTGTAAGGTGGCTTGAACAACAGCAATTTATTCCTGACAGGTCTGAAGGCTAAAGGTTCAGGATTGAGGTACCAACAGGTCTGCTATCTTCTAAGGCTTCTCTCCTTGGCTTGCAGGTGGCTGCCTTCTCGCTGTGTCCTCACATGGTCCTTTCTTCGTGCACCCACACTCTTGCCATCTGTGTGTCCAAATCCCCTCTCTTTATAAGGATACCAGTCACAGTAGATTTGGGACCAATTTAATGTCCTCATTTTAACTTAATCACCTTTTTAAAGACCATGTGTCCAAATACAGTCACATATGAGGTACAGGGGGGTAGGACTCCAACATTTGGATTTTGCAGGAGGTACAATTTGGCTCATAAGAGGTCTACATTTCTCCTCATCCTCCTTCCACACCACTGCCCCAAAGACAGCCAGTGCATGCCTCTTGCCACAGCACCGACGTCCAGATGGGCTTCTGCCTCAGATTTCCAAGATTCAGACTTCAACGTGTTAAGAAAACAATGATAGAAGAGGTTATTCTGCCTGGGATAGGGGTAAGGAAATGGCAGGAAGACATTTCCTTACTCCCCCAAAGCATGAGTAACAATTCACTGGTTCCAAAAGAGAGGAACACTCTAAGCCAAGAGACCTACATAAACAAAGATACCACGACGTTAAATTTCCTGGGGAGTCCGGGGACAATTAGATGTGGCTGTTGTGGCAGTGGCATGTGGGGGATGGTAAGAGCTAAAGCAAGATGGGGTGGCTGAGATCATTGTAAAGAGCTTTCCTTTTGGCATAAAATCAGCTAGTGTTTTATCTAGACATGTAAACAGGGAATTAGAGGCTGCTCCAATCTCTCAGGCAGAAAACAATATAATTATTGTAAAAGGTTGGAACATTGGAGGATGACGTTAAGACAAAGAGCTATTAGGTTGGGGGTAGGGACCAGAGCGGTGAATCAAAGATAAAGAGAGGAAAAAAAGATAAAAACAGAGAAAAAGAGAGGAGAAAGAAAGAGAAGACAAAAAGAAGAGAAGCCTTGTTCGGATCTAAATGACGAATGCTAGTATCCCAGGTGGGATTCTGTTGAGTTGGGCTCTGTCTCCTCAGGAAAATAGTCTTCTGACAGACTTTCGGGAGTTGGCAAGCACCTCCAAAAAGTGGAGGATCCTGGGATCAGAGGGAGATCTAGAAATCAGGGGGTCAGTTCCCATGGAGGTACAGCAGAAAAAGGACTGCCAGTGAGGAAGGTGGCAAAGAAGTCCAAGAGAGCCTGGCAGGCTGGATGAGATGGGCCTCTGTGGACTGATTGGCTGGGCGTTGATAAGTCCACTTCTGATTGGTCATTTAGGGAACACAGTCAACTCAAGACAGGGCTTATAGATCAAGGACCAGTTACCTGGATCCAAGCACACTGAGGACATCGTGGTGGCTCTCAAAAGGCTTAAGTTTTCTCTTTCAGGTACTGCAGCAAGAAAGCAGAAGGATCAGAAGAGAAAGGGGAGATCACTACACTTGGTCACTGTTGTCTCTAGTGAGCTTATATCGGTGGTCAAGGCCAGAGGTTAAATGTAAGGAAGGCAAAAGAACCAAGTGAGGGGTTTTATCCCAACTGCAGGCTAAGCGAGCCATCTTCTCCTTTCCATGAGTGAGGCTTGCTCTGAATGAAGATGGCCAGAGTTGGCAATTGTATGTCAGTCAAAGTTGTGGCTATCTCCAAAATGAGTTTAATTTTTCTTCATGAAAACTCCAGTCACAAGAACATGAGGGTTTCAGCCCTGGCCGGGTGGTTCAGTTGATTGAAGTTTTGTCCCATACACCAAAAAGTTGCAGGTTCGATTCCTGGTCAGGGCACATGCCTAGGCTGCAGTTTCAATTCCTGGTACGGGAGGCAACAGATAGATGTTTCTTCCTTCCTCTCTCTCTAAAATCAATAAAAATATATCTTTGTGTATGGATTTAAAAAAGAATAAGAACATTAGGGTTTCCACTTGGGGTCGGCCCCAGGGCTCATCAACCCTAAGGGGTTAGGGAAGCCATCTGTGGGGCTTTGTTACCTCTGGGCTCAGAAGAGTAAAGCTCTCTAAGACCACGTGGGGACAGTTAGAGCAGTTAGGGCCTGGCTTGTCCCTATGCAGCTGGTGACTGACGAGAGATTGGTGTGGGCATGAATCACTAGCAGGCAGAGGGAGAGGCTGCCAAAGTGGGCAAAAGGGCTCTGAGGCCGAGCTCTCTGGAGCACACCCCATACACAACCAGGCACAGCCGCCCTGGAGGCAGCCCGAAGCCTTCCACTGTGTTCTCACCCACTCTCCGATAATTCTTTAGAGTTTACTAATATTGACTGTATCTTTCATTGTAAAAATAGTGTAAGCATGCTATAGAAAACCAAGAAAAAGTTTATCCACAACACTGCCCCCCAAAGTTAATTGTGATACAATCATAGATTTCCTCCACTGGACCTTACCCACCTGAGTTCACAGTCTCAGACTTAGGACTTGAGGCACTGGTGGAAGAAAATCAACTACAGCACCTTTAGCCTAAGACTTCATTCAAAAATGTCTGGCATGAGAAGGTTCCAAAAGAGCATTCTCACTTGGGCAAGGAGGCTGAATCGAGCAGCATTTTTTACAAGGATTTAAGAGGAAGGACCAGCTGAAGTTCAGCTAGTCTGGGGAATAGTTCAAAGATGGCTCTCAGAAGCAGGAGGAATTGTTCCTTAGGATGAGGAGCCCTAGTCTGCGACTTTACCCAGGGCATGGGGAGGGGCAGCTAGGAGCTGGGCTCACGTGGGAGAGAGGTAAGAGGAACGTCTAACGGGTGCAAGGACAGGGAAGGCCCGCACTGGGAATTGTCTTTTAGTGTCTCTTGCAGGGATCGAACGCAAACCCAAGTCTTCTGACTCCTGGCCAGAGTTCTTGCCCCAGCCCACAGAGGTCCCAACCTTCCCTACTTTGGTGGATGATTGAGAAAGAATCGTGGGTATCCTGGACCCACTCATGGAAGGAGAGGTTCAGATACGTAAAGGCTTGGATAGCAAAGGCAAAAATTGGAAGATTTTGTCCTAAGAATGTGACTTATCTTCAACAGCACTGGAGCCTACAGGAGTTCTGATGTGTTCTGGCCTGCAGCTATAGGTGAAGGGAATTCTGCCACTAGTGACTACACAGTCAAGGGCTCCCTTATTTGCTGATGATTTGGCTCTGGAAGCACCACTGTATTAATC
Organism: Phyllostomus discolor; assembly: GCF_004126475.2. NCBI lineage: Eukaryota > Metazoa > Chordata > Mammalia > Chiroptera > Phyllostomidae > Phyllostomus > Phyllostomus discolor. The sequence continues at coordinate 126,654,625 of NC_040908.2, forward strand.
ATTGTTGCTGTGCTGCTTAATAAAACTCCCCTGTGCTCGATCCTCAGATTTTTTAGCTATCAGCCTGGGTGGCCAGGCCTGCAGCCCATAGTATCTCTGTCCCCTAGGGGCAATCAGCCCTGTGTATATCAGAGCTTCTTTTCCTTGCTGTGCCTTTAAGAGCTGCAGGAATGCAAAGAGAGTCTGGAGGAGGGGTGGGGTCTCCCAACAGGACTTCTGGGAAAGGATCCTGGGAATTTTTACCAGAAACAAAGCTGAGTTCCAACTCTGAGAAGTTGGGAGTGGTGTGTGTTAGGTCTGGGCTGGGATTGGACTGTAGAATCCCCATGGGAAGGAAAGCAAAAGGAAAAAGTTTGGGAGAGGGGAGAAGCCCTTCCTGCACTCACCCCGATGCACATTCACCTAGGCCTAGAAGCAGGGTGCAGCCACTAGGCTGGGGAGGGTCTGTGTGTGTCAAGGGTGATGTCAACAGATGCTGGACCCAGGAAGCTCTCTACCCCAAGTCAGCCTGCAGGGCCTCCAGGGACCGGCTTGCCAACAGCTGGACTTGATCACCAGCTTTCAAAGTGAGGTCACACATCTGGTGGAATAACAAGCAAACTTTGCTTTCCGGCTGTTTTTAGAGGATTTTCACAGCAGCGGCTTGAAACCGGGAAGCCACCACCTGGACCCTTGACTCTTCTTGGAGAGGCACAGCATAGGAGAGTCCACCTGTGGGTGGTTTGCAGGACGATGCTGGCCCTTCGGCGAGCTTCCGCTTTCCTGGTTCTGCTCCTCTCAGCTTTTCTGCCCCCGCCACAGTGTGCTCAGGACCCAGGCATGGTGCACTACATCTACCAGCGCTTTCGAGTCATGGAGGTAGGTGGCATCTGTGCACCTGATATGGGAACATGCCTCCCGGAAGTCGCCTTATCTTACCCACGCTTCCCTATCTACTTGGGTTTGTTTTCCCAGATAGTAAATGATAAATACATTGCTAAAGTTACACTTGAAACTTTTTATGCTCTAGTGGTTTACAGCACCAGAGTCCGGACTGCACCACTCCCCGACCTGGAGCAGGGCCTGCCTCTGTGCGGTTTTCTCTGTAAAATGGGGATGATAATGGAATGTACCTCATAAAGCTATTCTGAAGATTTAATAAATTATTCTGTTAGAACATGGCCTGGCACACTGGGAACTGTCCAAATGTTATTATTCAATAGCTCTACTTTTAAAATATGAAAATTGAAGTTGGGGGTCATTTTTTCTTCATTTTCACAATATCAGGATAATAGCTAATTTTAGCTTTTCCTCTTGTCTTTTCATGATAAACCATTAGGTCATGGTAACAAGTCATAACACTGTTGTGCCAAGAAGCTGTTATAGATTCCTTTGCCAAACTGGGTTCAGATTTAGAAATGAGCAGATTTCAGCAATGTTAGGCAGAGAGAAAGTATCTGGGCCCTCTTCTCCATATGTTGCAGCCACCACGTCATTAAACTTTGCAAAACCCAACATTTTTGCAGCATGACGAGGCTCCCAGGGACAAATGTAACACTCTGACCTACCTAGCCTTTGACATAGCCCTGGTCTTGACATTGACTATTTCATACTTAATTGCCCTGCTTTTGCACAAGTTAAATGATAAATTATCTTCTTTCAAAGACATTCTTATCTCCAATATTTATTTTCAATGTTTTTCCGAAAAATCTTAAAGTCCAAATTATTTGCTCATCTAGTTACAGTCAGGATTAAATAATTCCACAGAGCAAGCCCAGCACATTTCCTAATGTTGTCAGGACAACAGGCTGGAGTCTGGAGGCGGCTGCGGATGGAATGTCCCCAGGCCACTGGCCTCATGCTGCTTCTTCACTTGCTCTCTCCTCAGACACCTCCTCCCCACTCTCACCTCTTGAAAGTGCTGGAATTATACTCAACCACTACATGTAGCACCCACTTGCCCAACATTTTAAGATATACGTTTATATATCTATGACTAAATGCACAAAAAAGTTAAAAATTGATTCCTTAAAGTGTCAATAGTACTTTGAATTAAGAAAATAAGGGGGTGATTTTTATTTCCCCCTTTCTGATTATTTGTATTTTAAAAATCTTTTTTCTATGAACAATAGCTATTTATGTTACTTGGGTAACTTCAATAACTAGTAGTAATTTGGGAATTTATTTTCTGACTGAAGCAAGGACTGCAAAAATGTACCCAAGCAACGAGGGCATACATTCAAGACTTCCGCGAGTTCTCGAAAAACATATCCATTATGCTGGGGCAATGTCAGACCCACACGAGTGAATATAAGAGTGCAGTGGACAACCTGGCACTGAGGGTTGAACGTGCCCAACGGGAGATTGACTACCTAGAGTACCTGCGAGAAGCTGACTTGTGCGTAGAATCAGAGGACAAGATGCTGGCAGAAAAGCTAGTCCAAGAAGCTGAAGAAGAGAAAAAGATCCAGACTCTGCTGAATGCAAGTAAGAGAGCTGTGTCTTTTACACTGTCCTAGGGACTGTCACTCAGAGGTGCAGACATCGTGGGGGGTGCTGACTGAGTGTGAGAGTAATAGCTGCATGTGCACCCTTGTGTGCTATGCTGGGGGTGGGGCAGCCTTAGCAGGGAGCAGGTGTCCAGAGGAAAACCCGTTCTTAGAAAGCAGCTTTTTCTTTCACATGGCATTCCTAAGGGCCCCATGGAAGGTCAGGGCTACAGTGTCAGAGGTCAGCCCAGGTAGGGCATCTCCTGATAGACCTTGGTTTGATGGAGGCATGTGGTTATAGATCCTTCCAGGGAGAGGGACAGGTTGGTGGATTCTCCTAGAGCTCTGGGAGTAGGGAGAGGCTGCCAATGTGCTGGGCATCCCTCAGGGTCGGGGTCTGCAGTGAATGATTATTGTGTGTGCTGTTGGGATGGTGATATCTAGGGGATTCGCCTCCTATCTCGTGATGCATCAGAATGACTTCCAGGCCATTAAGAATAATGTTTAGGTGCTCAAATTAAAATAACAAGTAGCAAGCAACAAAACATTAAAAAAAAGGAAAATGTCCTACACATGAGTCCATTTTGTTAAAACCATGAGGGACACAGTTCCCCCAACAGCCTGTATTATGAGATGGTTTTATTGCAAATGGGAAAACTTTATTTATAGGCCAAGTGTGTGTGCCCCAAGTGTGAGAAACCCCATTAGGGAAGTAAGATGGAAGCTGAATGCCATCATTGTGCTAAGGGTGTCACACACCTTCTCAATGTAACCTGCATAAGACCTTCATGATTCTTCCTAAATGAGGGGACTTGTGATGTGAGTTTTGAACAAAGAAATCAGAGAAGAATGTGCAGAGGGCACATGTCACAGGTATGAGGGATTGTCCACTTTCCCACACAGATCTGCAGAAATGGCCAAGTGGCCCTGTACGGGACAGGTGAATGCGGAAGTAAGATTGAAGAGTTCAGTAGGATCCAGATAATGAAAGACCTTGCATGCTAAGGGGGTTGAATTTGACTTGAGAAACTACAGAAACCACTGAGCAATTTTAAGCAGTGACACGACATGAAGGAAGAAGGCAAGGCTAGAGAGAGGCCTGTCAGGGGAATGCTGCAGTAATTTGGGCAACAGTGATTGATGGTGCCCGCATTAAGTGTCAGTGAGATGGAGAACAGATGGGTTTGAAAGTCACTGAAAGTTGGAATCCACATGGCTCAGTGACTGATAATTAAAAGTGAAAAGAGAAGCCCTGGCTGGCATAGCTCAGTGGATTGAGCACGGGCTGGGAATCAAAGTGTTCCAGGTTCGATTCCCAGCCAGGGTACATTCCTGGGTTACAGGCCATAACCCCCAGCAACCGCACATTGATGTTTCTCTCTCTTTCTATCTCCCTCCCTTCCCTCCCTAAAAATAAATAAATAAAATCTTTAAAAAAAAAAGTGAAAAGAGAGTGAGAAGGATGCATCCAGGATGTTGAGACAGGAGACCCAAGAGGAGTTTTGGAGCTCTTATTACTCTACTATCTTGGGGGAGAGCACTTACTACTCTGAAATCTTCTAGATCGTTTATTTGCTCACTGCTTATTTTCTGCCTCCACATCTAGAACATCATCTCAATGAGAGCCTACATCCAGCATTTCATATCAGTGTTGGGTGCCAGTGCCTACAATAGTGTTAATGTTCAACAACTCTTTGTTAGTGAATAACTAAGAGAACAAATGAATGAATGCATGGAAGGTTCTCAGCACAGACAGTGGGGCTATTAGGCTTTGAAAGAAAAGATAACATGTTATCTCAGAGTCAGAAGACAGAGAGGAGGGTGTCTTATCTGTAATAGGAAGCAGTTGATCCAGGTGGTCAAATGAGTAATCCTTTTTGGCTCTGACACTGCCTTGAGATGAACTGTCCTCTGAAAGGGAAAAACTGGGCCTAAGCATGGGATGAGGGAAAGGGGGAAAGGGTAAGGATGAGCCAGCAGAGCATGAACAGAGGCTGCCCAAAATGCCAATGGGTAAGATTGGGTGCTAATGTGGCCTGAGCTAGAATGTGCCTGAACTTTTGTGCCAGGGATCAGGCGGGACTCCAACCCTGAACAGTTGTACTGAATTGGATCCCTGAGCTGCTCCTGGTCCCTGAATATCCTGAGCCCCTCAGGCCTTGAAGTTGCCCCTTGCCACTACACCTTATGCGCAGCAAGGGTCCTGAGTCTGGACTTGCTGCTTATTCAACTCTCATCCTCTACCTCATCCCTCAGACACTGGAGGCTGAAATATTCTCTCTCCTGGTTCCGTGGTGAGTGAAAACTTCTCTTTCAGCTTTCCAGAGATTGCTCCTTTCATGCCTGTTGCCTCTGGGGCCCTCATTTGGTGACTCGGTTTATGATTAACAGCCATGTTTCCCCCCTCTATTGGATGGGCCCTGTCTACATACACAGTGGGGACAGAGGAGAGAGTTGAACACACTATGTCCTGAACTAGCTCTCTTACTGCTTCTTTACTCTGGTTTTGCCTCCTACAATCCAACTGCTGTCACGCAGGGCTTCCCACCACACAAAATGGATCACATTTCTCCTCTGAGTAGAATTTTTTTTTTATCATTCACTATCCATTATCATCAACAATAAAAAAGTCCATTAGAATCTGCACTAGTCTTATATAGAGAAGACCTCTCACAAAGTGGCCCAAGCTCATGTCCAGCTTCTTAGGTTCCTATAATTTATCCAATGCAGTTGCAATTGAAAATACAAATATTGTTTTCCCCCTTTATGACTCAGAAATGCTGTGGATTCTCCGGGAAGACTTGTTGGTGGTAGGGAGGGGCAGAGGCATGAGACTCCAGGCAGTTTGGCCCGCAGAACTCCTGTAGCACCTCACTCAGTCCTCCAAGGGAGTGCTAGTACTTTCAACAATACGTGTCTATGTGTAGTTGACTGCTCAACCAGACTACGAGCCTATCACATCCCTACTTCTGTATTCCCAGGGTCTGGCTCAGGGCCTCCCATTGAGGAAGCTATAAAAATTGTCTATAAAAGAGCCCAGTTTAGGGAAAGGAAAACGTATAAACAATCACAACTGTGTGATTAGTGTTCCTTGGCCTATTATTTTCAGAGGTTCTCTGCCCAAACATAGACTTTGGAATGCCAGTTTATTCCCCTACCTTACACTGTTTTGTATTTTATATACTGTGCCCACCCTTCACTTTTTTCTTTTTCTTTTTTGCCATTTCTGTTAGTAACTATGCCTATCTTGGTTTTCTAATGCCGTGTAACAAATTGCCACTGATTTAGCAGCTTAAAGCAATACACATTTATTCTCTCAGAGTTTCTGGGGTCAGGAGTCCAGACACAGCCCAGAGCCTTTCTTCAAGGTCGCAGGAGGGAACAATCAAGGTGCTGGCTGGGCTTTGTTCTCACAGGGGGCTCAGGGCTTTTTTCCAGGCTCACGGAGGTTGTTGGCAGAATTACCACAACTTTTTCTGGGTGTAGGACTGGGGCCCTCAGCTTCTGGAGGCTACCCTTTCTGTGGGCAGCTCACAACATGGCTAGTTGCTGCTTCAAGGCCAGGAGGAGAGGGCCTGTCTTCAGGAAGTACCCAGTCCCTCTTTTAAGAGTTTATCTGATGTAAGACAGTCCCACCCATAATAATCTTCCTTTTGATTAACTCAAAATCAAGTGATTTGGCACCTTAATTGTGTCTGCAAAATCCCTTCAGCTTTATCTTATACTATAATCCTATCATATTGCCAGGTCCTGCCCTCACTGAAGGGAAGGGGATTGTGTAGGGCAAGGATGTCAAATCCATTTTCACCGGGGGCCACATCAGTGTTGCAGTTGCCTTCAAAGGGCTGAAATAGTTTTAGGACTGTATAAATGTAACTACTCCTTAACTATTAAGGAGTTGAAATTACATTCGGCCCTTTGAAGGCAACCACAAGGCTGATGTGGCCCCCAGTGAAAATGAGTTTGACACCCCTGATGTAGGGCATGCCCACTAGATGGTGGGAATCTTGGGAATTGTCTTAATAGACTTTTGCCTACCATCCTGGCTGGTATGGCTCATTGAACTGAGCGCTGGCCTGTGAACAGGTTCCATTGCTGGTCAGGGCACATGCTTGGGTTGCAGGCATTGGGGGCATGTGGGAAACAACCGATCCATGTATCTATAGCACATCAGATATTTCCCTCCCTTCCTTTCTCCCTCCACTCTCCTCTTTCTAAGAAATAAATAAATAAAACCGGACCCACCTTCTTCCTATAAGTCTTTGATCTTCCTATCTTCTAATCTTAGACTGCAGGGACTAAGCCAGCTATGGAATTTACACTAAAGTTTCTGAGACTGAAGTCTGAAGACACCTTGGGATTATGGGCTGGGGAAGAATCACCAGAGGTCACATCACAGGGTTTTGTTCATAGATACATTCTTGGCTTTTTTTTTTTTTTTTTTTTTTCCAGAAAATCTGTAGGGACAGGACAATACAACTTCCTTGGAAAAATTCAATCTTGTATCTCAAGAGATTTCAAGAAAATCCTAACATCAGTCTAAATGGTTCTTATTTATTCTGGAAATGTTTCTTGGGCAACTCTGAAGGACCAGAGACTGGGGATAATAAGATCGAGTTGCTCTGTAATGAAGCCATTCCCCATAGAGCAGTTCCTGGTCTTCAACCTTTATTTAGAAAAGATCCCCGAAGATGTTCTCATGAGTGCTACCTGAGTACATCCCGGGGATGTTTAGGGGTTATATAAAATTTTGAGAATCTTAACCTTAACAAACGCTCTATTTCTCTTTCTCCCCCTCTCCCTTCCTCTTTCTCTTCCTCTGCTACACATTCTTATACATGTGTATGTGCACATGTGGCCAGACAAAACCAAAAACACACACTTTAGAATTCAGTGAGTGAAAGTTAATTGAATACAATCTAACTTACATTTGGAAATCATTCCAAGTCTTTGATTATTTAACTCTTATTAGTACAAAGAGATTTTGCATTGCAGTTGGCAGTTTATGGCAAAGCACGTTGCCTCAGATACCCAACCAAAAGTCTTCAGCCAGTTCCACTTGGCTGCATTCTTGTGTGGATAAGAGTATTAACCTCTTGTAAATAGCTTGTAAAGGAAAATTCTCCAGGCAGTCAAAACAAGGCATTATAAAAGGTTTTATATTATTTCCTGTTTTAGTCCAACTCCTTTTATTACAAGGGTGGGCACAAGTTACCTCAAGTAACCCTCTCCCTGCTGAATTAAATAATTCATATCTTTTGTTAGATCTTCTTTGAAAGAAGAAAGTCTTTTGCTGTAAATTTAAATACCTCTGGGATCCATTCAGGTAGTATAAATGTGTGTGCCTCATATTCAAAGCCGTTAAAAACAAAATCAAAATCAAAACAAGTAAGCAAACAAAAACCCCACTGGAAGCCAAATAAAACATATCTGTGAGCCAAGTCCCAGGGCCAGTTAGTTTGCGATGAATGGAAAGAAACATTAAGATGTGTAACTCTAATTTGCAACAGATATATTGACCACAAAGGAGGAGATTGAGAGTATATACATGAGTGTGAGCAGAGGAGTGTGAGAGTGCTCTCACACACACAGGCTCTTCACCCAGAAATTGCTGCCTCTGTGGGGCCAGCAGCACTGGACGTACGTGTGCAGCTTATCCTGTGCTGTCTCCCGGAGAGTATATTAGGTCACTGTGCTGCATCCAGAAAGGCCCGTGTACACAGCACTTCTTCTGTCCATCCATCTGGAAGGCCTGTGGTCTGTGAGGATACCTCCATTCTCAACACTACAGATACTAACAGAAGGTCCCCAAGCCGATGGCTTTGGCTCCAGATTCAGTGAACATCTATTTATTCTCTCTATGACTCACTCATTTATTCATTCATTCAACAAATATCTAACTGAAGTACAGATATATGTTGGCATTGTGCCTGGTATTAGAGATGGAACATTGAATAGTGCAATACAACACCTTGTCCTCAAAGAGCTCACTGCCAGGTGAGGTAGCCACCTCAGCAAATAGGGCAACAGCCGGAATGTGACTGTTCTGATAGAGGTGGCACAGAAGCCCAAGGGGCAGGCATTAAGTAATTAAGCAAGGCCAGAGTTGCTGTGGAGATGGGGGAGACTGTGGAAGGTAGAAAGTAACCCTCAAGCTCAGTTTTAATAATAAAAAGAACCAATCAAATGGAGAAAAAAGGGCCCTTTAAGCAAATGGAACAGTAAATGGAGGCACAGAGTCCTAACTGGACTTAGGGTTGAGTAGATCTCAGATGAAGGGGGCAGTCTTGGAGCAGAGATGAAAGAACCAGACAAGAGCTCAGGTCCTTTGCGCTAAATCAGGTCAAACTTTCAAGCTATGGGAAATGAAAATGATGTAAATAATAGTAGCTAGCATTTATTAAATGCATACTGTATAGCAGGTACTCTTTAAGCATTTTTTATATTGAGCTATATCATCTAATTCTCACAACAGCTCTGTGAGATAGATTTTATAATTATCCCCACCTATGGGGAAGGAAGTCAAAGCACTGAGATGATAAGCAATTATTGCCCCCAAGGTCTCAGAGCTAACTGGTGCCAGAACTGGGATTTAAACTAAGGCAGGCTGGCTCCCACAGTACACCTCTCCCATCATCTGTTCTGTTTGATAGTGGTAAGCATGGGGGTGTCAGGACTCAGAAGGAGGTTTTTGGAGGGTCATTCTGGTCGCAGTGTACAGAACAGACTGTGGTAGGGGAGGTTGAGTGTGCACATAAGGGCTAGAGAGGTCATCTCCAGGCCTGCCACTGAAGCACTCAAGATGGGAGCCCTCTGTTCTGAGACTAGATGTCTGCACCCACAAGGCTCAGCTGCTTCTGATTTTATTGAGGGACACATATGAATGTTACTGAACAGCAAATGGGGTCCTGCTGCTCGCCGCCGCCCTCTAGGCAAAATTCGGGAAGAAAAGCTTTGGCAATAAAGGAAAGGAGTCTTTATTCAAAAGCTACACAATTTTGGAATAATGACTTCCCACATGTATTAGTCACTTAAGCCTATCCATTAAGGCTAAACTCTTTAACATCTGAGTTCTCCTATCATTCCGCCTGTTGGTTTTTAATTATATTATTTCTGTAGGGTTAGTTTACAGACTAAAACAACATAAGATACAAAAGCTACACAATTTTGGAAGAATGGCAGGCTTCTGCCTCAGACCTCATCCCCTCTAGGGCACCCAAAGAAGAATAACCCTGCCACCCTCTCCCAGGCCAGCCCAATCCTAGGCTGCACCTGGAGTTTCTTCTCCTATCCAAAACCTATCCAAATTATCATCCTTTGGAAAACACAAGAAGCTGTAGCATGATCAAACAGGCATTCTTGAGGAATCGAGACTGAGAGACAGTCTCTGCCCTCTTCTTATCTTAAACCTTCTGGCCCATAATTCCATGGGCTGTAGAGGTATTCAGCTTCTCGGCCAATCCCATCCTAGACCATTTATCATTGCCTTGGGCAACCTCCTCCTACAGCCCCTCCCTGCTCCTCCCCAGTGATCTGATCAGATCTCTCTATATTAGGAATACCATGTCAATCCTCTTGGTTGCTATTTGATGATGAGTCCTACTCCCAAACAGCTTGGTTTAAATTATTCCTTTAAAACCTGTTCTAGAAGGGTCAATTTTCTTCCCCCACCTTCCTTATTTTTAACTCTTGACTTTTCTTCATTTACTGTTAAACAACACTCCTTCGCTTTCCTCTGGTGTTCTTCGTTAGCAGAAGAGTTGCACACATTTTCCTGTGCTAGAAATCTCAGGGGCATCTCTTTTGCCCTTATCTGACCAGGTACCATATCAAGTAGATTCTTCCTTCTGAATACCTCTTAAATGTAATCTTTCCATCTGTACCACTCTCTCATCATCATCCCTGCTCTTGATGACTGTAAGAGCCTCCTAACTGATCTTCTGGCTTCCAGGCTCTTGCTGGTCCAGAGCTGGCTTCCTCCTATACTGCCATCAGTATTATCTTGCTAGAGTTACTTCATCATTGCCTTATCAACTTTGATGGCAACCACAACCTACAAACTAAAGCAAACCCCATAAAATAACATAAAGAAAGCCCTTACAACCTGACTTAGCTTTCTTTAAACAATTTGTCACGTTATTCTCTATGAAAGTAATACCTACTGATTAAATAAAAACTGAATATTGTATATACTATATTTATTGTATTTACTTTTATTGTAAAAGTACATAGCAAGCCAACCTGAATACAGCAACTTTGAACATTTTGTCTTCGTCTTTTACCATTGCTTTCTTTCTCCATCTGTGCTCTATGCTGGGTCTGATCTGCTATTCTGAAAACATGAAATATACCCTGTGCATGCCTGCATTATTCATGCTGTGTTCCCCAAGTCTATTGTAGTGCATGGAACAGAGTAGAAATCAGTACTTTTTACCTTGAGTAGTTTATTAGATAGTGGAAGAAACTATTCATATTTTCCAGAGATTGCATTAAGTACTTTTTATCTGTTATTTTTTCCAAGCCCATGACAACCCTGCTGTATAGAGACCATTATGACTTCTTTTCAGATGAAGAAACTGTGGCTCAGAGTGTTTCATGCAGTTCATGTTCCTCCCACTTCCCTGCTGCATCCAGAGCATCCATCACCCCTGAGACACACTAGATTCATCTCAGCCTTCATCTCTGCTCACCATCCCTTCACCATCCCCCGAGCCAGTTACCTGTTGCCACAATGATGCTGCATAACAAAACACTCTGAAAGTGACCAGTCAAAACAAAAATCACTTGTTATTTCTCAGGAGTCTACAGGGCAGCTGGATAGCCCTGTTGGTCTGGGCCAGGCTTGGCCACTCTCGTCTGTGTTTCCTAGTGGCACATTGCCTAGGGATGGTTGGTTGAGGATGGCTTCAGCAGGGATGGCTTGGAGCTCCACGTGATCTCTAATATTTGAGAAGGTGAGCCTGGGCTTGTTCTCATGGTAGAGACAGACGTTTCAGAGAGGGGGCACGGGCACACCAAGATGTGGTCACTTTTACCAATTTTTTTTGCCCAGAGCAAGTTCCATGTCTGGCTCCAGAGCCCACCCTTCCCCTGGAACCTCTAGTAGCATTTACAAGGCTTTTGGTCTTGACACTCTGCCAACAGGCAGTAATCAAGATGAGTTTTTAAGTTTACAAACTTCTCCATGAGAGCAGTGAATCGGGCATTGGTGTGATTGATGGTTTTGAGAGGAGATCAAAGAACCAAGTGAGAAGACTACTGTAAAGTTCAGGTTCAGGAGAGCAGGCCCTAGACTTTGAGAAAGGATGGCAAGAACAGAATGAAATCAGATTGATCTCACAGGAAGAATCCCTGGTGAATGTCAAAATGACCTTGTTTTCTAATAAGGCAAATGGGAGAATGTCAGTACCATAACTAGAAATTGAGGACATTTCTATCCTTTTTAGTTTACTCTTTGATTACAGGAGGAAAAAACACTATGCAAAAAAAAAAAGAAAAAGCTCAGTTTTTAAATGAAAAATAAATAAAAGCATAATTATAATCATAATATAATTCTTGTAATGCTTAAATGTTGCAACTGTCAGGTATTTGGTATGAGCAGGAGCCGTGTGATCAGACATTCCCCAGAGCACGGCCCCCTCCCGTGCATCACTTCCCATCAGCGTGCACCAGCCTGGATGCTCTCGGACAGTATCCTCCAACTTTCAGTCTTGGGACCCTTTACATTTTAGAAGTTATCAGAACCATAAAGAGTTTCTTTGAATTGAAGTTATATCTGTTAATATTTACCTTATTCATCCTTAAAATATAGAAATTGCAACATGTGGCAGATGGCGTTCTAATACAAGACATACAGCAGTGAGTATAACAAGTTAGCCAAAGCCCTGCCCTCCTGGGGTTTACTTTCTGTTGAGGGGAGTCAAACAGTAAAGGTGTTAAAGACAAACGTATAACCTGTCAGGTAGGGGATAGTAAACACTCTGGAGGAAAATCAGTTAAGGTAAGGAGTTATGAAGAGCGGGCCTCTTCCAGAAGAGGCATGCGAAGGAGGTCGGCTGTGTGGGCTCCAGCTCTGGGGCCCCAGGGCGGAAGCAGGCAGGACTCAGATGGCACCACTTTCAGTTTCCGTGCTCCCGCATGGGTTCTCAACTCAGGGCTGTCGAGCAACACGCAGCCATGCAAGCAACTTTTCTTCCTCATAATCTATGCTAATCACCAATAAAGAGAAGCTGTCAGGGCTCTGTACTGGGTGCCATGGAATACTTTGAATTTAGTGCTGGGCACCTAGAAAAGCCTCTAATGTGGATTTACCAAAGAGTTCTTATAACTCACCAACACCTAGGGCGTTTATTGTATTCCAGGCCTTGTTTAAGCCCTGGGTTCACAGCCCTGCAAAGCCACCCCCTGTGGCGCACTGAGACCCATTTCCTATCACCCAGGCACTCAGATCATGCAATAAGACCTGCTTATGTCCACACACACCTCTTGCTATTCAAATGAATTTTATTTCTAAGTTGGCATCGCAGGAGCTGGGGTGGCAGATTTAGACACTAACTAATGCTGTGCTGTCTGAATTGAATTAATTCCAGAATTTGGGTGCTAAGACTGAATAGGAGAGAGATATGTATTGTGTCCCAGGCACTGTGGATAAAAACACAAATAAGACACGGTCTCTGCCTGAAGTGCTTGCAAGGAGACAAAGTGAATAAGCAATTCCAAGTCGGTATGATGGACGCCCTGGAAGAGAAAGGGCTGCACAGAATGCCTTGGACACAGGAGGCACAACCAACTGCCCTGCGGGGGTCTGCGAGTTTGGGTTCAAGGACAAATAGATGTAGCCCAAGGTGGCAAAGGTGAGCTGAGGGCAAGTCCAGGCAAAGTCTAAAACTTCTGAGAGGCCACAGCAAGTATGGTGACTAGTGACTTGTCTAGTGTGGTGGGGAAGTGACAAAAGAAGTCAGATGAAGGACCTTGAGTGCCATGCTGAGATATCTGGAACTTATTCTGTGGGGGAAAAGCATGAAATGGCCCTAATTTCTAGAACAAGTAAGTTCACGTTGACAATGTCACTGTAACTGCTTGAAGCAGTGTAATTGACTAGTCACCCCAAAGCTGTCATCTTCCTCATCCCAGTTTCTAACATCACACCTGTCATTTGATGGGCATTAACAACTGTTTATTAACAGGAATACAATTCAGGTGCTTGAAAAAGTCAAGTTTGATAACAGGTTTTCAGGAAGCAGTCAAAATGTTTATGGTTTTATAGCAATTCTCTCCTTTTTAATAAGTGCAGCCCTCTTCTTCCCAAGCAAACAAGTCCTCCCTTCCCTGTCACTATCTCACACAATCTGTCACCCTGTCCTTGAGTTTGGTTTATTACCCTGTTCCCTCCGATCTAATCATTATTAAGACCTGACTTCTCTTTTTCTGTTTCTTGAATCTATACTCCTTGTCCTATGTCATTGTTATTTAGATACCTCTCATCCGGATTATACTTACAGATGCTCCACCTGTCCTTCCGTGACTCCTCCCCCACCACTGCCCCCAGTCCGTTCTCTACCAACATCCAGACTAATGTCCTAAAACAACTCCTACTGAGTCACTTCCCTGTGGAAGGACAAGTCTCACCAGGTCTGGAGAGTGTTGTCATTAAATAAGGGGGAAAGTATTTTTTAAAAATTCAAATAAGTGATCTTCGTATATGAATTCACTGTGAGGGCTTGGGCCAAATTCTATCCTAATTGCTCGTCTGCAATTCTGCCTGAGGGAGAAAGGACAGCGTTTCATTCTTTGGTTTGCAGGTAGAACCTTACATGTCATTGTCTCTGTTAAATAATTTGCATCTTGGCTGGACTCAAAGGTTTTACATTTATTTCCTATCCTTCCTTTTCCTGCAGCTAATTATCTCTTCTCAAGGGCAGCACAGCAGAGTCTCGACCTACCCTTTCACTCAAACACTGGAAGTATATTCTCCCCAAATTCCACAAAGAGGAATGTATAAAAATCATAAACTATATGCCCTGAAAAAAACTATAGACAGCATCCAGCCTAAACCCCTCCTTCTACTGCTGGAAAAGCTCAGCTAAGGCTGATTGACAAGGGACTTTCAGGGAGACACAGAGAGAACCCAAGACCGAGTTCAGACCCCTCAGGGCTCTGATTGTGTCGTGGGCTCCATCTACCAAGGACGGGATAGGAGAACAGAGGGAGCAAGCACATGGGGAAAACTGTTCTTTTTTCCCCCAGAACTCTTTCCCTGATCTAATTCATCCATCAACACTCTCTTTGTTTTGCTGTTTCTCCAGGGACTCTGCATTAGCATGGAGGCATAGAAGGAGAACAGATTTCTGTGCTAGTTTCTGATGTATTTTTTTTTAAATTTCTCAATTACAGTTAACACCCAGAATTATATTAGTTTTAGGTGTACAGCATAGTGGTTAGACATTCCTAAGCCTTATGAGGTGATCCCCTTGATAAGTCCAGTACCCACCTGGTGCCATATATAGTTGTTACATTATTGATTATATTCCCTATGCTGTATGTTACATCCCTGTGACTAGTTTGTAACTGCCAACTTGTACTTCTGCATTTTAAATGAACATTTTCTTATGGGTGAGACATTGAACGTGCCTTGCTCTTAGACATAATCCCTCTCAGCTGTGCTGCAAGCCTGCAGACTTTCCTCCCAGAAGGATGGGCAGGCTGGGTGCTTCCTTGACCAGGCAGGTATCATTGCCCTGTGAATAGGTCCCAGGGAGGCTACTGCCCTCACCCACCCCTCCCCTGGCATATCCAGACTCACCTACTCTCCATTCCTTCCCCCCCCCCCCCCCCCCCACACACCCTTCTACCATGTCCCTGGGGCTGGCTGGAGATGTCCTGGCTGGTCCTGCCTCCTGGCTCAGATTGAGCCCAAGGGCCCATAGCTCTGTGGCATATCCAAGAAACTTATCCAAGTAACTTATCCAAGTTTTAGTTTTTTTTCACTTGGGAAAAAGAGATTAAAATATCTACCACTTGGGCTTATTGGAAGAATTGGATACATTATTCTAAATAAAGTACCTATCACAGTACTAGGCACATTGTATGTATTTATAGATATTTATTAACTTCTCAAGCCTTTGTGCTTTTCAATAGGGGACAGTTTCTAAACTTCTCTAATATTTCTCTTCTTCCCCATTAAAGGTATCTGTGATGCAGGCTTTAACCCTCATTCATTCACACCCTGTGAGCACCAGAGAATATGGGAGGAACAGACCATTTACATAAGACAACATGAGCTTGTAAAACTGAAAAACTGGGGTCTGGCAGGGAGGGGCTCTGGTCAATAGAAGTCTACTCCTCCTCCACGCCACAGCCTGCAGCCCCCTGAGCTCAGTGTGGCTGAGGATCCCCCATTGGCTCCTCATCGAGTGCATAGGTTCCCAGCTAGCCCAGGCTTCCCTGCCTTCCTCTGGGGGTTGGCTTCCTCTAATGCAGGCCGGCTGGGACCAAGATGACCCAGAGGCCACAGGGAAGCAACCCCTAAAGCTGGCAAATATATCAGCTGGGGGGCAGAGTAGCAACTGATGGCTGAGAGACTCCTACAGCTCTGTCCCAAAGTCAGGCTTTGGCCACACTGGGGGCCGGGCAAGTTCTCTGGTCATCTGGGAGCACACAGTGACAACGTGGCCACTGAAAGGACTGACGTCCCTGGGACCTGGCTTTCCCACCTAAGGTTGCTCCTTGTCTCTACTCCTACCAGAGGTTCCTTTGATGAGAACCTTGTGTCAGATTTTTAAATGAAATAATGGATTTGAAAGTATCTTAAAAGCTTTAAAGTACTTTACAAATAGTATTTACTTAAGACAGGACTTATGATCACAGTTCCGGATATGCAGCACTAGAATAGATCCTAGAAAAACATCTATTTGAATGAAGTGATTTTCCTCATTAATTCAATAGATAGTTATTGAACCCATTAAACGCTGAGTTGGGCAGTAGGGTACCATAGTAAACACTAAGACAAAGGCCCTGCTTTTGTGGAGCTTGCAGTGTAGTGGGGAGAAGGGCAGTAAGCTAATAAATAAAACAGATAACATAATTACAGAATGTGATAACTGATCTCAAGAAAATAGGAAAAGATGCTATAGGCTATAGAACATCATCTTAAATTTAGATGCAGTAGTCTCCGGAAGCTTCTTAAAGAGATGATATTGAAACTGTGACTTGAAAGATGAGTAGGAACAGACTGTGGAAGGATCAAGAAAAACATCATTCCGGGCAGAAAGAATTGCAAATGCAAGAGCCCTGAAGCAGAAACAAATTTGACATCCTCCCAGAATAGCAAGAAAGCCAATGCAGTCCCAAAGCACTGAGCAAGGGGGAGATGAGTAGATGATGAAGTCCCAGAAATAGGCAGCAGCCACATCACATAGGTCCTTTAAGACAGTGTTCCCCAATCCCCAGGCCACAGACCAGTCCCAATCAGTGACCTGTTAGGAACCGAACCATGAAGGAAGCTTGTGTGAGCCTCCCACCTCCAGCCTGAGCTCTGCCTCCTGCCCCTGCCCCCCCCCCCGCCCCACTCCCGCCAGTGGGAAAACTGGTCCCTGGTGCCAAGAAGGTTGGAGACTGCTGCTTTAGGACAGGGTCAAGGGTTAGAATGTTCTTGTAAAAGTGACAGGAGAGAGGATTTAGTAAGTCGGTCACATAATTCATGCTTTTAAGCAAATCACTCCTACTGTCTTGTGGAGAAGATACTGTAGTTAAACAAGAGTAAAATCAGGAAGAGAAGTTAGAGACTATTTTCATGATCTAGGAGGAGAATATTCAAGGAATACAAAGGAAGAGGAGGTGGGAAGATGGGGAGAGAGATGCATTTGAGCATTTTAATTAATATTTAACATCATATCTTAAAGATAAGCTTTACTATCAGAACTTGCTGGTGGTGGGGAAATGGAGGAAAAGAAATGAACCATGACTTCTAGAAAAGAAACTTGTTTGATGGTTCTTGCCAGAAATGGGAAGAATAAAATAAAGGAAATTTGTGGCATAAAAGCAGGGGTTCTACTTTAGACAGGGTAAATGGAAAGATATCCAAGTAGGGACATTGAATAGGCAGTTGAATAAATGCGTCTGAGACTAAGTAGACATCAAAATAGGATATTATTCCAGATACAAATTTGGAATTCATTGTTATTTAGAATTCATATGGAATTCAGAGCCATGAGATAAAACAAGGTGACTTGGGAAGTGATGGCAGATAAAGAAAAGAAGAGATATGAGGACAGAGCACTTAAAGGTAGAAGATGAGGAAGAACCAGCCATGGATGCCAAGAAAGAAATCCAGAAAGATGGGAGGACAAACAAAAGGAGGGGTGCTCCAAAGTCAAGAAAAGAAGGAGTTTCAAGTGGGAGATGGTGGTCAAGTAATGAAATTTTGCTGAGAATTTGAGTAGGTTGAAGACTGAGAATTGACCCTTGGATTTGTCAATGTGAAGCTTGTCAACTGACAACCTTGACAAGAACTGATTCAGTGGGGTGGGCAGGGAACTTCAGATCACTGATGAACTGAAGTTTAAAGTAGCTGAGAAGATAATTGGAGGTGAAGTGAAGGAAGTCCTCTTTTTTTTTTTTAAAGATTTTATTTATTTATTTTTTAGAGAGGGAAGGGAGAGAAATAGAGAGAGAGAGAGAGAAACATCAATGTGCGGTTGCTGGGGGTTATGGCCTGCAACCCAGGCATGTACCCTGGCTGGGAATCGAACCTGGGACACTTTGGTTCTCAGCCCACGCTCAATCCACTGAGCTACGCCAGCTAGAGCTGGAAGTCCTCTTTTAAGGGGTTTTATTGTAAAGTGGAGCAGAGAAATGGAGCCACACTAAAAGTTCTGTTTACTGAGGGGAATGATCTAATAGGGAGGGGGGACTATTGTCATAGGGGTGGGGAGATAATTTTAGGTGCTAAATCCTTGAGTAGTAGAGAGGGGATTAGATCCACTGAAAATGTACTGAGTAGGAGGGAAGACAGAAAGTATGGGTTTAGGTGCAATTGGTAGATTTGGTGGTCGGTAAATTCATTCATTCATTTATTTGTTCATCCCTTCCTTCAGTAAATAGTGGCCAATGTGTTAGTTGCTATCCAAGGGGCAAGACATGCAGTGATGAATGGGCAGTAAGACAAAGCTCCTGTCCTTATGGAGTTTACACTCTATTGATGGCAGTCAAGCAATAAATGTAAACATTAATGTATGATAGGTCAGATAGAAGATAAGAAGCACTCTTGAGAAAAATTAACTAGAGCAAAGGGGCTATGTATGGAGAGCTAGAGAAAAGGTTGCCATTTTTTTTATCAGGTTGTCAGAAAAAGCTTCAATGATCAGGGAACATTTGAGAACAGCTGTAAAGGAAGCAAGAGAGGAAGTCATGTAGATGTCTCGGGGAAGATAGCTAAGTTGCAAGCAGAGGGAACAAAAAGTGTCTACTTTCTGAGGCAGGAGAGAGCTTGACACAATTTGAGGAACAGTAAGGAGGCCAGTGTGGCTGAACAAAATGAACAAGGCAGTAGAGTTGTAGGAGACAAGATAAGAGAGGCAGTGAGGGGAATAGCTCACAAATGCCCCTGAAGGCAAAACCTTGAGCATTACTCTCCGTGAGATGGGAAGTCACTTGTGAGTTTTGAGCAGACATGTGACATGATGTGACTTACAGTTTTACAAAACTCCCTTTGGCTGGAAATGGACAATGGGGGTCAAGAATGGAGGTGTGGTCACCATGTGGGAGTCTATTGCAGTAACTTAGGTAAGAGATGTAGTTCTCAGATTGCTCCTATTTTTGCAGTAAAATAAGAGGCAAGAACTTCATGAGAGCAAGAAGGGAATGATGGAGGCTTAAGGAAAGAGAAAGTATGATAATGGAGGATGATGATTTGATTAAGGAAGTATGGTAGAATTTTTACCCAAACATCTGACAGTAACAAATAGTTTGCTTAAAATTCTTACTTACCTCAGAACCTGTACTGTGGGACTTCTCTGTGCACCTTTCTTTCTTGTGTCCAGTTTCTCTCCCTTCACCTGTTTTTTGTCCTCTAGCTCTAGACAACCTCCAGTTGGCCTATAGAACCCAAGCATTTATTAAGCAGAAAATGACAACCTACTGTCACATCCAGCTTTTTATACCAAAGCCTATGGAAGGACTTCAGGAGACCCCATTTTTCTTAAGAGATGGTTATACAAGTCTATCATGCTACCACCTCACCCTCTAGTCAGTGAGGGAGTCCCATAGAGTTCCATGCTCTTGTTCAGACCATCTTCTCCTGTCCACAGTACAGACCTCATCAGGATTTCAGGGAGACCACAGGATTCTTCATGCTCTCTAGAAAGACCAGGACTCCCTGTTTCCATGACATCACTCACCTCACAATAGACTGCCTAACAGAGCAGTCCCAACGTCAAGTCCTTAATTAGAACTGATGACCCAGTTTTCCTGAAATGATCAGTAGAACTCATCTTGACCCAAAATTCTAAGACTCTAAGGTCTTCTGGAAAATAACATGTTTAGGGCCAGGTGGAAATGGCTTACACCACTTCTGTCCACATCTTGCTGGACAGAACGCCAGTCAGTGGGTGCAGCCTAAAAACAAGGAAGCTGCAAATATGTAACTAGGGATGAGGAAAATGAAGTGGCATTTGATGAACACATACAGACATTGTCTCTGCCAGGAGCAGACAGAGAAAAGACAAGTAGGCACACAGAGACAGTGGTGACACAAAGCTCAAGGAGAAAGAAATCTTCAGAAAGGAGGAACTGATCATGATGTCATGCTTCAGAAAGGTCAAATAGGATATAGACATAAAAGGTCTGATTTTTCAGCTGGGAAGTGCCTGGGAACATTATGAAGGGTTTCTGTGAAGTTATGGTGACATGAAAGAATGGGAGGTGAGGAAGTAGGTACAGAGAGTACAGGCTATTCTGTAAGATAATCTAGTGAAGTAACCAGAAGAGGGTGCCTATTGAGGGAGAATTGTTTTTAATGCAGGCAAGATGTTTATAAGCTAAAGTACTTGTAGTGAAGGAAAAAGTCAAGATAACAGGAAGGTGTTAATCATCAAGGAGGTCTAGGAAAAACTAGGAAAGGGCAAGGCCAGAGCACAGTGAATATATTAGTCTTGGACAGGAGGAATGACATGGCCTCTTCTGAGACATGTGGGAGGGTAACAAGGGTAGGAACAACTAGAGAAAAGTTTGTAAGTGAGAGAAAGGAAGTGAAGGGAGTTCATGTCTAATGGTGTTTATTTTTCAAAGCGTTAATCTGTTGTTTTGAAAGGAATGATGGGGTGGTCATAGGGGGGATTTATCAATAAGATAGCTGTTATATGGTGATTATAGTGGGGAGGAAGGTCAGCGGAAGTGGGAGAGGGTATAAAGGGGATAAATGGTAATGGAAAAAATACAATTAAGAAAAGATAGCTGCTATGTGGAAGATGGGGAGGCAAGGGCTAACCATGAAAAGCAGTATTGTGTTTAGGGCTCAGCTGAGGTTGGAGACCCCTAATGTGTAGTGGTACCAATATGCACCATTGTGAGGTTTTCTCCACCAACACACAGCTCTTCAGAGCAGAGGCAGATGTCTGAACTGAATTTTGTAGAGTGAATATGGTGGAATAACTAGGGATTGGCAGGTGATAGGGCTGCTTAGAGAGCTGTTACAGAGGTCTAGGATGCATAGGAAAGGAAGTGACGCCAAGAGAGGGCTGATGGCCTGGGAGAGAGTAGAGGTCAAGGGATGGGGCGGCATGAGGAAATGGAAGAGCAGAAGAGGTGAGAGCAAAGGAGTGAGAAATGAAAGGATTAGATGTTATTGTTGCAGAAGGTAGGATGTTAGAGTTTTAGATGGATAATATGGAGCAGCTCTGGGGGTGGGGGGATCCAGAGTATGACCACGGGAGAAGGTTACTGAAGCGGTTTGAAAGTAAGGTGCTGTGGAGTTGAAGAAGTTGAGGTGCTCAGAGGCTCTTCACACATATGGGGGAGTGTCCTGGAAAATACTCAATGATTTAGACTAGAAGGAGTTGATAGCATGAGATACAAAGACAGAAGGTTTTTTGCATCAAAGTGGAAGGATAATAGTCTGAATAGTGGAAGTGGCAAGGAGGAGCTAGGAAAATATGAACCTCTCTTTTCATTTCATCTTCCTCAATGTAGTTTATGCCCTAATCATCCTGTTTGAACTTTTGAAATATTCTTCTAATTGGTTTCCCTGATTTTTGCCTCTCTCGTGTACCCAGCATACATGACTGCCAACTTAATTAATCTTGTTGAACAGCCTTGACCATTGCTCACTCTTGCTCAAAATCTGCAGTAGCTCCCTATGTGCCAGTAGAATAAAATCCATCTTCCTTAGCCCCACCCTTGAGATTCCAGGCACAGAGCTGGTTTCAATCTATTGTACTGCTTTGATTTATGCATTTAATTTGAGGCAGTATCAAGTACTTAGTTGGTATGGGTTTAAATTTGATGTTACCTTATTAATACTAATCTTGGAGGACTTTCCCAGATATGTTTTTTTTTAACTGTCAGGAATGTTCTTCCCACTATCTCAGAATGTCATCCTTCAAGGGCCAATTCAAATGAAGGTTAACCTCTGCCTCAAATGACATCTCTGTTCTCTGTTCTTCTTGTGCAAGAAATTTCACATTAAGCTTTATATTCTAGTTAGTAATAGTAAGCAAGAACCAATCCTAATTTATCATTGTACCTCAGCCCATTGCACCCCCAGCTCATAACACCTGGGTCAGTATCTTGCCTTTGTAGGTATCCAATGTCTACTGACTAAATGCATGAATACATTCATGAATAAATAAACAAATGGATGAATAGAGCTCTTATGATGCTATAGTAGTTTAAGGGCCAGAATCCTTCACCAGAAGATGATCTCCTGAAGGTATAGGGTTGATTTTATATAATATATGGTGGGGCAAAAGTAGGTTTATCTGGAAAACCTACTTTTGTATTATATGGAAAATACATATGTATGAAAAAGTTGTTTGTATGGAAAATAATACAACAATTAATAAATAATAATGTAAGAATAAATGCTTGTGTCTCACGCACTCACAATTGTAAACCTGCTTTTGCCCCATCCTGTATGTGCATGTATATACACAGAGAGAGAGAGAGAGACAGAGAGGGACACAGAGAGAGACAGAGAGAGATTTTGCATAGAGTAGAAAAGAGATCTGTTGCTTCTAAAATACTGTGGAACAAATACCCCCCAAACTGAGTGACTTAAAACAATAATCATTTATTCTCATGGATCTGTGATTGAGGGTTTGAATGAGGGATTGAATAGATCTGTGATCTAGGCTGGGCTTATTTGGGGTGATTTGGTTTTGTTTCAAATGTCTCTTATCCTAACTGAGGCATGATTTTTTTTTCATGGCAGTGTCAGAAATATAGTTTTTTACCCTCAATATTTAGCACTGTTCTGGGAGCATTACACACTAAGAACACAGAGATTTAGATACACAATAAAATCTTGGCAAGTGGAGTTGAAATAGGCAGCTTCACACCTAAGTTACACCTGTGTCAACCTCAAAGCGCTCCAGGCAGGGGTGTCCAACCCCTGGCCCAGGGACCACATGCAGCCCAGGATGGCTATGAATGCAGCCCAACACAAAATCGTAAATTTACTTACAACATTATGAGATTTTGTGTGTGTGTGATTATGTGTCACAGTGTATTTAATATGTGGCCTAAGACAACTCTTCTTCCAGTGTGGCCCAGAGATGCCAAAAGGTTGGACACCCCTGCCTGAACAGGGCCTCTGACAGCAAATAGCTGTCCTGATGAGTAACAGGCTGACTCTTCTAGGTGTGCAGCCACTCACTTAGCAGAGATCTGTTTGGTGATTTAATTCTTTGATTCTTGAATCATACCATAAATTGTCATTGATCTATATGTGATAACTTCATTCTAGACATTAAAGGGGGTAGAAAACCATCTGTAGGAAAAGCAGACACCTCATGTTTGTAAAGTAACCTCCCTTTTCTCCTGTTTGGCCAGGCTGTGACAACATGCTAACAGGCATAAAGTCTCTGAAAATAGTGAAGAAGACTGTGGACACACATGGCTCTTGGATGAAAGATGCTGTCAGCAACTCTCCCAAGGTTTATCTCTTAATTGGATCCAGAAACAACACTGTTTGGGAATTTGCAAACATGCGGGCGCTCATGGAGGATAGTACCAAGCCAGGCCCCCGGAAGCTCATCTTAACACATTCCTGGCAGGGAACAGGCCAAGTGATTTACCAAGGCTTCCTATTTTTTCATAACCAAGGGACTCCCAATGAGATAATCAAATACAATCTGCAGAAGAGGACTGTGGAAGACCGAATGCTGCTCCCGGGAGGAGCAGGCCGAGCACTGGTCTACCAGCACTCCCCATCAACTTACATTGACTTGGCTGTGGATGAGCATGGGCTCTGGGCCATCCACTCAGGGCCAGGCATCCATGGCCATTTGGTTCTCACCAAAATTGAGCCTGGCACACTGGGAGTGGAACACTCATGGGACACTCCATGTGGAAGCCAGGATGCCGAAGCTGCGTTCCTCTTGTGTGGGGTTCTTTACGTGGTCTATAGTTCTGGTGGCCATGGCCTGCATCGCATCACCTGTGTCTATGACCCACGAGGCACTATCAGAGAGGAAGATCTGCCCAACTTGTTCTTTCCCAGGCGGCCAAGAAGTCACTCCATGATCCATTACAATGCCAGAGATAAGCAGCTCTATGCCTGGAATGATGGAAACCAGATCATTTACAAGCTCCAGACAAAGAGAAAGCAGCCTCTAAAGTAATGCATTACTTCCAGGAGGGAGAGGCCTTGGCCCTGGAAGCTGCTCTTGAGGACATAAATGCCACAGCCCCTTTTACAATATTGTATCCCTCTAATCACATACAGTGATAAGGTCCAGAAGTCAAAATGCATGTGTATTCTCCCTGATGTTACTGCCTTAGAGACCTTCCAAGAGCTTGAATGAGAGTCTGTCATTCAGAAATTTCAACAAATTCTAACCCATCCAAACCTCCTGGCACTCAAAGCCTTCTGCATTCTGATCCAGCTTACTTCCAGCCTTTTCTTTTACTAGCATTTACTCTAACTCCACCCACCCCACCCCTCCAAGCAGTTAGAAATGTGGGTCACCCCTACTACTCCTGGCGTTTCTCTCCTCTGGCCTTTGCTCAAACTCTTTCCTCTTTTACAAATGCCTTTTGATATTCTTCTATTTTTACTCCCCAAGTAAAGTACTATTTTTTATTGATGTTTAATCTCAATTTTCCCTAGCTCTGCCTCTCCATCAAGCTAGATAGGTATAATAATAAGGTAACTACATTAACATTTGAAAACCACTTTCCAGGCATGAAGTGTTTGTACCTATGTTACATCACTTAATTCTTACCTTAGTCTTGTATGTGGAGCAAATCTTTGTAGTTGCCATTTTAGAGATGAGGCAAGCTTAGGTGAGCCATTCAAAGTAACATAGCTACAAAATAAAAGTTAGAGCTAAATACTGCAAATCCCATCATTTTTTCATTGCCCAAGGAAGCATCAAATACAAGGGAGGACCCCCCCAAAACAGGAATTATCTTCTGGAGGGCTGGCCCCTTGTAGTACATGCTTCACCCCACTAGGTAGATGTTCTAGGAATCCATCTGTATCAGTGTACCAATTGGCGTTGTTGTTAGAGGCTATGTTTGGCTTCAGGGAATTTTTCTGAAGACCCTGTCAATGGGTTTATCTATTTCATGATGAGTGATTTATCAGCACACTGGCCCACACCACACTGAGTATTCAGCAGTTTTTTGACCTAAGATGGCATGACCATGGTGCCCCACCCTCCCTATTCACCCTATCTCACCCCAAGGGACTTTTTTTTTGTTTCTCCAGATGAAACAAGATCTCGAAGGGAAATGTTTTGCCAATGTGGAAGAGGTGAAACAAACAAATGGCAGAAGCATTAAAAAGCATCAAAATCAAGGAGTTCAAAAACTGTTTTGAGCAGTGGAAAAATGTCTCAATAGGTGTATTGTATCAAATGGAGAGTACTTTGAAGGTGCCTGAAGTTTAAACATGTAAGAATAAATACACAACTTTTTATAAATAAATTGCAGTTTTTGGGGTCCCTCCTTATATGTATGTTTGTTAATCAAAACTTTTATAAACAATATGTTCATTATTTTATACTAAAAATAGTGGTCTGCCCCTTTAACTACTTTTCATGTCCACATAAGACCTTCCTATAGGATTTCAAAAGCTACTTGCTCCAGAATACCAGCCTGAGGGTGAGGACCCTACCTCTAGCCTCCTCTTGTCTAACTTTCCCTGCATCTCTCTTCTTGCTTGAGATACAATAAAACTGACACTAAGCAAACAAATCTGATCAGGGTGTATTTGCCTACATATCTTCAAGCAAAGCAGTTTCAGGGCCTGGGCTTACCGTGAGCAATTCCCGACACACTGAGTCCCTTGGTAAATATTCTGACTCTGGATGGAAGCCAGAGAGCCTCCAAGTGACTCCCTGCCACAGCAGGCGTGCCATGTGCCACAGGGGATGGAGGGCAGCTGTGCTGGGCCAGCGGGACTCCTTCAAAATCTTTCCCACACGTTCGTCCAATTCAGCCGGGTTTGGGTCACAAGTGCGGGCTGTGGTGCCAGTCTGTGTCATGTGCTGAGGCCTCTGTCTTTCCAGGTTGGTCACATGAGAGGGCTTGCTTTGTACACTTGCAGCTGTTTCCAGACTCTGCCAGGCTCAGGCCAGGGCCACAAGCAGTGAAGAGAGGTTTCCCCCCAGCTTTAGTATTTGAGTAGATCTTTGACAGAATAGAATTACTCACTTCATGGATAGAGTACAATTACCCACCATGCTAATAGAGCAATACAGCAAGCCAAATCCACTGTGGAATGAAGCAGCTATGAATAAACATGATGGTATTATCCTCTCCAAGAGTTTGGGGACATTACCTACCCTATAGGTAAAAGAAGATTACCTATTTCACAGGGATAAAGAATGTGAGCTGCCTCACAGAGGAGGGTAGAGCATAGTTATTAGCGAGTGGAGTCATGTGCGAGTCCCAGGCACATTGTTCCTTTGGAGGCACAGAGAAGTTGACTTTCATTTGTGATATGCTTTGAATGAATAGTTTTTTAGGGTGCACTTTTCACTAACAATGCACTCTGGCACCTTAAAGTCCTGCAGCTAGAATCACTCTTTTAGGTCAAAACATTTTTCTCCAGGAAGCTCCTGTTAATGTGCCATTTTTGTATACTTTTTGGAGCTACCTTTCAGCTCTGGGGTTTTTGTTGGATTTTAGTCTGGATCAAAGTCCGTATGACCCATACTGATGGTCCTTAAACTTTACTGCACATAAGAATCACCTGAGGAGCTTTTTAAAATCCTAATGACAGGCCATAACTCCAGACCATCGAATCAGAACCTCTGGAGGTGGGACCCAGATGCATTTTTAAGTCCCCTCCTCCAAAGTGGTTTCAAAGTGCAAATAAGCTGAAGAGCCAGTGACTTAAAAAGTGATTGTAAAAAATTAATTGCATCATTCTGAGAACGGATCAGCATTTTCTGGGGTCTAGTGTCTGGGCAGTGGGTCCACTGGAACAGTGAAGTGGGATTTGGGAATACCCAAGAACTCATGTGAACTGTGGCTGCCTCATCTACAAAAGCCTCTGCTGCTATTTTAAGGAAGTGAAAGAGAACTGAAGGGTGTCCTGTTGTAACACAACTCTTGTGGGCCCCAGCCTTCCTCAGCTGGCTTTGCCCTTAGTCTGCTTCTGGCCAGGTTCCCACAGTGACCAGAGTCTCATATTTGCCAGGGTGGCTTAAGTTCTGTTCACATGTAAAAGACTTCTGAGCACACTGGTAATTTCAGACCACCAGGGTAATTTGGAAAAAAAAGATGTGTCTTGTGGAGTTTGTCAACACTTCAGCCTGAAGAAACGTAGAGAAAAAAACTGAGGCCAGGGCTGTAATGACTCCTGCCAGAGCTGGGGACTAGGCCAGAGTCCCCGATGAGGATGCCATCTGAGGCCCACAGGGATTTTAATTAGCTGAAATGAGCAACTAGTCCTTGGAGGCCTAGGTGGGGCAACAACTAGCAGTACAACCAAAAGGGATTCGGGCCACGCACTGGCGGAAGGCATTGGACTAGGTCTTCAAGGCCCAGTCCTGCCCAGATTCTAGAATTCATTCCTGTGGTTGGACCGGTAAAGCTTTTCTTGGGGCTATGTACTCCAGCCTTGGTACCGCGCACAGGGAAGTGCTTCTGGTGCTCGGCTGTTCATAAGATTGGGGACCAGTGCCTTCAGTTGGCGCTGACCACTAGAGGGACCTCCACCCCAGCTAGAGGGGTTCAAGCGGGCAGACCCTAGGTTGCCTCAGAGCCTTCCATATTGAGGGGCCAGGATAGGGCGGTGGGGGTGGGGTGGGAAGTCAAAGACGAGGAACGAGCCTTCCCGTTGCCAACCTCAATTTGGACAGAATTGCACGGGTCCGGGAGTCCAGATATCCAAAGGGTTGCTGCGCTGAGTGTGCCTCTAATTGGTGTTTTTATGGCTTCTCTCTTTCTGCACTTCGCGACTCAAATTTTCTATTTCCCTGTTTTCATTCCTTTCCGCCAATGAATGGTACTGAAGAGCCGGAGAAGCCCAGGGGACTGAGAGCGGGAACTGCTCCACTGCCTCCCCGGGGCGAGAAGGGTGCGGGATAGGGAGGTGACAGCAGCCGAGGCCGGCTCCAGGGGGCGTGGCTTTAAGAGGGGGCGGGGCTTGGAAACCTGGAGCACTGTTTAGAGGGCGGGGTCTGGGCCAGCCGGACTAGGGCTAACGCAGGTTCGAAGGGGCGGGGTTGACCAGGTCGGTCCCTGAGGAACCGGAACCTGGGGCGGACCGGTCCCTGCGGTTCACTACGGGGTCGGAGGGGTCCGGGAGCGACCGAGGGCGGTCCCAGGGGAAGAGAGGCGGGGGAAGCGGGTGCTCCGGGACGAGCCTCCCGTGGGTCCCCGCCCCCGTCACGTGGGCTCCAGACCCGGCCGCCGCCGGTCGGTCCGCCCGTTGGTCGGTCGGTCAGTTGGTCGGTGGGTCAGTGGCCTGCAGTTCTGCTCTCAACTCTCATGTTCGGAAGTGGGAGGGACCCGGGAGTGGTCCGCACACCTGAGCCGCCCGGAGAGGAACCCTTCACGCAGGTCAGTGGGCTCTCCCAAGGCTCCCAGGCCCTCTGCGCTGTCCGGTCTGGGAGCGCCCGTAGGGGCGCTGCGTGGATACGGAGAGCCCCCAGATCCTAGAACCACCGCGGGAGGAGAGGTCAGTGACAGTACAGGTCCCAGAGCGTGTTCCGGGCACGAGGGCGGGGAGCCACTTCTCTTTCTCTGTCCAGAAGACTGGGTGGAGGGTATAATTCCTATAGATTTCTACCGAATCTCTTGGGATCTACGGACAGGCTGCGCTCCTACAGGTGCTAGGATGCCCCGGATATGCTCTGGGTGGTTGGTCACTTAAATTCTGTGTGGTATGTCAGAGCTCTGCCCTGTCCCCTGGAGCAGCAGCGTAATCTAGAGAGCTCAAGGTGGTTAGGAATTTTATGGTCTGTTTGCTCAAGCAAATCCGTGTTCGACGGAGCATGTGTCCAGATGCAAAGCCTTGGCTGAAACTAACTCTATACTGTAATTGCAAAAATGCAACATGCCTTTGAAACTCTCAAACCTTGCCCCCCCAGTAAACTGTAAGAAGGGGTGGTCCTATTTGAAAGTGGGCTCCTCTTCTCTCCCCTGACATCCTGACTCTAGACTCTACAATTTGTCCGCAGATAAAAATAAAATTATGTGTCTAAAGATCAGAACTTTCAAAGTTTGGGTAGGATTAAAACAGGCATTCTAGTCAGTGTTTAATCCTTAAAAAAAAAATCCAGAGCATTGTATTTTTACATTTTCATCCGCTGGATGTTTGGTATAGATTGGTCTCCATTTCCAATTTTGATCTGCTTCTGTCTTTCTCTTCTTCTCCTTCCTCTCCCAGTTCCTTAATTGATGATAATACAAATCTGAAGTGTGTCCAAGTTTTATGTTGCATTTTGTGAATTTAAATGACCAACTCCAGAAAGCTAGTTGGCGGTAAACATAATTAATTCATCTTCACCATGTTCAGCCTTTGGTTATTATTGTATATGGGAAACACGTAATGTTATTTGATTTAGAGACTGTGTTTCTCTTTGGGGCTTAAGAGAGGCAACCCATTTGTATTTTGCTTGTATTCATGTTTAAATGACTTTGAAGTGGGCAATGATTTAACACATAATTATTATGACTGAGATGTGATGATGTGCCAGTTATGGTTTATTGCTCCTGGGGAGACACACAGCATCGTGGTCTCTTCTTTACTGGGGTAGCTATCCCAGGTTCCACGAAGGAGGTATGAACAGAGTTGTGGGAATTCCCATCTTTCACTTGAGCAGGGAAAATCTGGGGTAATTTCAGGAAGGGGGTGACATGCCCTGAGAAGTGGCAAGTTGCCCCGGTGGGCCCCTAAGGCTAGAGGTAAACAATAAAGTTGACAAGGATGAAAAACATGGTCCCAGCAGGAGATGAAGTTCAGGTGCAGAGTCTGGACATTGTCTGAAAGCACAGAAGCCAATAACAGGTTTTAGACAGGGGAAGGATGGATGTCTCTGTGAGCTTAAAGTCAAGGCCCTTCACCCTACACCCTCCCACCTTCCCAAGCCCTGCTGTGATGTGGAGAAAATCCAGTAAATATTTTGGCGTGAATGGTCAGACAACACTTACAAGCAGTGCTTCTCAACTTAACAAGCTTAAGAATCACCTGGGGATCTTGTTCAAATGCAGATTCTGATCACTGGGTCAGGGGTGCGACCTGACAGCCTGCATTTCTAACCTGTTCCTGGGTTGTGTGATTCCTTCACTATCTGTAACAAAGATTTAGAGCAGTAGTTTGTAAACCTGGTATGCCTCAGAATTGCCTGAGGGGCTTTTAAACTATTCAGACTAAGTAGGTTTGGGATGTTTTAAACCAAGTTTTCCCCAGGTGATTTGATGAAGGTTGAGTGGGAAGGCTGTCATGGCAGTGCCGAGGGAAGCAGTGACCAGAGGGCAAAGACACTGGGGGTGGAGAGCCCAGATAGGAGGCTGGAAAGTCACTCAGGACAGAAGTGATGAGGCCTTATATTCAGTCTGAGAGAGCAGGCCATTGAGACAGGAGAGACTCCAGAGAGAGAGATTTTTTTTTTCTTTTTCTTTTTTTTAAATTTTAATCATTGTTCAAGTAAATGGGTTTACTCCCATTCCAGCCCACCCACCCAACCTTCCCCTCCTCCCTCCCATTTCCACCCTCCCCCTTGTTTTTGTCCATGTGTCCTTTAAATTTGTTCCTGTAAACCCTACCCATTCTGAGAGATTCTATAGGACAGGGGTCAAGGAAGTGGGCCATGTTGGTCTCTTGACTGGCCACAGGTTAAGTAGGAGGGGAGAAGTAGGAGGGAATGATTCTGAGAGAATCCAGCTTTGGAGGAGGAATGACATGCACTTAGGACTATAACAATTTGGGGTAAGATTTAAAGTTATGTTTTACCTGGCCATCAGAAATTTGTTTGCTATGAACAAATCTGTTATTGATATTCCTCTGCTTAAAATCCTCTGGTGGATTCTCTTTTGGGAAACATGAAAAGGGAGAGCTAATATGAACACATTTATGAGGCATATAAGCATTTATTAAGTTCCCAGACTACACCCCCATTCAAGAGGTTACACTCAGAAAAAAATAAAAAAGATGTCACGCATGGTGTAGGCACAACTAGGCTAACACTTTGGCAGTTTTGTGCTGTCCTGAGTTAGTATTTTTCCTGCTTCCTCCTTCCTCAGAGCAGTTCCACTTTATTCCTTGGTCTCATCCTTGGGTTTCAACACTGGATGGCACCTGTGTGTCAGCTTTCACAGAATATACAGGTCAACTCAGAGGGGTGGGCTGTATCCTTCATAGACTCTGAAGGCCAGGTCCTATTCAACTTTGTGCCTCTTCAGGAGGTCCATTCTTACCTCTCACACACCAGGTAAATAATCTGGGAGGTGCTATCCTAGAGTATCTCTTTAGTTTTAGACCCAGATTGCACCAAGGACTTTCAAGATCCAGGGGACTGCTAATTCTTAGGAAATTTATATGATTAGTGCTTCTAGGTAAGTCCTAAGTTGGTGCTCCTTGGTGATTCTTACTTCCATTTCCTCTTGTCACATACATAGTTATGCACACTGACAACTGAGCATTCACTGGGTGCAATGCTTTTAATCACCATGTGCCCTGTTGTGTAGTAATCTTGACCTCTAGCACATCTGTAGATGGAAAGGCTAGACATACATGGGTTAGGATTGCCTCTCTGAAAGGATAAAGTATAACATCCTGGTACGGCATTCAGGGCTCTGTGGAGGCTGGCCATAATTTAGCTCACCAGCTGCATCTCCACTGTTCCCCAAACTGAGTACCTCACCAGTTTCTGTCCTTCGTGCCTCTCTGTCTTTGCATACACCATTTCCTCTTCCTGAAAGCCCTTTGTTCTCTGCTCTTCGAGATGAATGCACTCCTATTAATCCTTCAGGATGCAGATCAAACTCTTAAAACACCTCTCCTTTCCCCAATGCCAAGTCATGTTTACTCTACTCTCTAATACTACATATGTACAGGATCAACTACAGATCTCTGTTGTGGTGCTTAGGCACTTTATTTGCATATCTCTGTCTACAAGCCCTGCAGACTCTGAGCTGCTCTAGGGCTGCATCAGCCCTTGTGTGTGGCCTACTCATGGCAGATATTCAGGAAGAGTTTGTGACAGTCAGGAGCCTTGAGCTAGCTGGTTTTGCAATGTTTGCTCAGTAAAGGGGGAAAGAGGCAGGTTATTTTGTGGAGGAGATGAGGGAAGGGACAGGAGCAGAACCTGAAAAACTAGGACAAGCCCAATGAAGAGTGGCCCACATGGCTAGAGTTATGGAGTGACGTAGGGAGGGGACACCAGGAGAGGTGAGACTGTAGTCTTAGGCAGGGAAGAGATCACAGAAGGCCTTAGAAGTTGAAGCTGGAGAATTTAAATTTTATTCTGATGACATCAAATGTCCTTGAGTATGGAAAAGACATGGTGAAAGCTGTGCTTTGTGAAGGATTCAGGGCTGGGAAGGGCAGATTGGAGGGGGAGAGGAACTCCTGGTGAGCACGCACTGTTGGACTAACCCACTGGCGTGGATTAGGACCTAAATCAAGGCAATGGCAATAGGGATGGAGTGGAGGAAATAGAGGTGAGTGAGCTTGCCAAGAAATCCTGCAGGATTTGGTGACTGACTGGATTTGAGGGAGGGATAAAAGAGTCAAATTGGACAC
Source organism: Phyllostomus discolor (assembly GCF_004126475.2). Taxonomy (NCBI): domain Eukaryota; kingdom Metazoa; phylum Chordata; class Mammalia; order Chiroptera; family Phyllostomidae; genus Phyllostomus; species Phyllostomus discolor. The sequence continues at coordinate 126,687,511 of NC_040908.2, forward strand.
TGACATTTTGTGCTAGTTTGCTGGGAAAAGAATGAGGCAATTGTTAGCAGCATGAGAGCATGGAGGGGCATGGAGCGGAGAAGGCAAAGGAAGGTGGTTGATTCCCTTTGGAATCAGGGGAGCCATAGGTAGTTTCTTGCATGCCCCTTATATCCTTACACAGGAGAATGGTAAAGTCCAAATGAAGGCTCAGTCACTGGTGGCAGAATCCAGGCCTCCTGGTCGTCTGCCCTGGGCCTCTTATCCTGTGCCTCTGGAGCACAGTGGGTTTGGCCAGAGGGGAGTTGCCAGAAGGTCCAGCTGGAGATTCCATTTAGGCAATAAAAAATGGGAAAGAGACCAGATTTGGGGTAAATTCAGCCTGTAGGGCAGCTAAGGCTGGAGCCTTATAGATCAAGAACTCAGAGGGGAAGTGTCTGCCGGCAGCCAATGTCAGCGAGGGTGTGAAGGCTCATAAGTCCTCCTTTCTGTCCTGTTGCCTGGTTTGTGGGCTTATAGGAAGTGGGGAGATCCTTTATGGAATCGGCACTCATACTTGCTAGTGCTTGGTGTGGGTACATGTGTAATAAATGGTTTTTCTGGGACTGCAATCACCAATCTGTAGTTCTTTGGAAAGATGTATTCCAAGATCCAAGCACCTTGTCTTTTTCTAGAAAAACTTGAGGGACACATCCAGCCAGTCATGAGAAGTTGCCTATGTAGTATTGGAGTGGGGGTGATGGAGGAGGCACCCCTCTGGGGAAGGCAACCAACCCTAAGTGAGTGTAGGGCCAGTATCAGGGATCCAGATAGTTGGGGGAGGGCCAAAGCTGTCAGATGAGTGGGAGGACTTTATCTAGAATCTTTACCATGGCCAAGAGACTCAGTGACTTGAGGCTGGATTTCCTCCCCTCCTTACCCCTCCCTTCCACGCCTCTCAGCTCAGTCTCCAGCCTCTTAGGATGGGCCCTGCCTTTGCCATGGCACAGTGTTCACCCCAGTTTGATAAGGCCAAGCTAGGTTAATGCATGTAAAACATTTAGATCATTGCTGGGCATGTGGTAATTGCCAAATAAAAACAAAGACGTAGGGAATGCTGGGATTTGACTCTGAGGGAAAGCTTGTCAAGCCTCTTGGCTCTTTTCAGCTACATAACTGGGTCTGGCAAGTTACTACTGCATATTGTTTTGAGTTTTTCTGTTTATGCTTTTTTTTTTAAACTGATACCAGAATGTATGCACGAGCTTGCTCACCCATACTAAAGACTTGAGATTTGGGTTGTTTACGTCTCAGGGAGGACTTATGCAGAAGTGAGTAGGTGGAGTGCCTGCTACTAACAAATCTTTAGGAAGAGATTTTCACCCAGGTGTAGATCGCATCCTGGCCTCTCCTTGGGCCTACAGCTGTTGCAGTGTTCCCAGGTGGCTCTGATTTGGGTACACAGGCATACCTCATTTTATTGAGCTTTGCTTTATTGTGCTTCACAGATGTTGTGTTTTTGAAGGTAGACCTTTGGCTAACAAAAAGGTTACAACTAGCTTTATTGCAATACTCACTTGATTGCAGTGGCCTGGAACCAAACCCGCCTGTATCTGTCTCCTCCTTGAGTACAGGCATAGTGAAGGAGGTGATCCAAATCTCAGGGTTTTTGTGCCTGCTTAGAGATTGCCAGTGCTTGCTGGACCCTGGGAGTGTGTTGTAGTAGCATAGTCAGAACTCCTGCCCTGACTCCCAGGTAAAGCATAAATCTATAGTGACTTAGGAGCATGGTGGAATGCACCAGTCAGATGTAGCTGGGCCTCTCATCTGGGCAGGGACTACTCTGGCCTGGAGAACCACTCCTGTGACTGTACTGGGGTGTCCTGAGAAGCCTCAGCAAACTTCTCCCACCTGCTTCTGACAGAAAGGCCCAGAGGGCCCTACCAGAAGGAACTCCTTGGGTTGACGTGTGTGTGCACGCGCGTGCACATGAGAGAGGGAGGGAGAGAGAGAGAGAGACAGAGAGACAGAGACAGACAGAGAGAGGGGGAGAGAAGAAAGACAAAGTTATGTAGGAGCTAAAACATCTATTTTAGGGGTTAAGCCACTGGCCATCTGGTAAGACCAAACCTGGGCTACCTTTGTTCCTTGCATGCATATGTGGCAACTCCTTTCTGTTCAGGGGCCAATTTCCTTCTCCCAACACAAGACCTAGTTTCCCCTGAATCAAAGAGGTTTTCTCATGAATAGTTAACTCCATGGTGGGCTGACCACTTTATGGAGACAACAGAGGTATAGACAGGTCCCTCAGAAAGCTGCCTCCAGACAGAAGGCTAGAGTGGAGCTTGGGCTTTGGCAGATTTTACAAGGGGCTTGCCTCATGAGGTAGTGTTATTCCTATTAATAGGGAAACTCTAGAGTTAGAGATTTTAACTGTAGTTATAGTTGATAAGCTTAAGTGATTAATGCTTGTGGAAAGCTGTTATTCCTAGAATGGAATGCATGACTTATATGACTCCAGGAGGTCTGCAAACAATGAAAATAGTATCTGAACCATTGTGTTCCAGGGAGGATGCAGATAAAAAATTGTTTATTAGCAGATTACAACTCTTATCTGATTAACCTTTTCCCCAAACCTTTTACTTACCCTTTTTGTCTCCTTATAAAAAGATTGGTTTGAAATGAGATGTTAAGATGATTTATTAGGGTATATAACCCTCTGTCTTCTCACATCACTGGCATCTGAATGAAACACCCATAAAGATTCAATCCTTGTCTCTACTTAGTGGTTTTGGTAGTGACAGGCAACAGGAATGCCAACTTTCCCTGTTTTACTATTTTATGGGAGGGAAACAGGTATTAGAGAAATAAAGTGATTTTTTTAAGGTCCCAGAATATTAGACTTAATTTATTGTCCAATCAGGGACTCTTCTGAGAGTGAAAGGAGATGAACATATGCTGAATTAGATGGGACCCTGGGATGACAGGAATGTCCCAGGCACAGTGGCATGTGTGGTATCAAACTCCAAATTCAATAAGGAACCAGGACGTGTAAGGGGAGGAGGGACTGGGGAGAATGAATTGCAACAGAGAGAGGGGAGAAATTAGAATTTGAATTTGGGTGGGAAAGGTAGATGCTTCTAATTCAGCAGTTTGCTAAAGCAAAGGAATAGTTCTTGGCTCTGACACCTGACTTGACTAGATGTCATGAAAAATTGTATTATATAAGCTCTTCCTGCAACCAGCCAAAACATCTGGTTCTTCAATAAAAAACTGCTCACTTGGTAACAACCACCACCACCCTGTGTGTTTGTCTAGGTTTCTCTGAGCCTGTGCATTGTAGCCGCACAGTGTCTCAGGCTAGGATTATTGTGCTGTTTCTGAAGATGAGGGAACTGACTCCCACACCACCTCCCTCCTTGCCCAGCTTTATTCCAGCGTGGCAGGCAGCAGGTTTTCTCTACCATGAGGACTTGGCCTCCCTAATCTCTGAGGATCCTGGTCACTCTAGAATATGGACTTCCAACCAAACAGGCCTCCATTTAAATTCCAGCTCTGCACAGACTTGCTGTTGCTACTTTGAGCAAGTATCTACCTCTCTGAACTTGAAGTTCCTCATCTGCCAAGTGAGAACAGGGCTATTTTATTTGGCTATTGTAAAGACAAAATGAGATGATGCACAGAAAATGTTGGCTGCAGTGCTTGGTACATCGTAAGTAGTCAATAAAAGGTATTATCATTTTTATATTCTCAGGGAGCCTGGGAAAAATCCTTTGTCAAGAGGAGTGAGTTATATCACCCAGATAGAAGCTTATACTGAAATTTCAGGGGGAAGTAGCATTTTTGGGCCTCCAGGTGTGACAAAAAGGACAACCATGGTAGAGGTGAGCAGGAAGACCAGGAGGCAAAAGTACGTGGCAGGATGGGGAACAGCCTGGTTTCTGATGACCGGTCACCAAAGTTCAGGACAAGGGCAGCAAACAGAGGGAGTTCAGAGCCCAAACCAGCTCAGTGAGACGTGGCAGGGGTAAGTGCAAAGTCCTGTCTTTAGGCTCCGATATCAGTTGGTGTGAGTATCCTACCTGACCATGTGGAAAAACCCACATAAGTTGTCTTAGCCTGGGTGCATTATTAGAAGTCCCGGAGTTAGACCTTGCTAGAGGATCATCCCCTTTTCTCAGCACTAGCCAAGACTGGACACACCTACAGGTAGGACCCTGGACAGCACACTTCGGGAGCAGGTGGCAGAGGGACCTTAAATGCTGCAAAGTTGGAGTCCTGACCATAAGCTTTGGAAGGACCCAGGGAACAGTCTGGAAGGCACCAGGCTATGATTACTATTTTCAGGTGGGTGGGGGAGCCACCATGTTCTGTGTTGCTCAGAGGGTAAAGTTGAGGGTCAGTGTGGGTGACGGTAAAGGGAAGAAGAGGAGGTGGATTTCAGTTTGAGATGATGTAAGAAATTCCAAATAACTCAAGCTCATCTCTAGGGCCAGGCAGCTGCCTGAAAGCATGCATTCGAGTCTACCTGAAGAGGGTATTGTCCAAGCAGTACTGACTAGAGAGAAGTTTGTGAAATAACAGGAGGGGCAGTGTTTGCTGAAAGGTTAAAGGTCTAACTAAAAGTGCTGTAGGATTTGGGGGTGGGGGCAGTAATTGGTGGCTTCTGAGCAGAGATGACTTGTAGAAAATGTAGGGTGGAACGAGGGTGGGAGCCTGGGGAAGGGCAGCCTTAAAGCTGTGCAGAAGCTTCTCTGTCTCATGTCACAGGCTAATGCTCCACTCAGTAACAGGGGTTGGGAGAGAGGAAATGCTCTGAGGAACTGCCTTTGTGGGCTGAAACTGAGGCTATGATCTCAAAGAAGTGGTTATATTGTGTATATTCTCTGCCAATGGTCACCTTGGCCCATCTGCTTGATAGGGGTATGAAGGCTCTTATACCATCATGGGTCACCCCTTGAAGATTTTGAGGACACAATGTCCTGGTCCCAAAGAACTAGAGGAATGTGGCTGGGGCACTGGGCTCACAGCATCCAAGACACTGGGAATTCTGACTTGTCTGCAGCCTGGGCCACAGAACATGCTTCCTGCCCCAAGGGGAGGTGGGAAGGGCTGTGGGCAGCAGGGCCTTATTCACGTCGGCTGAGGTTTTGGGTGGGGTACATGGGAGGAGGATGGAGAGTGCTGTGGTTAAGCAACGTGGATGTCTGAGGACCACACTCTCCTGGCCTGGGTGGCAGGGAGCCTGGCTAGGCTGTAGGAGTTGGCCCACTGGATCTAGGGGAATGCTCACCCTTTTAGGAGCTGAGGTAGAGTGTATTCTTAAGTACTCTAGAGTCAATGGATTCATGACCTCATTTATGATTTCAGTTACCAAATGATTTTTGACCACCCTCTGTGCTGAATACTGAGATGGCGGGAGCATGCAATGAGTAAAACATACCTTTCTAGATGAAATTTAAGGAATGTACTCTTGATTCAAAATAGGCAGTAATACCTGCAGAGAAAACACAGTGAACATAGAAAGGAGAAGTTGGGGCACCTGGCTTGCTGAGGAGGTGGCACTGGATGTGTGTGTGGAAGGAAAGACAGGGACCAGAGACATCCCTTTCTGCGGGAATGAAGGGCATTTGTAGCAGAGGGAACAGCAATGTGCAAAGAAAGGCATGGGGACAGTAAATTATGGGGCACACATGGGAAACAGACAGTGGTCTGGTTTGACTGGAACGGAGTGGTAAGTGAGGTTAAAGAGGGAACCAGGGATTGAAGTTATCAGCTATTAAGTCCCCACCACGCATAGGCACTGAGCCCAGAGGCATCTGCGCCTACCTCTCACAGGAGCCTTTCAGGGCTTTAACCGAGGAGGGAACTGACTCAGGATAACTGACTTTCCTATGGTTCCTTAATTGATGATTGGCTGAAATAAGACTTTTGCTCTGTCTACCCGGTCCCCAAATACATATTCTTTCCATAGTGTCTTGCCACCACAGTGAGAGTCTAGATTACAGTTATACCTCAGTACTTTTGGCTTCAGAGCCCGTCAAACCCTGTACTCATTGCATTTTGATGAGAGAAAAATGTGTTGGCACTTGGCAGCTGCTCGCCACTCGGAGCCCCTCTCTCATGATGAAACAGAGGTCAGTGTGTCAGTCTTATGAACAGTTCAGTACTGGTCGGTTTTGGCACTCATCACACGTTCTGGAATGAATTAACGATAAATACTGAGGTACCACTGTATTTAGTTTTAAGTTTACTGTGAAGGTCAGCTCTTCATGTTGAGGCAGGAAGGTGGCTGGTGTGCACATATCAGATGACATTAACCTTTGAGAAGCATTTGGTGGACGTGGCCAGATCATTATGATGCACACCTGACCCCAGGGAATATATGCATAAAAACACGTGCATATTTAGGAATTCAACCTCGAACACAGTAGGAATTGCACTGTTGTTCATGGCATCATAGAAACTTACTCCCTGGTACTACAGGCAATTGCTGATTTCTTGGCCAAATTCCTCTATTTTCTCTCCCACCCAAGAAAATATATTAGAATGGGGCAAGGTTATCCAGAATCTTCTCTAATTTATACAAGAAGATTCTTGGCTTTAGCTACTTTATCATACAACCTACCTCACCTATGGGGAATCGTGAAGAGATGGTAAGCAAGATGATGCTCTGGAGCCAGTGGAGGGGTGGGGGAGGTGTGGGAGTCAGGGAAACCTGGGCAGTGACCCAGGTGGGGCTGTGGGGTGGAAAGGAGCAGTCAGTGCAGTTCCGTGACATGTTCCAGGAGCCTGCCCATGCAGGGGAGTGGAGTGGGTGTGGGGATACCTGTGTGAAAGGAGAGCATTGTTTCCACAGTGACATGTTCAGGTTCTGAACAAGTGGGTGCTGGGGGTGGCCGCCTGCTGAAGTTGGGGTTCTTTCTTATTCTGTGTCCTGAGAACCTTATTGTTGAATAAGTCCACCCAAGGCCCCATCCTCTGTCCAGCCTGGCCTCCCTTCTGGAGCTCAACCCAGATCCAGGCCTGGCCCCTGCACCTTGCTTCTGACCTCAGGGAGGACCTGGGTTCCTTCAGCCTTCCTAAAGGCAAAGTTTCCCTCAGCCAAGAGAGAAAGCCTAAGACCACTTGGGAAAGCTGGGGGGCTACAGAGGAAGTATTTGGGCTGCAGTGTCTTAGGATCTCATGTTCACAGGGGACTTCAGGTAGGACAAAACTCGACCTTCATGTTCTGCCTACTAATCCTGACTACTTTGAAAGTTTAAGAGCTACTCCAGGGTCACAAATCCACTCCTCAAGTGTCACGATTAATTACTTTTGAAAGAGAATTTTAAGTAAACACAGTGACAACTGAATAAAGACTAGTGTTCAGGGGAAGGACCCTGCAGGTTGCACGAGACACGCACCTCACAGCATCTGTTACACACTGTGCATGGAAACCTTTCTTCAGCAACTCCAGGCGTGCTCACCTGTTTGGCTGTAGGTGTTCTACATGAGTGTGATGTCCACTAGGACCAATTGTGGGGCCTCTCTGAATCACAAGTACAATCTAGCTGTCATCTCTCAGGGCCACCGCTGAGTTAAATGGGCCTCCTGAGACAAGTGCTGGGGGACACCTCCTGCTCGTAGGCTAAAGCCTTTCACAAATGTGGTCAGGGTCTGGTCCTTCCTCTCCCCACTCCTAAAGTCCTATTTCAGTTGCAGCCTCCATGTTTGGGGTCTCCCAAATCCATCTCCCCATCTCTCTCTGCCAGGTGTCTCCTTGATCATCATAAACTCTGCTCATGGTCACTCAGCCAGGCACTGGGTGAGGCTGGTGGAATGACTGAGGAAGGGGCGGTGAGGGTCTGGTCGCCCACTGTCCTGTCACACACTGCTGCAGAGAGACAGAAAGCTCAGAGCATGTGCCCTGTGGTTGTTCCCCTGAGATCTGCCTAACTGGGGGCTGGCTTCAAGAGATTTGGCAAATTCTTGAAGTCATATTTTCCCCTCCTGATCTCAACGTTTAGGCCCTGTTAAGGGGTCTTGGACTTGGCTAAACCCATCTTTGGGGACAGCGCAGTTAGGGACATGTTCTCCAAGAGAGGAGAGGTGGGGGGTTACATATTCACTGGCCAGGCACTGAGCGGGTCATTTACTCTATCCTCTCTCTTAAGCCTCTGATCTGTGGAGCACCTATTCTTATCTCCATTCCATAGTAACCTGAGACATTAATATGCATTACCCAAGCCCAGGATTTAAACCCAAGTCATCTGACTCCAAAGCTTGGACCCTTTCTTCTTCCCCCTGCTCCTCTCCTTCTTCAGGGACATGAGAAAGGAGTCGCAGAAGGCTTTGGGTTGGGCTGGGCTGGCAGTGTGGGCTCTGGTATCAGCACTGTCTTCCCCTTCTGTGGCCCTTGTAAATCACACTGGCTTCTCCACGTTTCACTTTGAGTCTGAGGCACTATTCAGGTTTCTCCCATGGAAAATAGTGGCCCAGCTTTATGGACAACAAGAGGTAAGAAAAGGGAGAGGCCCCCAGGAAATTCTGCAGAGGTGTCTCTCCTCTGGGGTCAGACTGACAGACTTCCAGGAGCAAGACCCCAGGGCCCCCAGGGAGGGAAGACCTAGGGCCCAGAAGTTCTCCAGCCAGCTTCTCTTTGATCTGCAAGATTGCGTGCAAATGGGGGATTCCTGGAACACTTTTCCTGGGAAAGTCCCTGAACCTCTCTCTGGCCTAAGTGCTCTTAGGGGAGGGAAGTGATCCCAGTGGCAAGTGTCTTATGACTGCTGAGCTGAGGGTAGGGGCCCAGCGCTGCCCCACCCCTCCCTCCATCAGCCTGCTCTGGAGTTGTTGACTTGGCTTAAGGAGAAGAGGGCTGGGCCCAGGGCTCTTGGCTCCTTGAAGGCAGCTTGACAGCTGGGCAGCTGGGGTTTCCTTCTGCAGCATGCCCAAGTCTGGCCTTGCTAAATGGTCTTGGTTCTCAGGTGTGACTGCCTCAGAGCCGGCTTACAAATTGTCTTTCTCTGGGTGTTGTGTAAGGTTTGAAGATGTGAAGCAAAGTCTACTTTAGACTAAGAGGGAAGGGGCATGAGTGGATGAGAACAGCGGCCCAGCTCCAGAGAGTTTTACCTTTTTCTGATAGCCTTGCCGTGTTTCCAAGATCAGTTTGCTGGGAATGCCAAAACAAAGTACCACAGACTGGGTAAACAACAGACATTTTTTTCCTCACAATTCTGGAGGCTAGAAGTCCAAGATCAAGGTGTTGGCAGGGTTGGTTTTTCTGAGGCTGCTCTCCTCGACTTCTAGAGGTCCATCTGCTCCCTGAGTCTTCACACGGTCTTCCCTCTGTACCCACCTGTGTCCTTCTAAGGATACCAGTCCTATTGGATAAGGGCCCACCCTAATGTCCTCATTTTAACTTTATTACCTCTTTAAAGATCTCATTTCTTTTGAATTTTAATCATTGTTCAAGTACAGTTTTCTCCCTTTTACTCCCATTCCAGCCCACCCACCCTAAAGATCTTATTTCTAAATACAGTCATATTCTGAGGTACTGAGGGTTGGAACTTCAACATATGAATTTGGGGAATGGGTATATAATTTAGCCCATAACAGTATATTTCCAAAATCCTCATTGGGCAAGACTCATGGTGAGGGAGAGGTCTCACTGCTGGTCCTGCCAAAGACGAAGGGGGACCCAGCCCAGGAAAGTCCAGGCAGAGCCGATCCCCTGCAGTCTGGGCTGTCTGGTTGCACTGGTTCTGTGTGGTGTCTCCATTTGGCTCCCATGTGTCCCTCGGCCCCCAGTGGAGACAGGGCTGCTAATCAGTTCCCTGCTAACAACATCCAGCCCAGGCCCGCAGAGGAAACCCCCTTCTCCTCGCACTGAGGCAGGAGCCAGGCTGTTGTTGACAGTGCACACAGCCTGTCTTTAAGGAAAATTCTTTGGTCTCCCCACTGGTTTAAACTTTTCTTAATGCAAAAGGAAAACTATTGCATTGGTTCAAAATTAAAATGTTTAACAAATGTTGAACTGAACATTCAAAATACAGAATAAATTTTGCTTAATTCAATTACTATTTGCCTAGAGCCTGCCAAATTCCGGTGCCTGTGCCCCTCCCCAGGCAGCATGGGAAGCTTGTGGGAGGTAGCTGGCTGCAGGCTGAGGTTACACCGGAGAGTCCTGAACACTCTAGATGATAGAGAAAATGTGCTAACTCAGATCTGTTTTTTTTGTTGTTGTTGTTGCTTAGCATTCTAAAATAATAGAATGAGGCGAAATGCCTGCTTTTATCATCCGTTAGGGGAAGTCACATCCTCGTCTTCTGTTGGTCCTTTGGGAGTATAATTGCATTCATCTATTATGTATCTTGTCCATGCCAGGCCCAAGCATGGCCAAGTTCCTCTCATGGTAGAGCTGCCTGCACCTCAGAATATCAGGCTGCAAAGAGAGGGGCCTCAGGTATGGAGAAAGTGAGAGTGGAGAGGCTGCTATGGACAACTCCCCGCCCTTATTTCAGGAAGCTGGCCATGTCTGTCTGTGTGTCTGTCTGTTGGTCTGTCTCTTTCTCCTCTTCTCCCTTTTCTTGACACTCAGATACACATGCCTTTAACATTTTGTGTCCGCCCACATTTACCGAGTGTCCACTTGAATGAGGTTCATTGGTAGGCTCTGTAGATAAAAAGGTGAATAGCATGTACTCCTTGCTCTTAAGCTTCTTAACTTAGAAGGGGAGACAGACATATTGAGGAACTGTGTCAACAGCACTCTAAGTGAGATGATAAAGGTGGGTACCACGTATGGCAGGAGCAGAGTGGAGAAGTAGTGGTGTTAGGAAAGGTTTCCTGGGGTTAATGCATTTGGATAAAGCTTTAGAATGGGTGGGATAGAGACAACCATCCTCCCCCCCCCAAAAAAAAAAAAAAGAAATAGAGAAAACGGGAAAATCTTTCTGGATTTAGGGATTTATGGAGTGACCCCTTATGATTGGACCTGAGCATATGACTTGCAACTAGGAGGGTGGATCTTGCTGGAGAAATTTGATGGCCAAGCTACAGAATACAGCTTTGTTCCTGAAGCAGTGGGGAGCTGTGGAACATTTGAGAGCAGGGGAGTAATATTATGAGCTTTATGGACATATCCTGTTTGCACTGGGAAAGAGATAGGTCGAAGAAGAGTCAGCTAGAAGTAAGAAGCTGGAAGGAGGCAGCTTTGTCAATCCAGGTGAGAGATGATGAGGGTCTGAAGAAGTTTGGTTAGGTGTTAGGGCCTTCAGGGAGTCTGAGTGGCACTGTAGAAAGAACACCGTATGAGTCATCAGGAATTTAGGTTCATTTCTCAGCTCTGCTGGCCCCTAGCAAGGGAAGGTGGGATCCTGTGCCTCCCTCTGGAAAAGCCCAGCTCCCCTAAGTAGTGTGTGTGTGTATGTTTAATTTTTTCACTATAAAAAATTCCAGCATACATAGAAGTAGAAGGAATGGTACAACTCTCGTTACCTATCACTCAACTTAAGCAATGATCCATGGCCGGTTATAATTTTTAGGTGGTAGTTTCTGAGATGAAACTTTTTGGAAGTATTCAAGTTGAGGTTACATTTGAAACATTTCTCTGAATCTGTCTCTCTTCAGGTTGAGGCAGGGAAATGACTTGATGTCCATTTGTTCCTCCCTGGAGGTCAATCTGTGTGTGTGTGTGTGTGTGTGTGTGTGTGTGTGCACGTGTGTGTGTGTGTGCACGCGTGCGCGCACATTCTCTGCTGTGAGAAGGAGGATGATGGTAGCTTTCTTTGAAGGGTGCATTCTTTCTTTGGGGGGATTGATGAGGCACACTGCCAGCAGGTTCCTGTCAGTGGGGTGACATTCCCTCTGCCATGGGGGCAGGCAGGTGTGGCCAGAGCAGAGAGTAGAGGTAAAGATGGCTTGGGAGGGTGGTTGTAGGATCAGACTCCCTCTTGATCCATTCACTGAAGGGTGCGTGTGGCCTGGGAGCCTGATTCACGCCAACCAAACTGACAAGGCTAATCTGTAAACCAGACACCAGTGGACTAATTCACTTTGGCAGGCATTGTCCAGTGGCCACAATACGAACGCCTGCCCTCCCAGACTGTCTTCCTGGCATTATCCTACCTGGGAAAGTGAATTACAGGGGCATGTGCAGGTTGTGGGGGAGCCGGGCTCCCAGACAGAGGCGCCATGTGGATGGTAGGGCTATCACTCAGGATTCTGTGGGGCCTCCTTGCTGCTAGTGATCACTCCTCGACCCCCAGAGATTCCTTATCGGTCACCAGTGTGCCACACAGAGCAACACTGACTAGTTCTTGTTTTACTGGGAGTGACACAGGTCTGGTGGGGAATGTGGTTATTATTTATTCTACTTAAAAGTCCTCTGAGTTCAGCATCAATTGAAAAAGTAGGACCAGAATCAGGCAGATGGAGACCAAAATATCTATTCAAAAGCTGATAAAGGTGTTCGAGAATGTGGCTAGTAGGGTTCCTAGTGCATCCCTTTACTGCTGAGTTACTGCTCACCTCTCTCAGGGCCCTAAATGAATACAGGCCTCCTGCTGTCAAGGCAGCTCTGGAAAAAGAGAGGGAAGGATGGGGCTGGGCCACACATGCTCAGTTCCTCCTCTCATTCCCACCAGTCAGATACTTAGCTGTCCCCAGGTGAGGAGGTCCAGGAAAGAGAGAATGTCAGTGTCCTCCCATTGGATATCCCCATGGCACTGTGAAATAAATTAAATGCAGGTGTAAGCTCATGTTGTGGGTCTCAGCAGAGGCTCTCTTGGACAGGTAGGAGTGGAGATGCTGTCATCAGGAAGGAGAATCATCTGGGCCTTGCAAAAGTAATTTTGATGGACAGAGACTGGAAAAGAGACCTTTAGCTTGAGGGGACAGCATGAAGAAAGCACAACGAAGTGAGAATGCACTCCTGTGGCTGGAGTATCAGGAACTCAGAAGATTGTGGTTGGAGGTAGCCAAGGCTTAGTGAGGAAGTGCTATATAGTGGTTAAGAACATAACCTTGGAGTCAGAGAGTCTGGGTTCAAATCCCATTTCTACTTCTTCCTGGATGTGTGATTTGACTAAGATATTTAACACCTCTAAGGTTCATTTTCCTTGTCTGTAAAATTTAGACAATAACAATTATGAATATTGATGTATGAGATACATATAAACACTTGACTGAGTGCCAGGAGACTGCCTAGTAAGTGGCAGCCACTATTGTTACCATCATGAGTCCAGAGCAGTTTGGGGTCAACTGAGAAATGCCTGGAATGCCAGATCATGAGTTTGGATGCTGTGAGAGAGGCAGGTATTGCTCAGGTGAGAGGAGGTGCTCAATGCCTAGGTTCTGAATACCTAAACCCAGGATGGAGCAGGTGGAGTAGAGAGGGTGAGATGGAGGAGAACATCCTTGCAAGAAGCCATCCACAAGGACCTGTCCACTGTTGGAAGGTGAGGGAGGGGGTCCTAGAGGAGGCTGGGTATGTATAGTTTAAGGAGGTCCCAGGAACTACCAGGCAAAGGCAGGACCATGCTGGCAGTTTCTGAGAATGCTGAATCTCAGGGGCTGCTAGGAAATACTCACTAAGTTGATGAGTATTTGAATATTTTGATCTGGAGCTCACAAAATCAGTCTAGTTTTGTCAGTCATGAACATGGAGACAAAATCTGGATTTTCCAGAGACTACAGAAAGAAAAGAGAAGGGACTGAGCATAGAACCTGCCCCAGGACAGTGAGTGGAAGCCAAGATAGGACATTTGGTGAAGTGGAGGATCTGAAAGAACTCAAAGAGCACTTCGTCCCAAATGCCAATGAAGGAGACTGTCTCAGGGCTTTCAGCACTGATGAGATGCCAAGGAAAGAAATCCCAGCCGACCCTAACCGATCGCTGGTCTCAGTGTGCTAGATGTATTAACTCATTGAACCTTCACCACCACCTATGGGTTGGGTACTTCTTTCTGCTCAGCTTATAAATGAGGAACCTGAGGTACAGAGGGTACATGTCTTATTCTAGGACACATTGTGAGTAGTGTCAGAAACGGGGTTCTAACCCAAGTAGTCTGACCCTCCAGCTTGCACTTTAAGCCCACCCTAGACTGTCTCTAGGAATCAGAACCAAAGGAGCTCAGTAGATGAGGGAGCAGCAGCAGTGTATGTGGGTGGAAATCTTATTGCACAAGGTGTCAGAGAGAATGGGAGATGAACCACGAAGTGATAGCTGGGGATGTGGGCCAAAGGAAGGCTTTTGGGATAGCCAAGGCTTTAATATTTGTGGGCTGAGAGGAAGGAGCAGGAGAGGGGGAAAGATGCAGATTCAGCTTAGAGAGGGAACAATTGAGAGGCTGGACCCCAGTGATAAGAGATTAGGGGATCTGAGAGCAGAAAGAAAATTTGGGGTGTAGAGAAAGGGAATTGCAGGATTCCATTTCTCACCAAAGAAAGATACACAGTTTGTTGAGGAAGAGTCTCATGATAAGAAGGAAACATGAGATTAAAGGTCTGGGTGCACGAATGTCTGATGAAGCTGTATGCATTGTTAAGCATCCTGGAGCAGAAGGAAGGAGACACCTGAGCTTGCCTCCCCAGGCAGAGGGAGAGTCAGGGCAAGTTGTGACCGGAGAGGCAGAGTGAGTTGGGAGCAGGTTCAGTGAGAGCTGGGGAGGTGGCTGGAGAGAGGTAGGCAGAGTTTCAGGGGATGATCCTGCATGCTGACTACTGACGTGCACAGGGCTGACGGGTCTTGGAGTAGGGAGGCCCCATCCTCTCTGTTCGGAATGAGAAGTGGTGAAAGAAAAGCGTGGGAGGGTGTGGCAGGGTTCTTGAAGTAGGCAGGCAGCGGGGACAGGCTGCCAAGGTCTGGTTATGCTCAGAGAAGGGGAGTTCTGAGAGCCCTGCAAGCCCCTCTGAGAAGGATCCTGCCCTCTGGTCCTTCTCCATTATTGTTGGAGAAGAAGGCAGCCTTCAGGCAGCTCCTTTCACTGGTTCCCTATTGCCCAGTGGATGAAGGTCAAGTTCTAGGGTGAATGAGGTGTGGGACACTTCACAGGCTGTTTCTAGCCTCATTTGCTGCCGTTCTGCCCCAGTTCTCTGACCACACAGAGCCACATGCACAGCCCCTCTCCGCCAAGACTTTCATACCATGGGATGCGCTCTTTGCTCCTCTTGCAGTGCATTTATGCCTGCTGTTGACCTGTAGAAGTCTCACTTGCTCCATGAAGCCTTCTAGAAGTGCCCACACTGTACTGTTTCTCCTTCCTCCTGCTGCCCTGCCCTGGGCATGCTGAACTTTTCTCCCCTGGGCATGCACATTGTGCTGGGTTGTAGCCAGGCGTGCCTCTTTCTCCCTCAGGATCCCTGGGGCCTCTGTGGTGTCTGGCACCTGCGATCTTCCCCTAGAATTTTCATTATCTTGAATGAATGGATGATGAGGTGAGCCTTATTATCTGTGAAATGATCAGGCAAATGATCCACTTTTGAAACTCAGCTCATCTTTGAAACTAACTTCTATGTGCTGTTTTGCGTGTTAATAACATTAGCAGCTAACTGCCATCTGAACTTAATTTTACAGATGATGGGAATTTCAGGGAAATGCTGTTTTTCTTCTCACAAAGGAATATCATGACTGCTTTAAACTTAGATCATTAATTAATTTATGAATTTGAAGTCTAAATTGGAAAAAACCAAAGTTTGTTGGCTTTGGCTCATGGATTCCAGACAGAGGCCCAATTCTACATGCAACCTTCATGTTCTAATTGACATGGATGAGAGATGAAAGATTTTTGGCCCTTGGTAGATAAATAACTTAGTCTTAACATTTATTCCCCCCTCCCCCGCCATAGCATCTGCTAGCATAGGTTTTTACTGATAATGGGACAAATTGTATTTGTAAAATAGATAAACAAATCTAAAAAATAGTAATAGATTGATAGTTGTGAGTCATGCATTTTTATGACAGTTCTTTTCTGGTCTACATATCTGTTTTCAAGTAAAATACTATCTGTAACAGGGTCTAAGGGGGTTAGCAGTGGGTGGGGACCCCATGAAGGTAAGGTAGGTACACAAGGGGGTGGGTAGCAAGCAGTAAGCCTCTTGGTCTCATGTGTTTTGAGTTCTGTTTCATTGAAAGATGGAAGCCAGCTTCTCTGTCACACAGCTCTTCACTGCTTCGGGCCATTCAGCAGGGCAAGGTAGTGAGGGGGGATAGCAAGCAGGGACTTAGGTGACAGACAGACTGGGCTCCACTGAGGACTTTCAGCAGCTTGTGACCTCATTAGTATCTTCATATCTTTGTTTTGCTGCCTCTGGCTCTTCCATATAAAACCTAGCCCAGCTCCTGTCACATGTCACTGCTCCCTCACCAGCCGCATTTGGGGCTTGTAATTATATCCCGTATAGCAGGGGTCCCCAACCCCGGGCTGTGGACCGGTACCAGTCCATGGTCTGTCAGGAACCAGGCTGCATTGCAGAACTGAGTGTCAGGCGAGCGAGCAAAGCTTCGCTTGCATTACTGCTTGAGCTCTGCCCTGTTGTCTCCCCTTCCTACTGCCCCCATCTCTGGAAAAATTGTCTTCCATGAAATTGGTCAATGTTGCCAAAAAGATTGGGGACCACTGCCTTATAGCATCACCAGGAAGACTAAATGAGATAATGAGGACAGTCTTCACAGGGGCTGCTGATTCAGGAGGAGATAAGAAACCCTCTGTGAACTTCCTGAGCAGGCAGCTCTTACAAACAGGTGGAAACTGCACAGGCATGGACTAATTTGCCATCATTCAATGTACTGTGGAGTGCTGTGGGGTAAGAGGCAGGCCACCAGATCTAAGCGGCATCTTAGAGCATGTGAGGTGTTTATTGTCTGTTCCTGGTCCTTCACATCACAGCATCAAAGAGGACACTCTCATTTATGTTTACTTCTCAGACCTACTTTTTCTGAGACTCAGAAGGAAAGGAAAGAACCCTCCATCCCAGGTTTTTAAGTGACCACTGGGAGCCCCACCCCAGTGAGGGTGCAGATGTATTTATCTTAACACTGTGTAAGGACAGTGTTAAGGGGCATACTGATGGGGCCGGGGGACATGGGGATGCTCTGTCCCTGGACACTGTCTGGCTCCCCATCTCACTCTTCCCAAAGGCACAGATTCCTGCCTCTTAGCCTCTCCCATCCCTTTCCTCGCTGGAGCACCTGCATCCTTTGTCTTTTGAGACCTGCCCAAACCATTCCTCAGCAGGCCTGAGTTAAGGCCCATGGATGTGGTCACTGAGATTGTTGTGGCCTCTTTACCACAATAAACCCCTGAATTAGGGAGAAGGACCAGCTTGGGGGCAGAATGTCAAGAGCAGAAATGGGAGGTGAGAACTGTCAGAGGTAGATGAAACGAGTGTTTAAAAATGTTAAGCAAAGACATAGAGGGAAACTCCATGTCAGCTCTGCAGCATTCCTTAAGCCCAGGTCAGATGTGCCCTTTGGGTGTGAGCCATGGCGCCCATTTCCTGGCCAGACCCCATGCTCCTCCTTGTGGGCTGGGCTTGGGGTATCTCTTGCTCATGGCTTTGGCGTGGTGTTTCTCTTAAGAAGCTCACCCTACAAGGAGGAGGCAGGATGTCACCACTGCTCCTGAGTCTGGGAGGAGGCTAAGCTGGGAGGAAGTCTGGCCTCATGGCGCCTGGAGGTGAGGTGTCGGGTGCCTGGTGCTGCTATTCCTGGTATTCTTTAGCAGGAGCTGTGGAGGGGGGTTCAGCTATGTGATCGAGTCCCCTGCTATTATTACATGTTGGTGAAAGAGCTGTTTGGGATCTGTTGAAAGGGTTGTGGTTTGGCGAGAAAGGCCTGAGCTTTTTGGGTAAGTGCTTAAGTGGAAGCATCTGGGTTTGGAGGTGCCAAAGGAGGCTGGTGGAGGAGTGGTGGCATGTGACAGGAGCTGGGCTGGGTTTTAAATGGAAGGGCCAGAAAGCAGCCTGTGCATTTGGGAGAGCTGAATTCTAATACAAATGTTCTTAGGGATCTTTGGACCTCGCCCTGCAGGGAGTGGCTGGGAATGCCTGGTGCGTACAACTCCCTCACCTGGTGCAGCGGGGAAAAAGATGCTAAGCAAGAAATATTGCATTTGTCTTCTGCTGCCTCTCAGCCTACACCTAGGCTAATAAAGCTCTTTCATCAATTGTGATGGATCTTGGACCCCACCAGTCTCAGCTTAACTGGCTGACAATTCAGAACAGCCTGATCAGGGGTGTTAGGTGAGAATGAGAGCTGGCCTGTGAAAACATTTTCAAAGCTGAAAGCTCTAAATAAATGTTTGTTATTAGGAGTCACTGATATGGTGATTAGATGGGGACAAGTTAAGCATGCTTGTTCGCCTTCAGCAACATTCTTTTCTTTGTATCTTAAGCTTCTATTCACAGACAACAGAAATTATGGCTCCACCTCTCCACTTGTGTTAGGCTCAGTTAGTCACTAAAGGCATTCAGTGATTCTGATAGCAGCTTTCTCAGCATCCTGGTCCCTCTGCTCTGACTCCCCTTTGTTGTGACTGGATGTCTCTCTGTGTCTGGCTCCTCTGTGCTGGTGGAAAGTTAATACCTGTGGCCTTGTCCTGTGGTCCTGATACAAAGTGGATGTCTGTGGGCCCTGCCATTGCCCTGAGGCTAGTTGTGCTGCTTTTCTTCACTGTCAAGTTTTTTCCCTGGTAAGACAAAGACCTCAGGACTGGACAGGACCTTAGGCCTCAGGGATCCAGGTACAGCCTGTGGCTGTGAGAAGGCTCACCCTGATACCCCTGGGAGCCTCTTAGATCCCAATTTAGATCAGTGAGCTCTTTATTTTTCCCCTTAGGGATGGGAATGTCTATCCTTTATTACCTGTTCCATTGTGTTTTGGAAGCAGATGAAGTATTTCACAGATCCACAGGTGGAGAGGAATTTTGGGCCTAGTCCGCCTCCTGCTGCCTTCCTCAGGCAGGCATGGGCTCCTACAGATGGTCTTCCCCAAAAGATGGAATCTGTAAGCTGCTCCATGCCCGGCTCCAGCTGAGCTCTGGGCTCAGCAGCATGGCCCTGCCTGCTAGGAGCTTACTGCTCAGACAAAGGAGTTACACACTGAAGTGGCCATTGCTCTTCAATGAGAGTTCCAGGTGCTGTGAGGGAAGTCTGTCGTGGGAGTAGAGAGGGGGACTGGGTCATGAGCAGTCACTTCTGTGTGTGGAATAGTACAGATCCCTGGGATCACAATGCTGGAGTTGGACCTTGGAAGAGGAGTAGGAATTGAGCAGGTGGAATGGGGGTCCTGGGGTAAAACACGGCGTGGTGAGGAAGCCTCAGAGTAAAGCAGGCAGGGTGAAATTAGCTTGGCCATTGTGTCTAATGGTTGGTGCTCAGGGCTGGGGCTAGGTAGGGCTCAGAGAACTGTCAGTGCTGTGGTTGCAAACCCCCACCCAGTTATGTGTAAAGGACTTCTACACCTTATCTCGTTATATCCCCACAATCCCACCATGTGCATGTTTTTGTCTACATTTTATAAATAGAGAAAGTGAAGCTTAGCAACATTGAGGAACTTGTCCGAGGGCACAGCCCCTAATGGAAAGAACATGGGTCCAAGTGCGGGCCTTCACTACAGAGCCCACAGTCTTGGCTATCTCATGGGTCCTTAACTTCCTCCGCGGGTGACAGGAAGCTGGTGAGGCGTTCGTTGTGCAAGCGCTGGGTGCCTGGATGAGATTTGTGAAATTGACCCTCCTCCTGGCAGCAGGGTGACAGATGAGGGGTGTGTGTGAGGTGAGGCTGCAGGCAGGAAAACCGGTCTGGAAGCCCTTGCAGTCATTCTGAAGGGAGATGATGTGGCCTGAAGCAGGCAGGTGAAGCTGAGGGGATGAATCTGAGTCGAGGTGAGGAAGAAGACTTTACCAAACAGGGTGACCAGCTGGATGCCGGTGAGAGAAGGGAAGGCCGGGGATAACTCCTGAATTGGTGACTGAGGTGGGATGGCGAGCACCGCCTTTTGGGGAAGACCATCTATTGGAGCCCAGTGAACATGAGGACATGGAGAAGGATGTGGAGCCACCTGCTGCCACCTCCCCTGTCCCAGCCTCCATTATCTTCCAGGCTTCCTCAGTTTTCCACTGATAATGAATAGTTTTGTCTTAGAGGTTCAGTAAATTGGGAAAAGTTTCTTCGGGGCTTACAGATTGGAGGGTGCCCTCAGGGGCCCAGATGCATGGAAAGCTTCCAGGGAGATGGCTGTGCACAGCTTCTCTCATCCCTTTCCTGCAAGGTTAAAGAGATGGGGAGGTCACATTTAGGTGGGTAGGATCAAGCATGGTTTGCTGGAAGAGCTGGCCTGAAGAGAAGGTGGGGATTTAGCCAGGAAAGCTGCTGGCCTGGGCGTAAAGCAGGAAAGCAACTGGTGCAGTCAATGAATAACTATCATAATCTGTCCACTGAAGACAAGACATTTGGGTGGTCGGAGCAGAGGCTCACCAAGAGGTATCGAAGTTAAAGTTGCAGCCAAGGAGTTTGAGACCTTCTGGTAAAAGGTATGAATTCTACCCAAATACTTTCTAAGCAGAAGAGTGTCTGGGAGCTGTGTTTGTATTCGGTCAGCCATTCTGCTGATCAGTTAGGCAAGCTTCAGAATACGAAGGTCAGGCCCTCTGCTACTTAAAGGAGTCTGGGCCTCCCTGTGCTTGTGATTCTGATAAACACCAAAGTCTGAGGGCCGCTGGACTAGGTGAATCTTTACTGCAGCGTGAATGGAGAGGCTGCTTGGAGGCTAGGATGAGGTAATGCAGACACAGGTGAGGCTGTGGGGGCAGATGAGATCACCACCAGTAGAGGTAGAGTTTGGAGAGAGGACGGTCTCTGGTCTGACTCAGCAGCACCTGGCTCCCATCCTCCACCCTGAACCGGTCATTGGACAGGGCACCACTTTCTTAGTTCTGGCTGATGCTCTGTCTCCTTGGTTCGTCTCCCTGATGGCTGCATGTTGGAATGTTCTGGAGAGCCTGGGACCTTTGCCTTTTTTTCTTTTCCTTCTCCTTCCTCTTCTTCCTCCTCTGCTTCTTCCTATACTAAAGTTATTTCGTGCAGTTGTTTTAAATACCATCTTTATGCAGACAGCTCCCAAATAGTTATCTGCAGCCCAGACCTCTCTCTGAACACCAGACTCGGATTTCCAAATGCCTTCTCAGCATACCTCCCTAGATATCCTTAGGCATCTTAAACATTTCCAAACAGTCTCCTGATTTCATTCTTCCCCCAACCACCATCCCCTCTCCCCACGCTCACACTCACACAGACATACACACAGTGGTTCCTGCAGTTTTCCCCATTCTCCCAGAGTCTTGGGGTGGGAACCTTGTCGTCATATTTGCCTCCTCTCTCTCATGCCCATGTCTAGTCTATCACTATGGCTTACTGGCTTTGTCCTCAACATGTATCAAGGATTAGAATGTTTATCACTCTGCTTCTGGTCTAAGCTACCTCTCATCTGGTTTTTCTGTGTTCATTGTTGCAACACCCCTGATCCTTGCCCTTGTCCATTTTCTAAGCAGCAGCCTAAGTATTCCTTTTATTTATTTAATTTTCATTTATTTAATTTTTAAAAAAGATTTTATTTATTTATTTTTAGAGAGAGGGGAAGGGAAAGAGAAAGAGAGGGAGAGATATATCAATGTGTGGTTGCCTCTCATGTGCCCCCAACTGGGGACCTGGTCCACAACCCAGACATGTGTCCTGACTGGGAATCGACCCAGTGATCCTTTGGTTCACAGACTAGCACTCAGTACACTGAGCCACACCAACCGTGGTTCATTTATCTAATTTTATTTAATTATGTTTTACTGTGTAAAATTGGTATACAACATTATATACAACAGTATAATTCAGTACTTGTATTCACCACATAGTGATCACCGTCTATCCATCCATCACCTGCAATTGATCCCCTTCACCCATTTCTCCTTCCCCCAGCCCCTTTATGTTCTGGCAACCACCAATCTATTCTCTGTGTCTGAGTTTGTTTTTTTTTTGTTTTATTTTGTTTTGTTTTGTTTTATTAGATTCCACATATAAATGAAATTTTATGATATTTGTCTTTCTCACCATGTCCTAGTGAGTTTTTCTCTTTCATAACAAATTCCATGACTGCTGTTCAGTGGGTAGCTAAGTAAGATGTTTGGTGCCAATCTGCTGTATTTACCTGAGGCCTATCTTGTTTACTCTTGGTCAGAACAATGAGGACAGCTTATACTGATTTTTTAGATGAGAATTGAGGCTCAGGGAGATTAAACAGCTTGTCTGAAGACCTACAGCCATTAGCAGCAGAGCCCTGGTTTTAACTCAAGACTGTCTGCCTGTAGAGTTGTTGGTTGACCAGGAATGTGATTTAGCATTTAGGCACTGCCATCAATTTCCTTCATGTGTCTTTCTCCATCTCTCTCTCTTTTTTAATGCTGTAAATGGCTTCTTGCTCTACTATCCCAAAGAAGTGTTTTCTGTATCATTTAAGAGGCTTTCTCTGAAGGTTAGAGATATATAGCAAGAGGTATTTCTTATTTCTTAACCATTTAAGAGCAGCAGTGGATTATAGGTGACCTGCAAATTATAAGGAAAAGACTTGGGTTTGTTGTGATATGGTGACACTCTACCACCTGTTGGCCACATAGGGAAGGGAGAAGCATGAGATGAAGGGAGGGTTCATTGGCTGAGAGTCCCTTCCCCAGGCCTTGCCTTCCACTCGGGGACCTTGGCCCTCGTCTGGATGCAGCTCCCAGGAGTCAGGACCCAGCTCTGGCACAGGAGACCCTGGAGGAGCAGGGACACCAGGGCCTCCAGACCTGTTTCTGATTCCTTCCTGCATCCAGAACACTGTGAGCCTGCCCCAAACACTTGCAACCCCAACCACTTTTACTGAGAGAAAAGTAGTTTATAAAATGAAGCAAAAACTTGCAGTTCAGTCTGGGTGGAATATGTTCAGGTTTACTTGTACAAAACTTACCTTCATCAGTGGTTCCTGTCTACTTCTGATTCTCCTTGGCTGAACTTGAAAATGTAATAGTTAATGCATTATCTAAATCACTGCTTGCCTCAGAGCACACCAGATGTTGGGCAGCAAGCTGTGGCTCATTTTCTGAATTTCATAAGACATACAGATCCTGCACCCTAATCAACTTTAAGGAGCCAAACCAGCCTTTGTGTAGTGCTGTTCATGTGGCCTTGACATCTGTCCCCAGACACTGTCATTCTAAAACGTGGCTGTTCCTTCTTTGTTGGCTGGTTTTACAGCTATTTTTTCCTGGCTGGTAGCAAAGAGGAGGGAAAGTCCTGCAGTCAGGGGAGTGGCAGCTTCAGACACTCATGGATAGGACAATGACAGCACCTAGAGAGGCCTGTGTGTGAAGGGAAGAGGGAATGAAGAATGGACTACATCTTTAGAATGGACAGACAGCATTTTTCTTGGTATAAGAAGCCTGCCTGCTCATCAGGGTCACATGCAGGGCTCTTAATAGTCCAGGTGTCCAGAGAGAAGGAAAACACTTTTAGGCACTATAACAGCTGCCACTACACTGAGTATTTTAAGAGCAACATCCTCCTCTGTCTGCTTCTCTTCTTCCTGGCCTGGTCGGGCCCCTCTCCTTAGAGTCCCCAGGGCACAGTGTCTATCCCTGTACCTTCCACTCTATGTCAGCCCCTGGGTGGCTACTACAGCTCCCCTTTCACTGGTAGAGAACATGAGTTCAGTTCTGTTAGCCACCACCTGCTTGGAGGTTGCCCTGGTTTTGCTTGTCCCTTTGGAGTGAACTCTGAATCTGGCTCTCTTTCCTAGCCCCGTCGGTTATTGCCTCTTCTGGGTGCTCTCTCTGGCCTCTTCACCTTACTTCTCTCCAGGAGGTGGCCTGGCATGGAGCTTCCTGCACTCCAGCCCCAGGTCTCTGGTGAGGCCAGGCTCCCAAGGGAGGTGATGTGTCTCTGCAGGGATGAGCAGACACAGAAGACACCAGACACACTGGTTGCTGCCAGATGACATGTTTGCCTCTGAGACCCCATGCTTCTGGAGGGCAGGGATTTTCCCATCATGCATTACTGATAGGTGCCCAAATCTTGACAGTGGTGAGGGGAGAAAATGGCCATAGTTGCCGGATGGAGATGATTGGTGGCCTCGTGGCTTCCTGTTCCAAAAAGAGTGTCCACGTTCATAGATGAGGGCTAGAGGCATCACTCCCATTGCATGTTTTTCCCTCCAAAGGTCTCTTCTGTACCACACAGACACAGCTGCCCTGTGACATAGGCTGGCAGGGCCCGTTCTCACCCAGTTGTCCTGCCATGGCCTCAGACTGAGCTTGTCAGCTGCTCACAACAGGTTCCCCACTCCTGAATGCACCCAATCTTACCAGCCCCAGGCTCCTGAGTTGTTCATATGATCCACCCTTGACTCATGCTTCACTTCACGCCAGCTCCCACGGGTCCTCCCAGCTTGCTGTTTGCCAGGTACAAAGTCATCACTGGGCAGAGGGCCCGAGGGTCATTTTTTGTTGTTGTTGTTGTTTTGTTTGTTTCCAAGGCTCATTTTTATGGCCTAACTGCTCCCCACCTTTCACCTTAGTAATAAGGCCCCAAATAGGGTCAAGCTACTGAACTATGACATCTTTCTCAAATCTGTCGTGTTTATACCTGAGGTCACTTGATTTGTTGCTCATCAGTACCCAGACCCCTGAAGCAGTGGGTGTGATTCCCAAGCTCCTCTCATTAATTGCCCTCGTCATACTTATGTGTGTTCTGTGCAAGGGTTTGACTCATCTTGAGCAACTGGATGCTCCTGCATAATCTTGTCAATCATTTTGATATTTGCCAACTACATCCTGCCCCTACGCACTTCTCCACCTTTTACGCACTACATCCTCTGCCTGGAATAGCGCTCTTCCCCTTATCTTCTGAGAAAACTACTCATCCTTCAGGACCCAGGGAAATTGCATATCTGCCTTTTTCAGCATGCCTCACACTGTGTCATAATGCTCTGTTCATAGTTTTGTATTCTGCTCTAGACCATGTGGCCCATGGGGACAGAGACTAGGTCTGATTTATCAATATCCCCCAGTGCCCAGCACAGCAGGCAGGACTCAGGGAGTCCTGGCTGCATGAATCCATCCATTTTTCACAAGTGTTTACTCAAACTTCCTTGTGCCAGGCACTCTGCTAGGCATTGGACACATAGGGGTGAACTGGCAGATAGGGTCCCCTGCCTCCATGGAAAAGGTTAGCAGGGCCAGTTATCAAGGAAACAAATACATGGACAAGATCCTTTGTAACTGCTGTGCTTTCCAGGGGCTGCTTTAGATGGAGTTGTGCAAGGGAATCCTCTCAATGTACTCCATAGCTGAGACCTGCAGGATGAGAATAAGTCAGTGGTTCAAATTGCTGAGAAAGTGAGCTCAGGGCAGAGGGGACAGCAGGTGTAAACTTGGACTGGAGACCAAAGCACAAGGAACCATCCTGCCACACCTCTTTGGTAGATCACAGGAAAAAGTTTGGATTTTCTCCCAGGAGCAGTGGGAAGTCCTGAAGGGAAAGATTTTTACTATCCCAGGTGGCTGAACAGGTGTGAAGGTGCTGAAGATTGCCCTGCTTCCACTGCATGCCTTTTCCTGCTGCCTCTTTTTTTGTCCCCACCCAGGCTTGCTTCCTTCCATTCAGACCCCGAGCTGTGCACACTGTGCTTGCTCTGTGGGCACCTGGGCTGCTCTGCTTACCGTGGATCAGCTCTGTTCCTTGTTGTAGGCTTGCCTGGCTCCAGCCCTTGTCCTGAGGTGCCAGTGAGGCTCTGCCCCTCTGCAAGCTCCCTTCTCATCCCCCTGAGCCTTGTGCTTCTAGGCTGAGAGGCCCCCACTGCTACTTTCGCTTTGCAAGTGGCCCAATGTGCCCTACCTAAGGCGGCTGTGGGCGACGGTCATGAGGAGAGTACTGTCCCAGGAATCAGGAGCACTGCCTCTTAGAATTTTAGTTCTACTCTACCCAGCGCCATTCAAGGTGCAGACTCCCATATTCTGAGGGCTGGAGAGCCTCTCCAAGCATTCACAGTCCAGCCACTCCCTTAATGCTGAGCCTCCCTTCTGATGGGAGAGATGGTAATCAGTTCTGTCTCCAGACCACTCTAAGAACTATCTAAACTGTCTTCTTGTGGCCTCTTTCATTTTTCCTGCATCCCCCCACTCCCTGGGTGGCAGCATTTTTGTAACCCTAAGAAGAGACTTAGCTCATGTCTGTGAAGTAGAGGCAGGAGTTGTTTGCACATTCAGCAAAACCTATGTGTGTGCCCAACAGACATGCATGCTGTGGAGACTAGAGGCACGGCTCCCATACCCAAGGACAGTGCAGGTCAAGAAACAAGGTGCTAAGCGTCTCTGCTGTGACATCAGGCCTTTGTAGTGAGGAGAGGAAAGTGAGCAGCCACAGAAAAGTGGCTTTGGAGAGGGCGTGGATAAGAATGTTAGAACTCATAGAACCACACTGGGCTGAACCAGTCAGTAGCAGTAAAATAGCCAGGGTTTGACCCAGTTCTTCCACTTACTGTGTGGCCTCTGAGCCTCAGTATCCTTATCTGGGAAATGAGAATAATAACATCACCTAACTCACAGGACTGATGTCACAGTTAAGTGACTAATTAATATTTCACAGAAAATGCTTAGTACAATCCCTTGCACATTAAGGGGTCAATATATGTTAGCTTTTTTTTTTTTTTTAAAGTGAGAAGATAACCTCAGGGCGTATTTGTGCCAGGATATTTCAGAGGATGAGAGACTTTAAACTAAACTAAGGGAGGGAGAACCCAGATAACCTCAAGAGGCTGGTTCCTTTGGAGGAGGTAGGCATGGTGAGAAAAGATAAGCAAGCATGTGAGTGGCAGGGGAGGGCAGTGATTTATGGGTGCAAAGGCCAGGGAAGGCTCAGACACAGGCACTGAGCCTCAGCAGTCCTGGAAGCGTGAGGCTCGGGAATGCGAACGGGAGCTTGAACAGTGGCAATCTGTCTTGCTGCTACAGGTGACTCTGGAGAGCCCAGTGGCTTTTCATTGCAGAAGCAAATGGCATCATGTGCTAGGGATTCATGGAAAAAGAGCACTCATGGCTGGAGGGGGAGGCCACAGAGATGGCAGGAACCACAGGCCAGCCACCAGGATTCTTAGGAGAGTGCGCTGTACGACGAGGGAATGAGAGGGCTTTGCAATCTTGTGTGCGTCATGTGGGACGTTCTGTAATTTTTCCTTTGTTCTTTATTTGAATTTTCAGTAAGAGAAGGAGGAGACTGAGCCTGGAGAAGGAGTCATGGCTTCTGAGGCCAGCCATGCACTGGAAGCTGCCCTGGAGCAGATGGACGGGATCATCGCAGGTGCGGGCAGGGGTGCTGGTGATTGATGGCTCGTCCTGCACCCCGCGGGGACTGTTTGCTTTCACTTCACTTTCCTTTGCAGCCCAGAGAGGATCTCCTTGTTAGAGCTGTTGTATTTTATTGTGCATGCCATTTCTTTTTTGAAGGGTACAAACTTCTAGAACTCTGATGCCTGGTGTGAGTGTGGGTCTCCGTTGAGACAGGGCAGATGTACCGTATATCAGCATGCATATAACTGTGTCATGGTTTAGATCCTGGCTGCAAGGATCTAGATTGCCACTGCAGTTTGGGTGCAATGAGATTGATCTTATAAATTCTTCAGGGCACCTCCTGGCTTCCTACAGTTGAGCTGTACCTTGAAGTCCAGCTGACTTTGCAACCTAACACTGGTGTCAGCTCACCTCCCCAGCTGGCCTCCAGTGTGTTTGGGAGTCGGGAGGCAGTTTTGTATTGTTTCACCGCATCACCCAGAGAGCATTCTTTATGCCATATTGTTTTCTATCCATCGCAACTGCTTGGTTTCAAGTTTGCATTAGCCAGTTAGAACCATTTTTGGGAAAGATCCAGCAAAACTGGTTAGGAAAGGGCTGCCAGTGGGCTGTTCCAGCCAATTAACTCCTTGATAGTGGCACCTGAGCCCATATTGGTTAGAACAAACCTGTCATTGAAAATCTTTCCCAAAGGGCTCAGGTCTTCTTTCTGTCCTCACCTGAGGCAGGTCAGTGGCCTTGTTTGCTGACTTGGGGTGCTTCTTTGGGGCTTTGCTCCTTGTTGTGTGGAGCTATGGCTGGAGGAGGAAGGCTTGGGCTGAGTGTGCTCAGAGCCCAGAACATGCACAGGTACCTGACACTGTCCCCTTTCAGGCATTTACTTTTCCCTCATTCTGCAGAGACGCATCTGCCTCACTGAGGGTTCTGAGTGCTTGCGCCTGGGATGGGGAGATGTCGAAGCTTCTTCATGTTATTGGTGGTATTGTGACATGTTCTAGCTGTCACCTGTCAGGCACTTCATTTCTCAGGGAACGCAAAGGCCCCTTAGGAGGCTGTGACTAATGCCCCACTTTCCACAGGCACCACAAGTTGGGATGTCCTGTTCTAGATTAGGGCCCCTGAAATCCTACTGAGAGGAAACAGCCCAGAGTGTAGATTTACTAGCAAACTTTTCAAAGTCTCATCTGGGCACTCCCGGGAGCTCATGTGCATGGAAATCAGACCCTCAGACTGGCTCAGGTTGTCAGCACTGCTGAGCCCTCAGCCAGGAGCAAGAAGGAGACTCTGGGAGAGCCCCTGGCAGGGCACAGAGCTCTTGGATGGTGGTGAGAGGTGAATGAGACACCTCCCGAAGAAGGCAGGCTGTGTGGGCTTGGTCCCTCTTCCTGCTTCCTAACTTCTCCACAAGGGCATTCCAAAAACGACAAAGCCTCTGGTAGAATCCCCTGTCTCAGAGAGGATTCTGTGGCTGGATCCTCAGGGCCTTGCCTCAGTTCAGGATCTGCAGGTGAAGACCTGGGGTGGGTGTAGAGGAAGGTGCCTTCTGGCTCTTCCAGCACAACATGCTCCTTCCTCTTCCATTTCCTCAGCCCTTCATCCTGGCAGGTTGTTTCTGGAAGGGCCTCCTGGGCGATCTGTCAGGAACAGGTGTCAGTTCGGTAGAGTGGTGGTCCAAGATGTTCTTTGCAGGTCAGTCAGGAGGAGCACCTACACCCAGACTGCTTAGTTTAAACTCTAACTCCACAAATCCTACAACAAGCAACTCGTATGATCTGTTTCTTGGTTTCCTCTTGTTTATTTATTTATTATTGATTTTAGAGACAGAGAGGAAGGGGGAGAGAGAGAGGGAGAAAAACATCAATTTGCTCTTCCACTTATTTATGCATTCATTGCTTGATTCTTGTATGTGCCCTGACTAGGGATTGAACCTACAACCTTGGTGTACTAGAACAATGCTCTAACCAACTGAGCTCTAGCTATGGCAGTGTCCTCATATTGAACATGGGAATAGTAACAGTACCCACCATAGAGGGTGCTGTGCTTACACATGTAAGGTGCTTAGAACAGTGCCTGGCATATAGCACTATAACACGTTAGCTCTTGATAAATTAATGAGAGACAAAAAATTCTTTATCATGTGAAGTCTTCTCTAGAGACACAGTAGAGTTTTCATTTATTAAGGCCCTTATTTGAACCAATGGAATTTTGAGGTTTTCATTGTATGGGGTTTGAACTTGCCTCAGTAGGCTCATCCAGGGTCTACAAGATTAATGCATAGTCTTCTGAGCGGTCTTTGCTCTGTTCTTGCCCTCTTGTACACCGTC
Organism: Phyllostomus discolor; assembly: GCF_004126475.2. Classification (NCBI taxonomy): domain Eukaryota; kingdom Metazoa; phylum Chordata; class Mammalia; order Chiroptera; family Phyllostomidae; genus Phyllostomus; species Phyllostomus discolor. Next base: position 126,717,146 of record NC_040908.2, read on the forward strand.
GTTCACAGTGTAATCCTTAAAACATAAGTCACATCACTCCCCTCCCCAAAATTCTTCAATGGCTTCTCATCTTAGGGTAAAATGTAAAGTTGCCATAGCCAGCAATGCCCTGTGTGATCTGGCCTTAGGCTTCCTTCATGGCTGTACCTCCTACCACTTCCCCTCTGGTTTATCTCACATTATCAGGGAGCACTGACTGCCTCTGGGCCTTTGTGTCTGTTGTCTCCTCTGCTGGAACGCTATCTCCTAGTACACTCCTATCCGTATCTGCTGAAACATCACCAGAGCAGAGAGGCCTCCCATGACACCTCTCCCACATCACTCTCTGTCCACATGTCCTGTTTGTAACTCTTTATAGCACTTACCACTGCCTGGCCAATGACATTCATTTTTGTCTCGTTGTGTACTATCTGCCTCCTGCACCAGAATGTGAGTTCCATGAGGACAGAGGCTTTGCCGCTCCATCTCTGATGCCTCAGTTGGTCTGCAGCACGTAAACATTTGTTTCGTAGACATTTGTCACATGTATGGAATATGTTTTATTTACTTTGGTGAATAGGTTCTCCTTTTCATGGGATAGAAGGCAGCTAGTGGTTTCTGTACATATCCTCTACTGACTGCACACTGAACTTCATGTATTATTTTTTCTACTAGTGCCTTTGTTTGGCTGATTCTTTTGGAATAGCAAACCACTAATTTTTTATGTTTTTGAAGGCTCTGTGGCTGGCACATCCTGTGAACCATCTCTTAAGTAGTAACTGGCTCGTTGATAGGCACTATTTGACAGAGAACTCGACACAGGTTATCAGTGAGCGTCGGGAGGGCGGATGATCTATGTCTTTCACAATCAAAAGAACGATAATTATTGAATGCCTTTGTGCCGGAGACTTTGCCACAAGATTGTTAATGTCATCCTCACTTTCAAGATGGTTGGGCTAAACTGGGCCAGAGAATTTAGGAATTTTAATGGTTGTTAATGCAGACTGTTGGGGATTGAATCCCCGCTCAGCCACACCCTGGCTGTGGGATCTCTGGGCAAATTGCTTAAATTCTCTGAGCCTCAGTTTCCTTATATATAAAAGTGGTAATAACAGTATCAGTCTCATATTATTGGGATGATTAAATTAATGCAAATAAGGCACTTAGTAAGTGCTCAATTGGTGTAAGTTACTGCTTATTTTGTTGATATCACTGTTGACTTTATTATTTTTGCCATCCAAAATCATAGTGCTAGTAAATTGCAGAACCAAGATTTGAGTCCAGGGCTGTCTGAGTCTCTTCTGGGCTGCTTTTATTCCTGTGCTGGTTTTATGATGGTGTGTAGTTGGGCCTGGAGGCTCTGTGGGGCTGTCTGTAGGAGGAAAGAATTCACTGGGAGCAAGAACCGGTTCTGTTTTTGCTCCCAAACCCTTACCTAGAGTGACTTTGCTCTTATCTCTCTTACACATTAGACTTTCAAGTAAGGCTTCCTTTGCTTAAAGAGTGGCATAATTAAAAGAAAGTTTCAAACTGTTGCACCACATCATGACATCAAAGATCCTGCAGAAATAACGTTTTTTGTGTGAACATTTAAATCCTCCTTTCTTTATTTCAATTCTCTTATTAATTTGAAGTCAAACGATATCAAGTAGTGCCAACACTACCAAAACACCATTGCTTTTGCATCTGTTAAAGCTCTCAAATGAGTACCCACAGACTATATTCTCTCACCTATGAAAACACAATTATCACTTACTTCAATGGAAGAAAATGTTATGGGCTTCCTGCACACCCCAGCCCCCAAATAGCAACCATTATGCAAAAACAATATTGATTCCTACTAAAAAAGACACAGTTCCTTCAATAATGATTATTCATAATTGTAACACTACATGACAAGGATTTTCCTATAGTGTGATAGGTTACTGTTAGCTTTCCAAAAAGAGTACACTTAGGGTGTGTGATATCAGTGTTGATGTAATTAAGCATTTAATTTTTTAAAAAGTGTCCTTTTCCTCCAATCAATGTACACAGCACGGGAGATTATCACTCCCATGAACAACCAGGCCAGGAATATTCTGAGGACATCCTGATGCTCAAGTGCCAAATATGTTCTTCCTGAGGCATAGCGTGGCAACCCTCATCTCAGGTACTCAGAGGCTCTGGAGGCGTGTGAAAAAGAAATGCCTTGTAAGCAGAAATAGGGCCATTACATGAAACTTTCTTGAATTCTTTTTAAAAATATTTATTTTTAGACAGAGGGGAAGGGAAGGAGAAAGAGAGGGAGAAAAACATTAATGTGTGGTTGTTTCTCTCACGCCCCCTACTGGGGACCTGATTTACAACCCAGGCATGAGCCCTGACTGGCAATGGAACCAGCAACCCTTTGGTTCCCAGGCTGGTGCTCAATCCACTGAGCCACACCAGCCAGGGCAACTTTCTTCAATTCTTGAAGCCTACATTGGTATATCTTGGCTGTGACTACTTGTTTGGAACCCTGGAATTCTATGCCAGAAAATTGGGAAGAAATGACTGTTAAAGACTCCAGGACCCTTGTCAAAATGATTTATTTTTAGTACAAAAGACAATTGTAGCTTCCGGTATGTATTAACTTTTGATCTGATCTTCCTGTCGATTAGTCTGTTTGATGTACCTGCAAATAATACTATAATTGAATTACAGGGTTGACAATTGAATTTGAACTCCATAGTGCTTAATTACATCCCTCTGGATGGCCCAGAGCAACTGCCTCCTATGCTAATTTTGCATAGGGCTTCGTTTGTCAGCTGCTCAGTGAGGCCACTTCTGTAACAGGACCAGAGAACCACACGGTAAGGACATAGAGGGCCACTTATTCCTCTTCACTGTGGCAAGAGGTTACTCATGTGATTATTTGTAAGCTATACCCATCAATGAGGAATAGTTAAAATGAGTCTGTTTTATGACAGTTATAAAAGAGGTTGCTTTGTCTGGGCCTTTCTGCCAATTCTGGTTAGTATCTTCAGCTGGGTTTTTGTTTTTTAGATTTAAAGATTGAGGGTAGGAAAAGTTCTGATCAAGACTGAAATTATTTGCCTTGGCCCGCAATGATTTTAGCTGTGGTATTAAAGGCCACATAATGAATGGGTCCATGCTCGGAACAGGTGATTGGTCTCAACTATGCCCTTTCTGAGGTCAGTCAGCATGTAGCAATTATCAGCAACAGAGTGGCCTGATTTCCATTCTGGATTCAGGTTGAGAGTGTTTTGCTGTGACCTTGACCTGAAGAGAGAGTGGAAGTTAGGAGGTATCTAGCAGGCTCAGATGTCAAGGACTCCCCTTTGCATAAAGAGGTTGAAATGGCCCACAGAGGCAAGCACTGTTCAACAGCATCATTCTCTTTTTTCTCCTTGATATACTAAGGGTATTGTCCTTTTGCATCCTGGCTTCATGCACAGGTCCCTTGTCCAAACTCTTTTCTTTGCTCAAGTACTAAGCTTTGTCTCCTGTCGCCCTAGGGGCCCATTCAAGCCCAGGTATTAGGACATCAGGGAATTGGTGGTGGTCTACAGGGCGAACACCAGCTCAAATGCTCTTACCCCTGAGTTTCTGAGCTCTGAAGGTTTCCTTCAGTTCAGTTGCTTTAAAAACTATGTGTGTGTTTCTGCATCTTTGGAGGACTGTCTCCATACACCTCGGCTGCTCCTGCCTGCCCTGTTGCTGCTATAATGCTATCACCCTCCTTGGCTTATCCATCTTCAAAGCAGCAGTGGCAGGTTGATTCCTTACATCTCATCTCTGACCCAGTCGTCTGCCTCCATTTTCTGATTTAAGAGCTCATGTGGTCTATAAAATCCCTTTGGCCACGTAAGGTAACACACTTACAGGTCCCAGGGATTAGGTTGTGGATGTCTTTGGGGGAGTCATTATTCTGTCTAGCACAATGATCAGTAAACAGCATCCCTTTATTCCACTGTCTAGTTTTAAACCAGTTAAAGAATGAACAGAGAGGGAGACCAAAATGTCAGCTTTATCGTTAGTTTTATTGATTAGAAAGTTTAGCTTGACCTGTAGCCACAATTAAGATCTTGACTACTACCCATCCAACACATACAAACACACACTCCAAACTGAACTTAATTCCAAACTAGAGACTTCCACTCTGCTATGGCAGAGATGGGCTCAGAAAACTTCCCTGAGGAAAATGATCTCAACCAGGGGCAGGTGGCATCGGAGAGAATTGCTTCAACAGAAGAGTCATTCCTCCTTTGAGAAAAAACTGAGAGAGGGGAGGCAGGGGCGAAGTCACAAATGTGGCTTTAGTGGAAACCACCTTCCCTTGCCATTGAAATAGGGACACAGGAATAGATCGCCCTTACCACAGTCCCTGATTTTTGTTGAGACTTCCTGTATGGTCCTGTCTATGGCCAATTTTGAAAAAATGCTTTATATGTGCTTGAATATAATGTGCCATCTCTAGTTGTTTGGTACATAGTTTACTATTTGTCCTTTATTGTTTTGATAAATCACTCCTGTATTTTTTTAATTATATTTTATCGATTATGCTATTACAGTTGTCCCAGTTCTTCTCTCTTTGCCTCCCTCTACCAAACATCCCCTAGTTCTTCAGGCAATCCCCACACCATTGTTCATATCCATGGGTCATGCATAGGTTCTTTGGCTATTCCATTCCCTATACTGCACTTTATATCCCCATGGCTACTCTGTAACTACCTATTTGTATTTCTTAATCCCCTCACCTCTTCACCCACTCCCCCATACCCCCTTTGCATCTGGCAACCGTCAAAATACCCTCCATATCCATGATTTTGTCTCTCTTCTTCTTCTTTGCCTAGTTTGTTTTTTAGATTCAGTTGTTGATACATATGTGTTTATTGCCATTGTATTGTTCATAGTTTTGATTTTCTACTTTTTCTTAAGTAAGTCCCTTTAACATTTCATATAATAATGGTTTGGTGATGATGAACTCCTTTAGTTTTTTCCTTGTCTGGGAAGCTTTTTATCTGTTTTTCAATACTAAATGATTATCTTTGCTAGGTAGAGCAATCTTGGCTTTGAGTTCCTGCTTTTCATGACTTTGAATATTCCTTGCCAATTCCTTCTACCCTGCAAAGTTTCTTTTGAGAAATCAGCTGACAGTCTTATTGGAACTCCCCTGTAGGTAACTAATGCTTTTTTCTTGCTGCTTTTAAGGTTCTCTCTTTACCTTTAACCTTTGGCATTTTAATTATGAAGTGTCTTGGAGCGGGCCTCTTAGCATCCTCTTGTTTGGGACTCTTTGTGCTTTTTGGTTTGCATGTCTATGTTCTTCACCAAATTAGGGAAGTTTTTTTTCATTATTTTTTCAGATAGATTTCTAATTTCTTGCTCTTTCTCTTCCCTTTCTGGCACCCCTATGATGCAAATGTTGGACCTTTTGAAGTTGTTCCAGAGGCTGCTTATACTATCCTCATTTTTTTTGGATTCTATTTCATTTTGTTGTTCTGTGTGGTGTTTTTTTTGCTTCCTTATGTTCCAAATCATTGATCTGATTCTTGATTTCATCTACTCTACTGTTGTTTCCCTGTAAATTGTTCTTTATTTTAATTAGTGTATCCTTCACTTCTGACTAGATCTTTTTTATGCTGTTGAGGTCCTCACTAAGTTCCTTGAGCATCCTTATAAACAGTGTTTTGAACTCTGCATCTGATAGATTGCTTATCTCCATTTCATTTAGTTCTTTTCCTGGAGTTTTGATCTGTCCTTTCATTTGAGCCATGTTTCTTTGTCTCCTCATTTTGGCAGCCTTGCTGTGTTTGCTTCTGTGTAATAGGTAGAGCTGCTACAACTCCCTGTTTTGGTAGCATGCCTAATGTAGAAGGTATCCTGTAGGGTCCAGTGGCACAGCCTCCCCTGTCACACAAGATGGGTACTCAAGGTGCACCCTTCTTGTGGGCTGAGTATACCTTTCTTCTGTGGTTGAGACTTGATTGCTGTTGGAAGGTCAATGGGAGGGATTTATCCAGGTCAGCTGTAAGGACTGACTGTGACCACTGACCACCAACCTCTGCCCTCCATGGAGGATCGGCTGTGTGGGGACAGGGTGGTGGTGTTGCAATATGGTCTGTACCTGTCCCCTGGGTGTGCAGTCTCTGGAGTTTCCCCAGTGGTGCAGGCCAAGACCAGCCCCCACCTGTGTTTTGCCCAGGGCCACCCTGCCTGAGCTATAAAGCAATCTGAAATGGCTGCTTCTTGTCCTGGGCTCGGAGGTTCCCAGGTGAAGCCAAGCTGTGAATCTAAGCTGGTTGCTGCTAGTACCAGGACTGGGACCACTTAGCAAGAGATACTGGGACTGAGGTCTCACTGAGGCTGGCTGTTGCTTGTTTGAGAGGATTTAGGAAGTTGTGAAACATGAGCTAAGACCAGCCATCCATATGGAAAAGCAGCTTGGGTGGGCTCCAAAGTTAGGTGGGACAGAATCTTGGGTTATCTCCAGGGAGGGGCAAACAGTGGTAGCCAGTTTGATGGAGTCTTAAATATGGCACCAGCCTGCTAGCTCTGTGACTCTGGAGGGGGGAGTGTTCAGAAAAGGGACAATGGCCTTTCTACCTGCCTTTCTGTCCCCCAGCCCTCACCTTGATACTAGACACCAGATTCTCCCTGTATGCCACTGGTGCTGTTCAAGCTGCTACCCTGGTGCTGTAGCTCAGAAGGAATGAGTCTGAGTGAGTCCATGTGTGGGTTTGTTAAGAGGAACTGCTTGGGACTCTAGAATTTTCTTCCACCAATTCAATCCAGCTATTTTTTGCAGCTAAAAGTTATAGGGACTTATCTTCCTGGTACTGGTACCCTGTGCTGGGGGCCTGGTGTGAGATTGGGACTCCTTGCTTCTGAGATACCCCTCCCTAATTTTCATCTACCACATGTGGATGTGGGACCATCCTGTTTCATGTCTCCTCCCCTCCTACCAGTCTGGATGGATGTGGTTTCTTTAATTCTGTAGTTGTCAGACTTCCATTCAACTCGATTTCTGACGGTTCTGAGTGAAGTTGTTCTATATTTTAGTTGTAATTTTGATGTGGTTGTGTCTGGAGGCAAGCTGTGTTTCCCAGTGCTGCCCTCTTGACCTGAAGTCCATGTAAAATCACTTGGCCTGATATTTCCTCTGTGGAAAAAAAATTAAATTATAATTCAGTTTTTTATAGGATTATTTAGATCATTTTAAAATTAGTTTTCTGTCTTTAGTGATAGTGTGTACATTTGTGTGTGTGCGTAGCTGTTTTAATCGTCTGATCAACACACCTACTTCATTGTATGGAATATTTCCTTTTAACTTTTGAGCACTTCATATTTTAATCATTGTCATAATTTTTGTACATCTTTCTTGATAACATCAAAGAACTAGATTTCTTTTATTCCATTATTTAAATTTTTGATTTTGAGTAGTTGAATTTAATGCATTTATAATTATTATAATTACTGGTATAAAGGTATGTGTGTACTTACTTTCCTGTTTTATGTTGTCCAAGACCACAGAGTAATAGAAGGTTAATGAGAATCTCAGTCTTACCACCTACTTGTGGCCTGACTCATTCTATATTTATAAAGTGGTGTATGTGTGTGTGTGTGTATTGGAGTATGTCCAGGACAGAGAGGGATCACCCGACAGTTGTGTGGAGATTAGGGGTCTTGTGCTTCTGTCCATTTTCTTATCTGAAGTTTGGTGGGGTCTTCTCAGTCTCTAGAGAGTGCTGAGCACACACCTGAGCATGGGTAATCAGTCAGTCTCCAAGCTCCCCAGAGCCAGGACTTGTTTGTGGACTGTGACCCATTATTCCTTCTATCCTGCACTTTGAGAAGGCAAACCGGCAATCAAATGGTAATTGTTTCCTTCTGTGTGGATTTCTCATTCCAGAGACTGCCATGGTGAGTAGGAAATTGGCTCTTAGAAGAGTAAAGGGACCTGGGATTAGACGTCAGGCCTGCAGTGTAACTGTGGATGGGGTGGCCCTCCGGCCCACGTTTTCCATCTGTTGGCCTTATAAACAGTTCCAGTGCCCTAGAAATTCTGCCATCTAAACCATACTTTCTAAAGTGTTTCTTACTGCTGAAAGAAGCTCAAAAATCCTTTATTAGATTGTGTTGCCCCAGTTTTGGTTTGAAAACTATATCACTGTACTTAAACAAAAAAGCATAAGACTTTTTTTTTTAAACAGTGGAGTTTAAAAAGGGAAAAACTGTCCTATTTGGGACATACCAAATTAGAAAGGGCTGACCCAATATCCCAGATTTCTGAGGAAGTCTAAGCACTCTTCCCCTTAGCTGTTCATCCAGGCATCTGTGTGGACATTCAGCCCCACTCCCCGTCAACATCTGCTGGGCAGGGGCATGGCGCTAGGAACCCAGCTGACTGTGGCAGGGACTCCCCCCTCAGAGACTTCCTGTCCATCATGGGGAGATGCGATGTGGGTACACAGAGTGATTAATACAGGTTAAAATGTGAATACATCAGCAGATACAGTTTTCCAACTTGTAAAGATCCAGAAAGCAAGTCCGATTCACTGAACCCCACTGGCACGGACACAGCGCCACTCCTGCTGCATCCTCCTGATCAGGGCACCTCACTGGGGCAGCCCAGAGCCAGGAGCCTCCTGGGGGTGGAAGGGCAGGAGCACACATGCAGGGACGGGAGGACTGTTTGGTGGTTGTACGTGCAGACAGCCTACTTCAGTAATTTAAATGAAAATAAGAGTTTTAATCTAAAAGCTGAAGGATGGTATCTCATTGTTTTAGCTAGCATGTCTTTGGTCGGCAGTGAGGGCTGGCTGTGTTTTCCCAGGTGTCTGATGGGGTGAGGTTCATATGTTAGCCCCAATGGGCAGTTATCCACCTCTGACAGGTCTCTTCCTATCACACCCAGTCCTGGATTGAAGATGGTTTCTGCAGAGTTTACTTTGTAAGTGATTCTGCCGAGACTTCTTATCCATCCCTTCCCCGCCCCCTTTCACTACCTTTGCTCTTTACCAGTTCCCTGCCCATGATGTCTGCCCTTCTTACCAAGATTCCCACCTCTCTCTTGTTTTAGGTACGAAAACGGGTGCAGATATTAGCGACAGTACCTGTGACCCTGGATTGACCTCGCCGGCCTCCTACTTGAATCCCTTCCCAGTGCTGCATCTCATTGAGGACCTGAGGCTGGCCCTGGAGATGCTGGAGCATCCTCAGGAGAGAGCAGCGCTCCTGAGCCAGATCCCGGGCCCCACAGCTGCCTACATAAAGGAGTGGTTCGCAGAAAGCTTGGTGAGTAGGCCCGTGGCCTATTTGGGGAGCCACTGGGGAACATAACCATAGAGTCCAAGAATTGCCACCACTGTCTGGGCATGTCACTTCATCTGCGCACCTTCCTGTCTTTGATTGCTTCCAGTGCAGCTTTAGTCAGCTCCCACAGGGTGGTCCTTCCCAGGGAGAGGGTAGGACCCAGTCAAACAGCTTATGCTACACAGTCAGCCTGCCTGTGCCCTCCAGCCCCTGTCCCGAGAAAGGGAAATCCCGGGCCGGAGAAGAGCAGATGTGGAAGGCTTTTCCCCCAGGATTACATGGGCCACTTACTGAGCTATAATCCCTAGAGGGTGTGTCTAACCCTGGCTGAACCCCCGCTTTTTCCTCACAACAGACAAGACCTTTGTCACCTCATTCATTCCTCTGCCGTTGCCCCACTCTTCAGACCTCCTTGCGCTGGAAATGCTTCTTGTCCCTAGAGTGAATGCAGGTTCCTTACTCTCCTCCTCCTCGTCATAGATTGAGCCCGCACACCTGCTAGTTTCTAAGGGCCACAAACAAGTAACCACAGCTGTAAGGACGTGGCTTTGGTTACTCATCTCCCTCCCTGTGGAGGCCAGCTGGTCAACATTAAGAGACTAGTAGCGTTTGGAAGTGGGTCAGGTGAGAAGCTAGCCCACTGAGGCGTCGATCTGGAGTGAAATCACTCCAGGGCTGGAGGGAGGAACCTGGAAGCCAGAGGAAGCATATGATTACCTACGCTGAGGTGGAGGGTGGAAGCCGGGATGCAGTCTTCTAAAGCTAGAGGCCTGCAAACCGGAGTCAAAATCGGAAAGTGCACACACTTGAGGAAGGCAGGAATGGGACCACTGGATGGGGAGGGAGGGCTTGATGATGGAAACCACAGACCCAGGAGGGTGAGGCGCCACTGTCCAGAGCCATGTCATTTGTCACAGGGTCCTTCCCAGATGTCCTCACCTGCTTTCTGTTCAAGAGGCCTCTGTCAATAGTCTTGTCCCCATGCCTTTCTCTGAACACTGAGGCGTTCATATGTGCTCATAATGTAACTTGTTATATGTGTTATTCAGTATTTTGATTACATAGGCTGGGGGTGTCAAACTCATTTTCACGGGGGGCCACATCAGCCTCACGGTTGCCTACAAAGGGCCGAATGTAATTTTAGGTCTGTGTAAATGTAACTACTTGTTACATTTGTAGTTACATTTGTAACTACTTGTTAAGTGAGAGCTCGGCGCTGCCACCAGGTAGAAACAAGGTGCCAGGCCAGATAAAATGAGGTGGAGGGCCAGATTCGGCCCGCAGGCCTTGCGTTTGCCACCTGTGACGTAGGCTCTCTGCCTGGTATTATGTATGTGCATAATATATGTGGTAGGGAGAAAGGTGTCTACATACTAATTGCCAGAACCTGTGAATATGTTATGTTACATGGCTAAGGGGAAGGTAGTGAGTGGAGTTAAGGTTGCTGATCAGCTGAGTTGAAAATGGGGCGAGTAACCAGGATCATCCAGGCCAGATGTACTCACCCTACTCACCCGAGCCCTTGTAAGTGGGAGGGAGAGGCGGAGTCGGTGCAGAGTGACATGGTTCAGCCCCTCTGCTGCTGGCTTAAAGATGGAAAGAGGCCAAGGGCTGAGGGATGTAGGCAGCTGCTCAGAGCTGGGAAGGGGGACCCTCCCCTAAAGCCCCCAGGAGGAACAGCCCTGCCAGCACCTGGATTTTAGCCCAGTGAGACCCATTTTGACTCCTGACTCCCAGACCTGTAAGATAATGCTTTGTGTTGCTATAAGCCATGTAGTTTGTGGTAACTTGTTAACGCATCGACAGGAAACTAATACAGCTGGATACTGCTTAGAGAGGAAGGCAGAGAAGACTGGTGGGTGGGCCTCAGGTGGGCCTGTTACAGTTCAGGTTTGAAACCCTGCTTCTCCTTTCCTCCCTAAATGAAGACAGTCCTTCGTGGGCCTTTCAGACTCGTGCTGATAACAGACAGAAGCCCTCATTGCTCACCCACTCGCTCTTTAACCACGGTTGGGAGCTGCAGGGGGAATGGCTGCAGTAGTTAGTTCTCTCGCTGCTCTCCCACAGCTGAAGGAGGCCCCTCTGCTTCCCTAGAGTTCCACGAGGAGCCCTCTGCCGTGACTGTACCGCAGCCTCCACAGCGCTGATCCCAGCTTCTCTCCAGTCACCTCTGGTTGTCTTTTGCCCACCTCCCTGGGTACCTGTGGTTCCTGTAGCCCACTTTACCTCAGGTGTGGATGCCGCCCCGTTCTCCGTTCCTGCTCGAGGTGCTGACTCAGGGTGCAGTGTTCAGAGATAGTTGTATGACAGGTCCATAGTCCCTCAGTCTGAAGCCCTTGGGTGCAGATGTGTTTTTGAACTCAGAACTATTAAACTGTGGAAAGGTGAGGCAGTGGTATATGATGTATTCCGTCTCTAGCAGGTACAGGGCAGGAAACACATGAACAGTTCTTCGGAAAACTTGCGAGAACCCACATGAAGTGGAATGAAGAAAGACTATACTTATTCTCCTGCCAGTTCAGGTCCGATATGCTGCCAGTTAAGTTTGGCACCAACATTATTTTTTTTTAAAGATTTTATTTATTTATTTTTAGAGAGGGAATGGAGGGAGAAAGAGAGAGAGAGAGAAACATCAATGTGCAGTTGCTGGGGGTCATGGCCTGTAACCCAGGCATGTGCCCTGACTGGGAATCGAACCTGCAACACTTTGGTTCGCATCCGGCGCTCAATCCACTGAGCTATGCCAGCCAGGGCTGCACCAACATAATTTTTAATAAAACAAACAAACTTAGTTTTCAGAGTTGTCATGAGTTTTAGAATTATAGGCAAGAGATAGTGGACTTACATGAAGAATATTCCAGTGCAGAAAGTGAAACATAAAACCAACTATTGGATATTGGATGTCACTATTCCCAATGTCCATCAGCCATAATCCCTCTCCAAGAGTCACTTGCTAAGTCTCTCTGTCCTTGGGCTGGCCTGTCACCATGTGCTTGGGCCCCTTTGGTAACTCCCAGCTTTCTCCAAAGTTCCCTGAACATGTCATTAGGCTGCAGAGCAGTTTTGCACCTTTTTATTTTAAATGCCCCATCACAGCTCTGCTCAGGACCTTACCACACGTAACCAAGAGGTTCATTGGCGTGTCTTCCCCCGCAGACCCAGTCCACCCAGAGTACAGAGAAGAGCTGGCGTTTTATTCTTTACTGTACAGCAACTATGTACTTTCACCTTGTATGGACGCACCTGAATGTGTGACTGTGTCTCTAGTATTGGCATTTCAATTATTTTAATCATTCTCAAATACATGGCATTGCTGGAGAGAATGTATTTGTCCAAAAATATTTTTCTTTCTGTCTAGGCGTTTTCTTAATGAAGAGTCCTGAAAGTGGAATTACAGAGTTGAAATAGGCTTATCAGACAAAATACAGGATGCTCAGTTAAATTTGAATTTTAGACAAGCAACAAATAATTTTTAATAAATATGTCCTGTGCACTTTGCTAAATCTGGGACTTCTGACCCAAAGGTATTAATATCTTTGACACATTTTTCCAAACTACTTTTTAGAAAGATTTTATTCATTTATATTTTCATTGGGCTTCTGTGCATCCTGATAAACAATAATCACTAAAATTAAAAAAATAAAACAGCCTTACTAATTTCATAGGGAAATATCCTTTTATCATTGTTGCCTGGCTTTGTTTAGTAGGAAGATTAAGTGTTTTTTTCATTCACTTAGTATTTATTCTCTGAATGGTCTTAGAAGTGTTGATCTCATACCCCTATCTGAAAAAAGTTTATTTTCCGCATATACATATTCACCTATGCAGTAATGTCCTAATGTATGTAAATTATATTTTTGAGATTTTTAAAGGACAGGTTAAAAAATAGTTCCAATATTCTTTTTGGACATACCCCAGAGATCACTTTCAGTCTCTGATTGTATCTACCCTATCCTGGTTTTTTCAAATTCTATGCTTTTATTCTATTAGAATTTTAATGCTTTCTTCATGTAATAGGTTGGCCAAAAAGTTCATTTAGTTTTTTCCATATGATAGTTCTAATAGTGCTTATTTGTCTTTAACTTCATTTGAAACAATTTTATTAAATTGTATTGTGACAGTTGCAATATCAGCATGTATTTTTTTAAAAAAACTTATAAAAAAAGAAAGCCTTGGCTGGTGTAGCTCAATGGATTGAGCGTGAGCTGCGAACCAAAGCATCACAGGTTCGATTCCCAGCCAGGGCACATGCCTGGGTCACAGGCCAGGTCCCCAGTGGGGGCCATGTGAGAGGCAACCACACACTGATTCTCTCTCTCTCTTTCTCTCTCCCATCCCCTCTCTAAAAATAAATAAATAAAATCTTTAAAAAAACTTATCAAAATTGGTTAATTTTTATGCAGCCATATTAATTTGAAGATGGAAGAATATACATAACACTTTTGGCATATTATACTTTATTATTTCGAGAAAGGTAAAAATGCAACTGAAATGCAAAGAAGGATTTGTGCAGTATATGGAGAAGGTACTGTGACCAATCAAACATGTCGAAAATAGTTTGCAAAGTTTCTTGGTACTATTGACATTTTGGCCAAATAATTATTTGCTATGGGGCTGTCTTATGCATTGGGAGATGTTTAGCAGCACCCCTGGCCTCTACCCACTAGAAGTCAATAGCAGGAGATAGCTGACATGCTCAAAATAGCCAAATCAATAAAATTATTAGTGAAAATGAAAAATGTGTCTTTTACTTTATGGAAAAAACTCAATGGATTTTTTTTTTTTGGCCAACCCAATGTCTCAACGACCCTTATTACTGGCCCTTTGTTTTATTTGCAATATATATTTTCTTCGTGTTGTTTTTAAATGTTTAAATGTTGTTTATGGTGCTTTTTGAGAGCTGGGAATTTAAAAGGATTGTAGTAGTTCACTATCAGTCTTTCCTGTTTGGGTTTCCTTTTTATCTCTAGAAAAGCCTTTCCCAGCCTCCAGTCAAATAATATTCACCTTTATCTTCCTTCAGTAGGCTCATGGTTTGATTTGTATCTTATGGTTAACTCCAATTCATCTGCAATGTTTTTTACTGTATTGTGAAATATAGATCTAACTTTTATAATTTACCCAAGAAGATTCAAAACTTCCTTTTTTTATTCAAAGGCAGTCAATGTAAGTTATTGGTTTTTGCAGGATTCATTGCAAAAACAGCTTGTGTTCAAATTTACAGATCTCTTTTGCGGTTATTTACAATGGTTAGGGAAATACCTTCCTTCAGAAAAATTTTCCTAAAAGTTGTTGTGTTCATAAATCTTTTAGAGTAATTATGGCCATCAACAACCTATGAATGGTATACTTTTCTGGAGTCAAAAGTTCATATAAACATTCCATTATACCAGGGCTGAATGTTAATGTTTTGATTTTGGGCAGAGACAGCCTGTCTGTAGTTTAGGTCTTGGAGACTTGAAGGTATTTTACAATCTGGGTGCACTCACATTCCATAGTCAGTCTTATCTGTGTGGAAAGAGCATCGAAAGCAGCGAACAAACAAACCCCGTGGTGCTTTTCAGATTGGCACTTTAGCGAGAAGCCCTTGCTACTCAAATCGTGGTCTATGGACCAGCAGCTTTGGTATCCCTGGTAGCTGCTGGTAAGAGAAAAAAGTGCAGAGTATGGGCCCCCTCCTCTAGACCCACTGAACCATTGCCAGGGGATTCATACGGACATGCAAGTTTGAAAAGCACTGCCTCAAACCGCAGAGACTCACTTGAAGTCTTTAAAAAATGAATCACACATGGCTTAGAGTTGGAATTGGAACAAGTAAGGAAGCTTGAGGGATGAGGCAGGCAGCCCGTGTGCCTTCTCATTCATGATCTCTACATCTCTTCAATGTTTGCATTAATTTCTTTAGACAACTGGCTTTGTCCTGTACCTCAGCTACTACTCTTCCATACATTGGCCTGTCATGGTCCAACTCTGCCTGTGACATCTCTGTCAGTTGGGATTCTTTCTCCAGTAGAGTGGCATAAACAATAAGGAGGTTTATGTGTCACTAACAAGATGTCCAGAGGATGGGGGGCAGCAGGCGCGGGGAGTCCCAGTGTTAAATCAGTGACTCTGAGATGACTTCAAGAGCTCTGGAACTTCCCATCTTCCTGCCACACCATCCTCAGAGGGTTGGTTTCCCTCAGACATGTCCCCCAGCAGCTTCTGCATGGCTACTGCAGCTCCAGGCAACACATCCTCACACAGACACAAGCATGTTCAGAGGTAGGACATATTCTTTTTATTTTCTTTAATTAGGAAGGGAAGTCTTTTCTCTGAAACCCTCCTGCAGACTCCTGTGTGGTCCCAGTGGTCAGCATTTGTTCACATGTGTATACCTTAGCTGCAAGGGAGGCTGGGAAACAAATATGGATGCTTTCATTCACCCGAGTGGGAGGTGGCCTCTGTCAGCAGGGAACCATGATGAAGTGGGGGAAATGAATGGCCTCTAGAAAGACAGCTCAGAGCAAGTGCCACATGTCCTTAAAGTCTGATTTTATTTTTATTGATGGACAAATTCTTTTTGTTTTATTTCCATGGTATGTGAGTGTGTATATGAACTCAAATTTCTGAAGGAGAGAATTCGATCAGCCTAGCTCATAATTTTTTAGCTAAGTCCTCCAGGCCTGCAAAGGAACGTTAAGTGCAAAAGAAATGAAAGACTTTTATTTTACGTACAACTTTGGATTGGTTGTCCTTGGGTCAGGTGTCCACCCAAGAGCCAGTCAGTTGTGGCCAGAGGAGAAGGATCACATTGTAGGAAACGTGGTTTTCTCTTGTTGCTATTCATCAGGGATTGTGGATCTTCAGGCACAGATATCGGCATATGTTGTACCCAAGGAAAACGGGCTGCAAAGGAGGCAGTGGTGGATATGGGGGAGTGGTTGGTGGTTAGAATGGCATAAAGAGCAGACAGACTAGTCCTGGACTCCTATCTATATATTCTCAATAGAAAGAGAGCTCCTGATTCCAGGGCATCAAACTCAGAAAGACTGTAGGTGGCGGTGCTGCTTTTTTGGTGGGGGGAGGTCTGGTTCCTTCTCTGCTGGGTGTTGGCAGGGCTGGCCACACCGTGCTCGGCAGAGCAAGTACTCTCTGAGGGGATAATTATAAACAGGTTAGACTCACCCTAAAGACAAAGTAGAGCAGGCCTGCCCAGGATTCAGTGTGGGCTCCTGGCCTTGAAGGGTTTGTGTGGAGCTCTCTGAGCTGAGGACATCCTTTGGGGCTTCAATTAGGAAAGGAACACAGGACCTGGGTTCCCTTGTTCTAGTAGCAGTATCTCTTTCTGACGCCTGGGCCTATCCCCAGAAAGTTGGTAGAGCACCAGAGAGCTTCAAGTTAGGCTCCGGTATAGGGGATGTGTCTTGCAGTTTGTGCTAGTGGGGGCCTGGCCTGCCCTGTGGTACAGCACAGCAGTGTGGCCCTAAGGAGCTGTCTCTTGTGTTTGGCAGACAGGGCCAAGCTCAGGGTCATAGAGGGTCATAGAGGAGGAAGTGAGGCCCAGACCGGAAGGCTGAGGCATTTCTGCTGTGGTGGGAAAAGAGCCGAGTTTCAGAAAGGGGCAGCCTCTTTCCCCTCCCTGCAACCACTTCCTAGACCTGTGGTGAAGTGTGCAATGATGCCCCGAGGGAGAACATGGCCATTTCCAGTCAAGAGCCCCTGACCCCCTCCAGATGGTCCCGAAGTTAAGAAAGGAGAGTGGTGCTTATCAGTGATGCTGACTGTGCCACAGGCAAGAAGGGGCTAGTGTCACTGTGACCACTTCCAGGAATCTGGCTGTACCTTGATGATGAAAGGAGTGTCCCCATTGTTCTTCCACATCTGCTCAGCTTAGCTGGGTGGAGGCTGGTTAGGCAGATCTAGGACCAGGATAGGTAGTAGAGGTCATACAGAGGCTAGTCAGCCAGCTTCCAGTGGGCCCTGCAGGGCTGGGGACACCTCTCTGATGTGGGGGAGGGGAGCTGGCCTGGTGCACGGTGGTGACTGGTGACGCAGGTCCCTTGGAGATGCCCATGAGATGTCGGAGCCAGCAGAGTCTCTGCATGGGGCAGCTTGGGTACTTCTCTAACAGTCCGGAACATACACTTCTCATCTGCCAGGCGCCAGTCTGTCCTGCTGTCTAATGGCATTGGATGTGGGTCTGTTAAATCCTTGGGGAAGACCCGAGGCTTCAGTAGCTCAGGATGAAGTGCAGGGAAAGGCAGGCAAACCCAGCAGCAGCAGAGTGAGGGCAAACCAGGGCAGTGCCCAGGCTCCCCGGGGAGGGAGAGAGCTTGGCAGAGAACCTCTAGAGGGTGGTATTCTGCACCCCCCACCAGCCTCTTTGGAGGTGGGGTACATGGAGCAGGCCTGGCCCTGCAGCGGGAACCAAGGCCTTCCTCGCAAGGTTGCAGGTGTCCTGGTCAGTGTGCTTGGGCGGGGTAAAGAATGTGTCAAAAGGCCTGCGCTCTGGGCAAGCCTCTTTTTCCCTCCTTTGGGACTCAATTTCCTTACTAAAAATGACGGATGGTTTGCTGGTCTGTGAGCACAAACCGGCCAAGCAATCCAGTCCTACAGTTTGTTGCAGGACTCTATTGAGCAGCCTTCTGTAGGCACCTGCAGGCACCTGCCTTTGCCTTCTTCAGTTTAGGCCTTGGTTTCCAGAGTGCAGACAGGTTAGGGAGCCTCTCCAGGTGCATCTGCGCAGTTTCAGGGCTCAGGGCAGGCCGGCACCTCAGGCACAGTGGAGTAGGGTATCCTGAGTGGGCGGTCTCTGCTGGCCTGGCTGGGCTAGGGGACTTACGCCCCATCCAGGATATGTGATTGCCTCGGACAGCCTACTGGTCAGTTCAGGTGCCTTCAGTTACCTTCCTAACGAGTCTTTCAAGAAACAAAGAAAGAGACCCAGGCCCAGTAGGGCACATGGCCACCCTCCTCATCAGTTCAACCACCTCATCGCCAATGGTGGCTTCTCAGCTCCCAGCTCCCCAAACAAAGCCCAGGTGGTCCTGCCAGATTCAGCCTGCAATCTTTGATTCTGGCCAAGGAAGCAAATCTGTTTAACATGTTGAAAAGCCAGATGAGTTGCAAAAAAGGTGGGGAGAAAAGGCTGGATTTTGAATCATAAACTGTGAGCTTGGGTTTCTCATTGGGTCTCTGTACCTCATTCTCCACCCAGGGCCTGGAACAAAGCCTGGTCAGGATATATGCATGCTGAACATTTTCATTTTGAAAATTTAGACAAAAATTTCATAGGAAAACCTTTGTCTTTTAAAAGAGAAGGGAAAATTTGGTGCCTGTGTTTACTTTTCAAGTCTGTTTCTTGCCCTCCATCCGTGACAGGTGTGAACTTCAGTGAGAGCTCAGAAAGTCATAGGTGTCAGCACTTTGTTTCCTGTGCTTGGTTCGAAGGAGCTCCTGCTCTGGGCAGGGCTGGTGCACATGTCGGGTGGGGTTCTTTGTGTGCATGCAGTACTGGAAGAAGCCACTAGGTGGGAGTCAGGGACAAATTCTGGAATGTCTAAATAATAAGGAAGAAGGTATGGATGGGATTTATATAAGAAAAATACCTTTTTTTTCCAATTAAATAGATGACATAAGCACCTCATTGGTCAAGCTGCTGGACAGTGCACCTGGGTCAGCTGGCAAAGACCGTTCTTTCCCATTTCCCTTGGAACTCAGCGGACAAAGGGCAGACTTGGGAGGCCCCCCACTGTTTGTGGTGGTAAGAGGACACAGGAGGGCTGGTCCTGACCTTCCACTGTCAATGGCGACAAGGTCTGTTCAGACATCTTAATTTCAGTGCCTTTGGCTGGGGCACTGTGAGGATGGCTCCCTCTTTTCAGGAGGCATTTCTCGACCCCACAGCTGCCACACCCTGTCCTAGGGAAGCCTCTAGTACTGAGGGGAATTTCGAATACAATTTTCCTGGCGTGGCACGTACCTTGGGGGCCTTCAGTCACTGCAAAGTTAGCAGTTTTATTTTCCCTGAACTTTGGCTTTTTCCTCCCCCAAAGTAATTTGTACTCTACTAAATTCTAGAGCTCTGGCTCCAGGCCTGACCTGAGGAGACTATTTCTGTCCCTAAGAACCAATGTTTATAAATGACCAAGAATGTGCAAACACTGGTGAAGGAGCAAATAAATCCTTCCCCACTCAATTTCCTGCCTCACACCCCGGGGACATGGTGGGTGGTGTTGCCAGGTTAGCGGAGCTTGAGGTCTGAGCATGCAGACACCCAGCCAGCAGAGGCCTGCCAGAGCCACACCCCCAGAGTCTTCTGCCCTCTCCCCAGGCAGGCTCCTGGGAATTCCTGTCTTCAGGCAAACTGGATCAGTACCCTGTGACTCAAGGAACTTCTGAAGGGAGTCTCCTACTCTAATACAGTCCTGAGACCAATAGTATGAGCATCACCTGGGAGCTTGTTCCTGATGCAGAATTTCAGCCTTCTGGGTCAGAATCTGCGTTTTCACAAGAACCGCTTCCAGCCTGGGCAGTTTTGTGTAAGTGGGGAGGCACTGTCTTGGCACAGGGGTCTGCAATCCGTGGCCTGCCTGTGCCCGCTGCCTAGTTCTTACATAAGCCCCCATGAGCTATGAATGACTTTTACATTTTTCAGTGATTCAGAGAAATCCCCGCCCAAGTATACTGTGATGTAAAAATGATGTACAATTCTATTTTCAGTGCCCATGGATAAAGTGTTACTGGGACCCAGCCCCGCCCGTTGGCTTGCGTGCTGGCTGTGGCTGCTTTTGTACTGCAGGTGGCAGTCGAGCGTGACATAGACCATGTGACTCACAGAGCCTGACACATTTGCCCTCTGGTCCTTTATAGGAGAACTGTGCTGACCCTAGACCTGACCCACTTTGGAGGTGGGCTCCTGTGCTTGTGCACTGTGGGGACCTCGGTCTGCGGTGGCCAGGATGCCGGTTTGGTTTCTGAGCAGGGCTGGCTTGTCAGCCCGCAGGAGCTGTGTTCTGAGCTCTTCACTCTCAACCTCCTCTTCTCCTTTCTCCTTTCTGCACAGCAGGCCCACTGTGCGGCACACCTGTTGAAAGATTTACTAAGGGTGTCTTGGCACCTGTCACCAAGAGGACAAGGCTCAGGGCTGAGCTGGAGCTCAGGGTTCAGGTGGCAGGTCAGTGGAATGGCACGTGACCCACAAGACCCCTCTCAGTCCACAGATGTGCCTGATTAGATGCTACTGACCCCTGGCAGCTGGCAGGAGGCACAAAACCTCAGGAACCCCACCCCTACTCATTCCCACACATACCGAGAATTCCAGCCAAGTAGGTGACTGTCCCAAAGTGCCCTCCTAGGCCCTGAGATGAGGAGGAGGGTAAGCTACATGAGCTCCCCTGTTCAAACCCAACTGCTGTGCCCCGCTAGCTGTGGTTTTACTCACTCAACATTTAGTCTCTCCGTCTCCTGCCTGGTCCCCTCCGCTGGCTGCTGCCTGTGCTAGACAGCAGTGAGTTGTTTTGGAAAGGCCCGAGGGCTGCCGGGGCCACTGTAATGACTCCTCTGTGGTTCCCAAGAACCTCTGTCTTTAGAGGTGGGTCCAGGGACTGGGACTGTACCTCGAAGGGGCAGTGTAACGGAGGCAGAAACCCCACCCCACCTCCACCCCTCCTTCATAAAGGCAGCCTAAACCTTTAGGAGTAACTGCTTAGGCCAAATAAAATCCAGGCTTCCAATCTTTTGGGAGTCGTGGATCATTTTTGGATGAAAACTTTGTTTTCAGAGACGTAGTGATTTATACAAACGAATAACTAGTACTTCGCATATACTGTATGAACATATTCAGGAGCCTGTCTGATGCCCCAAGTCCCTCTGTGGACCACTGAGAAGTGCCCTGGAGGGATGGCCTTCTGGGTCAGACAGTGCAGCCAGGGCTCGGCTCGCCAGTGCGCTGGCTGGGCCGTGCCTGGGCCAGCTGCGCCTGGGGGTTAGTGCGTGCAAAGGTCCCTGCCGCTCCTCTGTCCATTGCATCTCACTGAGCCCACCAGCCACACACACTGCCTTGTTCCTGGTCTTTTGAAGTGTTGTTTTGAGGATTTTTTAGTTGAATTACAAAGAAATAAAATGTACTTTGGTGTTTAAAAAAGTGGGAGGAGGCTGAAGTAAGAATTGCTACTTGAGGATACCATAAAAATATGTCAAGAATTTAGCTGCAGCTTGTCTGGATTCCTCCCTCCCTCCCCCTTTCCTTCCCTCCCCCTTTCCCTTTCTGCTCCTCACAACCAACTCATCATGCATGAGTTCCGTTAATAGGTGAAATTAGTCCTGTTCTCTCTTCAAGTCAAGCATCTTTAGGCTGGGACAACAGATCTTTAAGACTAATTTTCTCCAAGTAGAACTTTAGTCTTATCTTGCCAATCTTACCATTTGCGCCTCATTCTTTCATTCAAAAAATGTGTCCATTCTTACTGTATAGCAAGAAGAGTGCTAGAAACGGAAGTTAGAGCAGAGGCAGGGCGCAGACATGCGCCCTCCAGCCTGGTAAAGAGGACAGATAGATAAACCGTCAGCTGTGGTTCATTCAGTACAGCAGGGCAGGTGGGGAAGTGGAGAAGCGTGGGGGTGCTGAGGAGGGTGCAAGGGGAGGGTCTGCCTCCTGAGCCAGCTCCGCATGAGCAGGTGGGAGTTAGCCCAGCTGAGAGGTAGTCAAGTTGCAGTGGGTCGCCTCTTTCCTCCTCTCACACTGGAACCTGTGAAGGGCACCCCACCTCCCTCCAGAGGGGTGAAGGGGGCAGGCAGCAGGGGCTGGGACTATGTCCCGCCTCTCCAACTAGCCCCCAAACAGCTCCCAGGCACCTACCTCCCTGGAGCCCCAGAAATACCTTTCCCACATACCATGTGGTAATTCCCTGTTTTTCCCAGAGAAGGAAGTCAGTTTCATTTGCTTTGGATCCTAGGCAAACGTGTGAAATCTTCATTTGACTTTCTTAGGCTTTTACGCATAAAAAAAAATAAGAAGGCCTGCCTACCCCTGCAACCTTAGGGATGTTTATTAACACACACTCACAGCTCTGGGTTGAGAACCTTGTCCAGCTGGGGTCCCAGCCACACCCTGGAACGGGGCCAGAGGCAAGAAGGGTGCAGAGCCCAGTGCAGGGCAGCAGAGCCTGCTTTTCCTTTCTGGCCTTGGATCTGGGTGTGTCTCCAGGAATTTACTCCACCCCTGGAACCAGCTGCTGGTGAGAGCTCTCCTCCGGTGATCTGTGCGTTGAGCCAGCCTACCAGGATGGGATCAGGCTGCAGGAGAGGTTTCTGCTCTGCTTCTTTCAGGCCCTGCTTCTGGGCCGTGGGGAGTGTTGATGCTGCGCTGAGGAGCATGCTGACCCCCAGTAGAGCCTTCTGTGCAAGCTCAGTGCGTCCCTGGTGACTCTGGAGGGCACCAGAGGGCCCCTGCAGTCACAAGATGTGTGTCTGCAAGTCATTTGCACAGCAGAGCTCAGAGCCCTTTCATGTAACCACAGTTCCCACTGCACCCACATCAAAGGTGGCTTTTATAATCAGTCATAGCCAAAGGTTGCATGTCAAGGGCTGGGCAAGGGAGAAAAGCTGTTGAAGGGAGCGCTCAAAGAAGACAGCAGCCTGGGGTGGTGGGGGCAGCATGCGTGGAGTGCTGGAGAGGCCCCTGGAAAGCCAGCATGTGACCTGCCAATAGGAAAACAGACGACGCGCCCTGTCTGCCAGCGACTGCCTTCCTCAGGCTCCTACCCAGAGCTCTCCCTACCTCCTGGGCTCCACATGCATCAGCTTTACCTTCCTCCCTCCCTGGCTTGTGAGGCGAGTCTAGAGTGGTGGACAACCAGCGAGGCAGGCCTGGGATTTGACAGAAGATGCCCCACCCCACCCCCCAAGACCTGGCTCAGAATTCGGCCCCAGGGAGCCCTGCGGTGGTGGCTGGCAGCACGAGGGAGCCAGACTCCCCCAAGTGGCAGAGGGCTCTGAGGTTGCAGCAGTTGGTCTCTGGTGGCTAGTGCCACCAGCGCCAAGGACAGCAGATGCCCAGCAGGGCCAGGGACCCAGACCGGAGCTGGTTCTGAATCTGTTCTTTTTTGGAAACGATAGGCTCCCCTCAGGGCACAGCCAGAACAAGGGGTAGGCGTGGGCTCCAGGGTGGGGGTCAGCCTGTGTGTGGGAACCAGCAGCTCCTCCAAGAGCAGCACTTATTTTTAGTCTTCTCCCCAGTCCCAAATAAACCGAGAGCAGCTGGGAGCCTGTGGGTAAATGCAGAGAGCAGCACAGACAGGAAATCGGGGTCTGTCCGTAATGAGTTCCAGCCACTCCAGAAAGGGGAAGCCAGACGAGGAATTTTCTTCAGGACTGTTTCCCTCTGGCAGACTCTGGTATTATCACCAAAAGAATGTGTGCGTGTGTGTGTGTGTGTGTGTGTGTGTGTTTACAACTTCTGTCCAAGTCTGTCTTTTTCCCCTACCTTTGTGCTAGGTTGGATAGCTCCGCAGGCTCTGCATCTCAGCGCTGGTGCCCGCATGTGTCAGTGGGGGCGGTGGGGGAGGATACCAGAGCTGCACAGTCTGGGCTGAGCCCTTGTGTATCTAAAACTGTTTAGGGAAAGGCTGGAGGACTCAGGCCAGGGAACTGGGGCAACTCGAACACAGCTTGACGTTCCTGAGGGGGAGGGGCAGAGACAAGGAAGAGAAGATAACTTGGTCTCCGGCCAGAAAAAGGGCTTTTCAACCAAGGAATCTAACTGCTGACATGGGTGCCCAGCATGGATGGGGACATTGATGTTTACAAGCATTTTGCGTGGCTGAAGAGGGTAAGTGAATGGCTGCTTTGTCTGGGTCTCCGTGGAGATGAGTGATGGAGAGACCCTTGGAGGGGGAGGGTGTCAAGGGGGGAGATATTTGTCCTGCAAAGCCCTGTGTGGCCAAGTTCTTCATGAGAATCTAATTATAGACACCAGGGGAGAAACAGCCAGCTGTCTTTGTTTCTCCTCTGACATTCTGGTGAATGAGCCTCTGTCCGGGAAGGCCAGAATGGAGTGAGGAAAGTTAGTTGCTTTAACTTTGTCACTTAAACCATTGGAGGTTCCAAACACTGTGCCCAGCAAAAGGTGTCCTCTGCATTTCAGTCTGAGAACACCAACTGGGAACTGCTGCCTTTAACATTGCAATGCACTGAATTCAGAAGCTATTGAGCTTATTCTCAGCTCCAATGTTATCCAGTGTGGAGAGGAGTGAGCTGTCAGTCGAAAGAGCTCCTGTGTTTCCGGAGGCAGGCTCTCTGGGGAGCTCTCTTCTGAATGCTCTGAGGCTCCAGGGATTGGGTTGCAAGCTGCTCTTGCCCTTTCTTGAGGGGACAAGTGTTGTGTGGTGTGAGCGAGGACCGGAATGAGTGCTGGGCACTGGGGCAGCATCTATACTCCCAGAACTCAGGCTCTTACCTCATTTGTGACCCTCTTAAAACTGGTTAAGAGGGGTATCCATTTATTTTCACACTGAGGCTGGAGGTTTTGCAGGGACAGGCAGGGCAAAAGCAGCTGACAGATAAGAGATCTGACATTGCAGCTGGGGAGAATCAGGAGGGACAGGAAGTATCCAGTTCAGAGGGCCCCTACCCAAACACGGGA
Source organism: Phyllostomus discolor (assembly GCF_004126475.2). Classification (NCBI taxonomy): domain Eukaryota; kingdom Metazoa; phylum Chordata; class Mammalia; order Chiroptera; family Phyllostomidae; genus Phyllostomus; species Phyllostomus discolor. The sequence continues at coordinate 126,742,047 of NC_040908.2, forward strand.
CCTGTTGGCTTTTGTGTGCACCCTCTGCATTGTGCATTCAGTAAATATTCATTGAGTTCTGGATCCTGGGAGCCCAGTGAGCAAAGCAAAATCAGTCTCTGCTCTTGTGGAACTTCCTCTAGTGCAGGAGTTGGAGGTTAAGTAGTCCCAGTGAGTAGACCCCGAATTACTAATTGCTAAATGCAGTGAGGAAAAGCAGAAGGCCCAGGAGGGCTATTGCAGACTGAGCAGCAGCCTCCAGGGAGTCCTCTTTAAGGGAGTAACACTTCATTGAAACCTGGAAGAGAAGTAGGAGTGAGTCAGGTGAAAAACAGGATGAAGAACATTCCAGGCAGAGAGGGTAGTATGTGCAAAAGTCAGAAAGCAAGAGGGAGTCAGACGAGTTTCCAGGGTGAGAGAAAGCCAGGGTGGCTGAGCCCAGTGACCGTGGGGAGAGGCAGGCGGGTGCCAGATCCCACAGGACAGCGAAGGCCGCAGTGAGGGCTGTGGCTGAGCTGGTGTGTCTAGTGGGGGACTTGTTGACATGTGATACGCTGGGGGGACCAATTTGTATTTTAAGAAAGTGACTCTAACTGTGATGTGGATGGTGAGTGGTGTTGCAAAAAGTGAGGCAGCTGAACAGAATTAAAGAGCTTGAGGGCTTGTCAGGATCAACTTAACACAAAGCCCTCATTTAACCAAGCCCAAGAGAGGCTAAGAACCTCATGGTTATTAGTGTTACAGCTACTAGTGGTGCGGCCTGATCTTGAACCCTGTTCTCTGTCTCCCAGTTTGGTTCTTTCTCCTCATCTCTTCTGCCAAATATGTAGAAAATTACTGGTTTAGAACCCAGCAGAAATCCTGTCTGTGCTCAGTCCCTGCTCAGCTTTGGGATGGGGTCTTTGCAGCCACCAGAGAGCATGCTAAAGAGACCAGGCATTTTGGCAAAGGTTTGCATCCGTTGTCTTAAGCATTCAAAAAGTCTCATTAGGGGGAGATACTGGGTGTGGTGATGGGGGGTAGATAAGAAGTACACTCCCCTTCACATGGTCTTTATTTTCTATATTCAAAATGAGGCTTTTAAACCAGGAGGACTTCCAGCTGTGATTTGCCTGGGATAGTGGGTGCCATGTCCCAAGCACTGGGACAGATGTAAAGCTACACCTTGAGGAGAAGTTCTGTCTGTGGAGGAACTGATTCTGAATGTGATTTGATGCAAGAAGGCCTTTACTGTTCTGAGACCCAGGCTGTGAGCTCTGGCTGCCACGGACAGTGGAAGTCTGCCGAGGGAAGCTCTGGGTGGGGAGTCTGAAGACTTACCCCTAACACCAGGGCGACTCATAACAAAAGTTACTTTTCTTCTACTTTTAGAATTTTAAGTAGCATTCAAAAAACGAAAGCATGAAGTATTGGATATATCATAGGCAGTATAATCAGAGTATCTTTCCTTCTTTCTACCTTAAACCCTATTGTCAGATTCTTCTTTTTAAAATCCCTCTTTAGACAAAAATGCTTTTTAATCCTGTGACCCTGAACATAAGCCCCCAGCACTCGCCCTTTATCTGGAAGAGAAAGCCCAGGCTCTGCTGTTGGCTTGGCTTTTTAGATTTTTACAACTCAGCCTTAACTTACCTTTTTAGTTTCATCATTTATATCTACTTTGATGGGCTCCCAAGTAGATGCCTTCCCTTTTCTGAGCTTTAATTCCCAACCACTTCATCTGACTCCACAAAGGCCTTCCTTTCCCACTGGCCCCTTGCTGACCTCATCCCCATAGTGGACTCTTCCCACGAGGGCAGGTCCATAGTACTTCCTGTCTGCCCAGCTCGCCCATCCGTCCTCAAGCCAAGGTGGCTTGGAGAACAGGTTTCTCTTAGCCCTCATTTTCCCATGCAGAGGGGGTGGTTGTAGAAGAAGAGGAGCCTGGACGATGTGTGACCTGGTGCACAGTCTAGGGGCCTTTGCCCTTTGACCAGTCTAGGAGGCCAGTGCCTCGGAGCAAGACAGGGTCTTTGGATTTTGGGCAATGAGGGAGATGCCTGAGGTCAGGGAGGCACAGAGCCTAGAGGGGAAGCATTTGCTCAGAAAAGAAACACTGTTCAGTGGCCTTGGGGGTGGGGTGGATGTTGTGTGCTATTAGAGTTAAGAATGTGCTGTTTTAAGTGAGGCCTGGATGGAATCTTGGTTTTGCCACACTTATCAGCTATGTGATCTTAGACAGATTACCTCAGAAGCCTGAATTGCTTCATCTGCAAAATAAGGAAGACAAGTGCCTGCCACATACAGGTTTTGTGAGGCTCAGGTGGGATAATGTATGTAAAATGTTAGCATAGTGCCATGAACATAGGAGATATTCAGTAAAAGTTAACTATTATTGCTTATTACCAGGCAGGGCAAATTGAAAGAGGAACAGATGGGACCAGTTTGGTTCTCTCCTAGCTGTGTATGTTAGGGCATTCATAAGGAATGAATGGCCACTTGGGCCAGTTCTCAGCCCCTTTTCACACTTCAGGTAAAGGTGTCAGACCAAAGCATCCTAAAGACCTATGAAAAGCATCTGTGATCTGGCCCACTGTGAGTAACCAGAGGCCCCAGTGGCTGTTGGCGCTGGCCAGCTTGGCTGTGGCTGCTGAACGAAAGCTGACCAGAGCTGGTCCTCTAGGTCCTTTCCCAACAGACAGAGCCCAGGGACCATGTAATTTCTTGCCACAAGTGTCCAGAGGGTTGTCTGCCCTCAGCTGTTTGATCCCTGACTCACAGACAGCTCACACCTGCCCTTCTGTGAGATGAGTGGCTCTAACCTACTGCATAGTCATGACAGAGCCTCTAAAAGGAGCTCTAGGCAGGCTCATTTTCCCAGGGATGGAAATCCCAACACTGTCAGCATCTTCACACTGTTTGCTGGCTTCTAGCACTCTCAGTCTTTAAGCCAAATTCCAACCTAAAGTCACAAAAAAGGTGGAATCACCCATGGATCCTCCATGCAGCTGGCTTGGGCTCTGCCATAGAATGTGGAATGAACTCAAGTGGCTGCTGTGAGAGTTCATTTTGTATCATCTGGTGCTCAAATTGTTGATCCAGTAGCCTGGCCACTTGGGCTAGGGAGCGGCAAAGACAAATAGGCACCCAGGCACCCTAGACACTGCCTGGCCTCGACTCAAGTCCAACTGCTGTGAAAGCTGGAGAAGCAGGTGGCAGCTTCTGTGAAAGCTGCTCCTACTGGCTAAGAGCACGAGTCCTGGATCAAAAACTCCTTGAGTTCATATCTCAGCTCTGTGTGACCTTGAACAATTGATTTGACCTCCCTGAGATTCAATTTCCTTGACTTTGAAATTTGGATAAATAATGCAATATATGTAAAGTGCTTAGAGACGGTCCTTCGTAAGTGTTAGTTAAGGTGATGAGGACCTTGACTGTAGCTGACAACCTCTGGTTACTCCAGAGCCATGTGCCCAACTTGAGAGGTTTTTCAAGACCAGGAGGAGAATGCAGTGGGTATGGCTCCTCGAGGGTTCTAGATGTCTGTGATTTCCTATAGGTACCTCCCATTTTTAGCCATCACACCTAACATGCTCACCTCTCCTGTTCCCTGGTATAGTTTAGGAGCTGGAATTCTGCCATCTCTGACCTCTAGCGCCTGTGGCTCCTGTCTGCCAGCTCCTTGGAGAGGCCCCCAGGCTTCTTTCCCAGCAGGATTTAACAAAGTGGCATCACACCAGAGTCACTTTCCGAGCAGCTGGTAGATACTCCAAATCCACGCAGCTGTGGGCAGTTCTGTGTCTGGCAACAGCACCTGGGTACTTTGACTCACCAGACATCCTTCCCTTCCCCACCCTTGTAACAGCTCTTTCACACCTTTCCATTTGTCTCCTACTCTATACTCCCCTCTCAATTGATGTCAACACCTACTTGACTGAAAAAAAATAGCCACACTTTGACGAGTCTCTCATCTTCCCTTTCCGTCACCACAAAATGAAACTATGTTCACAACCACTGTTTTTCAACCATCTTCTCTTTCATGGGCCAAGAGTCCCTTCACTTGGCCAAGGCAATCCCACTATCCTGTCCTCCTGACCCAATCCTGTTCCACCTCCCCATGTTCCTCTGATTTTTTCTTCCTTCAACTCCTCCCGGCCCACCTATCCCTTGCCCTTGGCAGAAAATGCTGCTTCTTAATTCTTAGGGAAAAACAAAACTATCTCTGACCCTTGTGCATGCCTTTCCATGCAGACTTATGACTTACATTCCTTCTACTGTCAGGAATCTTGAAAGAGCAGGTTAAAAATTCACCATCTCCTGGTTGTTCCCAAGCCCACAGCACACTGGCTTTGTCCCTAAAGACATCTTTTCAGATACTACAGTGTTGTTCTTGCTGCCTCTAGTTCCCAAGAAACCTTTCCATCTATTTCCCCCTGAATTCATTTCCATTTGGGATTTTGTAGAGTTAATGGCATTCTTGTGCCACCAGCTTCCCACTGTGGCCCTCACCTAATCCCATATTTCCATCTGTGGTTCTTTCTTTCATGCCTGTTTGATCGTTGACTCTTCAGATAGAAGGTCCAGGCAGTCCAAGAGGCACTGGGAAGTTTACTTCTAATGCCTCAGGTGAGCTAAAGCAGTCACAGCACCCTCTCCATCCCCAACTCCAGCACCTGAGGCTGCCCCTCTGTCTCCAGATGTGTTAATAATGAGTCAGCGTGTCTGCTGGAGTTGGCAGGGTGAGGCAAGAGCATCACTCAGAGAATCTCCGTTGTTCCTCTCTACCTGGCTTTAATACCACCCCTTCACAACACACCAGCACACATGCCAATACCACTTCTCCTATGGCCCAGTGCTGTGGGTGCCTCATGTATCCAGCTACCTGATTAAGAAACTTCAGCAGGAACTAAGCTTATACAAGGCTGTAATCTTGGACAGAGATCTTGGTAAATCGAATGCATTTCTCTCACTCCAGATTCCCCCAGGGTGGTCAGTTAGGAGCCTTCATGTGCATCACAGCCACTGCTTGGTTGGAGAATTAGAAACAAACTGCCCTCAAGTTGTCCTTTGTTCTCTGAGTTCTGGAAACTGGAATGTCTGGAGGGTAGTGACTATTGTAGCTTCATGGAGAGCCTCTCTGTACTGGGAAGACTCCAAAGATGCTCCTCTCCCATTCCCCTGGGAAAGTTACTCCTTAGCTTTTAAGACTTAATCATTCAAGCGGTGACTCCACTATAAAGCCTCTCCTGTCCTTTGAAGGTGTAATCGATTCACCCCTCCCTTATGCCCCTGCTGCTGGCTTATGTACAACTCTGTGGCAGTACTTTGCACACCTCCTTGTAAGACTGCAGAGCTTTCTGATGGCGGAGATGGAAGCATTTGTTTAGCACTGAGCATGTCACCTTGTAGGTGTTCAGGAATATTTGAGTCATTGAAGACATAAATAAATAAAACAGTTGTGTGAACATGGGTCAACCAAGCTAACTTGCTTTATGAACTTTGCTTTGCTCTTCCGTGAAGGTGGGCACTCAGGTCATTTGACACTGACAGTCCCACCAACAACACTTTGTCTGCACTTACACATAGCTGAAACCAAGAGGCAGAGGGCATAAGAAGGTCAGGGTCAGGAGGGGATGTCTCTTGTTGGACTCCTGGTAGCTAAAGGTCTGATTGCACGTCACTCACACTACATTTGAAAGAAACTTTTAACTGTGTCAAAGATAGTAGATTGGCTTGACTATTCCTTTCCTAGAAAAAGTGGAACTGGTTCTGGGAACTGTTGGTTTTATGACAACTGCTAGGTAGCCCATAAATCCTTAACCAGAGAATCTAGGCGAGGTTTTCCTATTTATAAGCACCTGCCCACACTCATGCTGCTTGGTTCCCTTCATGATGCATAACCTGAGCCATGTAGTGGGAACTGACTGGAGCTGCTATGATTCACTTATTTTTAGTCTTTTACCTTTGTGGTCACCTTAGTTTCGAAGTGTTACATTTTTCAAGTTTCAAAAAAAGCTTGGCATGGGAATGATGCTTCTGAACTTGATGTGCATCTGTAGGGACCTTGACATGTGCCCTGTGTCCAGCAGTCATGGCTCACATGAAACTGGTTTTCTGGATTGGATAAGATCCATTTGAGCAGGGAGCCTGAAATATTATACATTTTCGTTGTTGTTTTCTTGTTCAGCTAAAAACATGTATATATTTAGTGGCTAAAGAAGGGAGAACCATCCCAAGACTTATCCAGGGCCAAGGCTTACCCAGTGTGCTGTGTTCAAATCTCAGTATATTTTCAGGCAAGGGGCCATCATATAAAATGATCTGAGTGGCCAGGATCCTGACAGGACTGGAATCTATATCTTATTAGGAGCACTGAAGGAAGTGACTCTTTACCTGGTGGAGGCTACAGGCTTTGAGACCAGAAAAAGGAGGGCAGCTGTGTTTTTGCATACCCCAAGGCAGGAGTGCCGAGAAGCAGCTACGGCTCTGAATAGGGAAGATGCAGGATGGTTGGAGCTGTCACACTGGGGAGCTGGCGGCCTGAGGGTTTTCCCACACTCCATGCTTGCATACCAAAGGACACCCTCAGGTGACCCCTGGTCTGCCCCACTTGACTGTTCTTGAACCAGCCCTTTCCCCACAGTCAGCGAAGTGCAATGCTGACGGCAGGTCTCCTGGAATGTGCTGGCAGGGAATGCTGCAAGATGCCCTCACCCTCAACCCCCAAGTGTACCAGAGCACACGTGGAGGCCGCACTCTCTTGGCAGAGGTGGGTTGCGTGCCTGGGGATTCTGCACGGCCCCTGGCCAGGGCAGCAAGCACACATGCCATCCAGAATTCTGCAGAGACCTAACATGGCTCTCCCTGGGCCACACTCCTTGGAGGGGCCAGCCAGGAGTGAGCAAGCATCGTGGAATCTGACCAGCCACTAGAGGCAGAGGGGGATGGCTCTGAGGAGGCTGCAGGGGGTGACTTGGCTGGGAAGTCATGTTTCACCTAAGTTTGACCCGACTTCTGGATTGTAACAAATAATAATGCGAGCTTTATGATCGTTCATTACTAGCTATTGATATCCGCAATGTGGCTCGTTACAAACATGTGCAGTACTTATAGTATGTAGTAAAATGCTTATAAAGGGGAAATTGTGGCCATGATGATATGACTCAAAACACAGGCATCTTTCCAGGGACAGTGGAGGAGCAAACACGTCCGGCCGTCTGCGCCACAGGCAGTCCCTGTGCTCTTCGCTGACAGTGGCTCGGTGTTGTCACTGAGGCCGAGTTTTGTTTTTTTTCCAGCCTGAAGCTCTTTGGGTGGTTTTCCTTTGGGTTGCTTGTGCAGATCTTTACAGTTCCTTCATAGGCATCCTGATCAGAAATGTCGCCTCTTGTTGCTCTCTCGCACAGAAAGAGTTAATTAAAATGTCAGTTTAAGGGATGATCTGCTTCGAACGCTACTTTGGTCTTTGGGCTTAAACAAGACATTTAAATGATTTCCGTATTTCCACCGTCACTCAGAAACTGTTTTTATTACACAGAGGAAATATTCGAGTGTCCTGCTACAAAGAGCACTCTGCACTGTTATTCCCCCGTGTTTTGTGTTTAATGACCTAAGGGACCCTCTGTGTTGCTCTGTGAGGTAAAATTTTCTCTATTTTAAGGATGGGGCATCTGAGTTGGGGTGACCTACCTGAGATTACACATGGTTAGAGCCATTTCTTGCTGCTCTTGTTCTGAGACAAGACTTAACCCCCAACCCTCCCCCTAGTTGATGCCCATGGGCCTGTTGAATCTTGTGTCATTCCCTGTCTGACCCCGTCATTTCCCTGTCTTGTTCTGCACAGGATGTAAGAATGGAGGCCAGCAGGTGGTGGGTAGGAAGCCATCCATTCCACACACAAATGAGGCTGGGCGCCTGTTTGGTCCCATGCATCCCACGTGGACATACCCTAGCCACAAAGTAGGTCCCCGTTAGCCCCTGGTAGTTATCCTGATTTTAACAATAGTTGGCTCAGAACTGACGCCATCTTCAAAACTGCCAGTTCAAGCAAATCAAGCAACAGTAGGCAGAATTCCTTTGTTATTTATTGCTATATCCAATAGCAGGAATTCTTTCTTGTAAGTCTATTTCCAAAGGAGTAAATTTCAGTCAGTCGATTGACCAGTCACCCTTTGAGATAAATGTGTCAACCTGCACTTTTGGTTGCAAGTAACAGAAACTCAGTTTGAAACAGTACAGGCCGAGAAGGGAGTAACAGGGAGGGTGGGACATCTCTGCCTTGAGACAGCATGAGCCAGGGATGAGAATGCCGCCATCCTCTATCTTGCCTTGACTTTCACTTCTGTGCATGTTGGCTTTATAGCGGACTTCTTCTGCAAACCTGCTTCCTCTGCAGGGAAGAGAACATGGCCACTGACAACCTCAGAGCCTTCTAGCCCCACCACTGCCACTTTCTGATCCCAAGTATAAAAATTCAGAGGAAGGATTCCAACCTGTCAAGCTTGGAGCAGGTTATTAGGAGGTGAGGATTATCTCTGAAAAGATGACAGTCCTCACTTCTGCCATGTGGTCCCAGTCAAGGTGATGATCCCAGCCTATTGTGGGCAGGGAGACAGTAGATTTCATTAGAGAAGGGCTCAGGAGCATTCTGTCTGTATCGGTCTTCTCCATTCCCTTTCTTCAAAGGAGAAGTTGACTTGTCTGAGCTTCTCTGCAACTGATGGTAAGGCTTCTTTTGGGGGCCTTAGGCATCCTCTGGTAATCTCATCTCTAATTAAAATGCAGTGTTTCCCAAGATATGGAAACACACTTTATTTCTTGAGTCTGCTAGCATCCAGCCCTTAGTACATGAGGAACTCGCTAAAAATAAACTTCTTTTACACTCACCCATGGGAAGGGTGGAGGCTGGACTCAGTTTCAGTTAGGCTCATGTCCTTGTGTAGCCCAAACTGCCCTTTACGTAGAGGCTCTGCCCATGCTGAAATCGTGTTGGTCAGTCCTAGCCCTCCTGGGATGACGCAGTCCACTCCTCATCCTCTCATTGCTCACCTAACCACCAAGGCTGGTTCACTATCACAGTCAACTCCCTGACCCCCAACCAGAGAATATCCTGCAGCTGCTACAGCAACCTGAAGCCTCTCCTTTCCAGGTGGCTTAGAAAAGAGCCCCACCTTACACTGTTGACTGCTGAAGCTGTACATTAGGCCTGCCTCGTCCTAGTGGTGATAGCATTTTGGGTTTCTTGAAACAGACCCATAATCTGTAAGTGTCGAGGCACTGTGTTGTCTGTATCTGAGGACTCTCAGCAACATCACTCTAAGGCCTGGGGAAAACTTGATCTGATAGTTCTGGGCTATGTTTTGTATTTGCCTTCAACCTGCCTGGGTTTCAGAGGCAGATTCCTTGCAATCAAGATTTTACCCATCCTCTTGAGAGCAAAGTTTTGATGGAGATTTAGCTTCAATAATGTTGACCTAAGTCTCCGAGCTATTGACAGTGTACATATAAGAAACTCCCCGCCCTGGGTCAGTGTTGTGATATGAGAGAGGGAGTATTTTCCACTGAGGCATTCATTCTTCAACTGAGACGCAAGAGGGCTCGGAAACCTCAGTCTGTTTTCTCCATCCCTCAAAATGACTATCATGTGAGTTCTTTGACAGAAGCATTTAACCTGCTGTTAAGAATTATTTTTCTCTCTTTTCTTGTAAGATTGTGAGAAAATGTAGGTTATAATTACATCCTTATAGTCAGGGAATTTGACCATGCGAGGACTGGAATATTAATTAATGTAACAACAATAAACTGCTATCAACACAAAGAAGCCAGTTGTGATTGTTAAGGCCCTTTGTCTGTGGTGTGAAAGAGCTTCTATAACAATGAACAAGATGCAGACTGCAGAGAGGCTGGTAAAAGGCAGTGGTGTGGCAGTGGCCTTGGGTCCTGTCTAGCTTGTGCCTGGCACAGCCACCCTGGGAAATGTCCCTTGGGCTTCCCCTCCCACCATGTCTTCAACAACCAGCCTGTGCTTCCTCCCAAGGAAGACTTCTGGCTTCAATGCAGAATGCATGGTCCCTGTTTCTGTTTCAGTGGGAGGGGAAGCCCAAGGCCAGGCTCTACCACTTGCCCCCACATAGGCAGTGCACTGGGGAAGGGGTGGGACAAGGGAAGCAAGGAGGTTCTCTTTCTTAAGGGGGGGGGGGGGTTGGAAAGCCCATTCTGAAGGTTGGAATGTGGGGAAATGGGCTTAGGAGAAGGCGAGCAGCTTGGGTTCCCTATGCCCAGGTTCTTCATGCCCAGGTTCCTCTCTGACCCCTTCTTTTGCAATCATGGCTTTCCTTTGGGGTAGAGGGTACCTTCCTCATGAACACTGGGGCATTGGTTCCTCTGGAGTAGCCCAGAGTATTATGATGGTCACTTTCCCATTTAACAGTGAGATCAACTTCCTCAGACTGTCGAGCCCCTGGATGGCCTGTGGTGGGCCTCTGGTTTCGGCCTCACATTCAGCATAGAGGAAGGGAGTGTTTGATGGCGTTGAGCCAACTTACCTGGGCAGCTACCCAGGAAGGTACCTACCTTCCCCACCTACAACCAGGTCAGACACACCCTGAAATTGACTGCAGCTCCTGTCTCTAGCTCAGGGCGTTTTATAAGATTCTGCCTCTCCGAGGCCATTTCAAATCCTCCCCCTTTCCTGTTTTCCATGGTTTCTGGCTACTTTCCATTTACTGCTTAGCCCTATAAGATCCCTCTGAGTTATATGAGTTCTTCTCAAGATGTCTCATCTTAGCTTGCTTCTCTCAGCTCTAGCTCTGTAGAAACACAGTGTGCCAGCCTGGCTGCCAGAGACCTTATCAGGTCATGGGCTTGGCCGCTTCTGGAAGGAATGTGTGAGTAGATGAAGGGCCTTGAAATTGGCATCCCCTGTCTTCTGTGCTCACTGTGATGGTCAGGACGGACCTCCATACTGTGAGGTGTGCCTTGGCTCTGAAGAACCCTGGCATGAGAGTTAATAGATACCCAGATCTGTGCAGGAGTTGTTCCCACATAGTTCCATGGTGAATAGTACCAGCTCCCTGGTCTCCTCAAAGAGTAGAACCATATTGCTGTTGGTGCCTCTGGCAGGCTGTGCCGCCAGCTAAACCAGACCCAACACATCCAGTCAAGTCAAGCACCACTGGGTCTGCAGCTCTGCTGAGGCCTTCCTGGCCAAGGGTGAGGTCATCTGGCAGGTGGTTCTGCCAACTTTCAAAGTACCACTTAGCAACAGCATCTGGTCATGTTCTCCTTGTAGTAGTTTTGAAATCCCGTGGTTTCACGTTTAGGTGGGTGGTTTTGCACATATAATCAGTGAAACTGTCCACACAAATTGTGTACTGCATTTGGAAGTTGGTAAGATGTTTTCCCCACATTTTAAGTACATTCTTTTTTGTTTTCCTTCTCTTTAGTCCCAGGTAAATCACCACAGTGCTGCTAGTAATGAAACATACCAGGAACGCTTGGCACGTCTAGAAGGAGATAAGGAGTCCCTCATATTACAGGTGGGTCCTTTTTGGTGGGAATCAGCACATCTATTACTTCCAACTCTGTAGCTGCCCTAAGTGGGGGAGACATACAAGGATTTTCTCTGTTGGATTTATCTTGTTCTCAAAGTGTGTGTCTTTAGAAAGGCTTTTCCTGGAACAAAGCAGAAAGTAACTGAGGGCACAATTTAGCTCTGGGCTTGGCTTTGGGGGCTTTGAGTATATTCACTTATTTATCATGGACGACCAAGCACCCATGTCTATACGCTGGAAGCTCTGTGGCCAGGCTGATTAGTGGAGCCTTGTCTTCTAGGAGCCCAGGAGTCTTGCCAGGATGATAAGCTGTGTCCTCATGTCACTAATAAAACAGCCATGAGTGATATGGGCCTAAGGGTGCATGTTGATGGGATCAGCTCAGATAATTGGGAGGTGGATCTAGACTTATACATGGAGGCCTAGAGCTGTTAACACAGGATAATAAGCCTTTTATGACTCTCTGGCTTCAAAGAGAGGAACTCTGAAATGTTTCAGGGAGAAAGATAGTCAAAGGACTACTTTCAGTTCTGAAAACATGCTTTCCTTGGTAGGCCATAAAGTTGAGCAATCTTACGAGTGGCCTATTGCTGTGGCAAGGGCCCTTTGCTGTGTTCGCTCTCAACTGCATAAATTAAGCATCACGATCTCATATGTATTGATGATTTGGAGAATAACAAGATTAATATCCCAATCCTAGTTTTTTAAAAAGCTTGAAGGGTGGCAGATAAGACTAGAAGTAAATGGAAGAGGGGGCAGTAGGGTTCTGGAACCTTCCTCCCCAGACTGTGGACTTTAGCCTAGAGCCCTGGAGTTAACACTATAGAGTTAAGAGGCTGTAGTATGTTTTTGTTTTTTCCTTTTATTTTACCTTATTTCTTTTATTCAGTTTACTTCAGTGTATGAATGTGAGAGTGATAAATAATTACTTTGGAAACTTTGGAAAATCAAAAAGAGTTTAACATTTTGGCCTTTTGGCCTTTTTTCCCCAGCCTTTTTTACCTTGTCCTACCCCATCTTTCTTTTTTAAGATTTATTTATTTATTTATTTATTTACAGACAGAAAGGGAGGAAGAAAGAGAGGGAGACAGATGTCAATGTGTAGTTGCCTCTTGCTCATGCCCTACCGGAGACCTGGCCCACAATCCAGGCATGGGCCCTTGCCTGGAGTTGAACCCATGACCCTTTGGTTCACAGGCCAGTGCTCAATCCTCTGCATCACACAAGCCAGAGTGTCCTACCCCTATCTTAAATAAGTAAACTCAAACCAATTATACAGTTATACAGTTTTGCATCCTACTTTGTTCTTTTTCTTCACATCATTGATTTTGTTCATTAAAAATACATGAGTATTGACAACTTGGTGGATGCTAGTTTTAGGTGCTGGAGATACAGCAGTGAAGAAGACAAACTAAGTCAGTCCCTGTTCTCTAGCTTCCACTCGTGTGTGTGTATGTGTGTGTGCTGTACACACACAGTAAACCAATACATGAAATGTGTCAGACGGTGATAAATACTATGGAGAAAAGTAGAACAGGTAAGAACTGTGCAGTTAGGGAAGACCTCCCCCGACAGGAGGACACCTGAAGGAAGTTAGGGAGGGAGCCACTCAGGTGTCTGGAAAAGCCAGGCCAACGAAGTGGTGGGTCCAGCACATGCGCTGAGCAACGAGCAGGAAGGGGCCATGTGGCTGGAGTTGGTGACCTGCAAGGAAGCCTGGTGTGAACTGCCTTCAGAGAGGTGGCAGGGGCCGGGTTATGGAGCACATTAGAGCACAGGAATGTGTCATTTGAAACGCCATCCCAATGAGATGATTAATGAAAGATTGTCCAGATAAGAATTTTGCCACAAACACTATGAAATTGCAAATGTTTGAACCAGAAACCTTCATGGCTGACGTAACACATTCCTATGAAGGGGATTACATTTGAATAAAGAAGTCTTATTTAATAATCTCTTTGATGTTCATGGTTGTTTTTTTTTTTTAACTTCTAAATTCTTGAATAATCCTTATTTAAATAATTCCAACGCAATTGGGAACCTGCTTATCGGAAAAGTCAGAAGTGGATTCTAGTGATTCTGTTCTGCCAGGAGCTTGTGGACAGACTTTCAGAGCTGCTGTTAATGGTCACCCCTGTTTGCAGTGGCCCCTCGGAGCCAATGAGACAAACCCTCCGCATGGTAAGGCCTGTTGCTTAAGTCACACGGCAGCTCAGACAGACTGAATTAATTGAAAACCTTCGCCCAGAATGTTTTCCTGGGTTTACTTATAGAAGAACAAGGGAAATCACACAGAAAAAAAAATACTTGTTTCCAGGATTAGCTAAAAACAAATAAAACCAAAATCATTTATATATCTTCATTAGAGTATAAGTTCTTAAGGCAAGGCTTTGCTTTGCTTTTTTCTTCTTTTTTTTCACTTCTGTATCTCCCCCAGTGTCTAAAATTATGCCTAGCATGTAGAAGGGCTCAAAAAAATTGTTTTTATTACATAAAGGTCACATTCTAGGATCTTTCTATTTCTTATCCCAATTTTCTATATCCCTCCATTCATTATGCTTGGGGTGAGTATTCAGGTTCCTAAGGACCCTGCAACCCAGTGTATCTTGAGTCTTACCTACAGCTGAGCTATAAGCTATAGGATGCTACAGACCACATATTATTCCTCAGGGTACCACCAGTGCATGCCCGCAAGGCCCAAGGCATGATTCAGACTATATGTGTTAATCCTCATAATAAGATTAACCATAACATATCGTTCCCAAGCAGAAGCTCTGGAACCAGGAATCAAAGGCCACCTTCTGGAATCCTACCCTTTTGAAAGTAGCATTAGTAGTTGAAAAGGCCAGACTGCTGATGGTGTTGGGCAATAAAAATTAAAAAACAAACAAAGGTTTGTATTTAAGGTTGGCCCAGTTGACAGAAGGTCCCCGTTTTTGGATTATAATTGAAACATTAGCACATCATGCCTCAACTTGAGGAATATGTTTCAATAATTCATTCATCTCTCGGGAACATACAAATGGAAAGCTTAGTGTAACCATATTAATTTAGATTAGTTCTTCTGTAAGGGGAGCTTTATAATTCATAAAGTTTATTTAAACACTCATAAGTGAAAATCACATTAACTTGTTCATGCTCCAGCTCTTATTCCTTTATAGACCTAATAAATTATTCAGGATGCCCTGGCTGGTGTTGCTCAGTGGATTGAGTGCTGGCCTGCAAACTGAAGGGTCACTGGTTCAATTCCCAGTCAGGGCACATACCTAGGTTGTAGGCCAGGCCCCCAGTAGGGGGCATATAAGAGGCAAACACACATGGATGTTTCTCTCCCTCTCTTTCTCCCTCCCTTCCTCTCATTCTAAAAATAAATAAAATCTTAAAAAAACATTCATGATAATCCATTGTAAATGGCAATGACTGAGCTATTGTTGAAAAACCAAAAGAGTCTAAAGGACCCCAGTTTATCAGGGACTAATTTCTTTATTTTGGGGAGTTCAGCCATTCAATTTCTTCACCTTCCTGCTCTGAGGTAACTTTTAATTCAGAAACAGGAAAAGGAAAATGATCCCAAGGCAGTTTGTTAATAGAGTGGGCTGTGAAAATTTTTTCAGTGTATGTTTAGGGTATACTTTAAATAATTTATTAAAAATGTATTTTTCTAAATTAATTCCAATAAATATTCTCAATGTATTTTTTCCCCCTGCCACTGTGTATGCAATGTGGCTTGTGTATGTTTATGACTTAGAGTTGCGTTTTGGCCTGTGAAGCACAAAAACCTTTCTGGAGCCAAGTTTTGTCAGTGCTAATACATGCCCTTGCCCTTTATGTCCCACATTCCTTAATTGCTTCAGAACACTCACCTGATAGGTGAGCAGCCTCACACCCTTATGAGAGAGGTGAGGTCATTGGCTAGTCTCCACACAGCTTGGATTGCTCCTCCACGTGGGGCGGCAGAAGCCCTGGCAAGCCAGCCGAGATATGCCTTGAGGTTGGGGCTGCCCGAGTGAGCTCTAGAAGAGGAGTAAGAGCAAGAGTTCAGCCCAGAGGCAGCTCTCGTGGCTACTGGGTGTTTTCTCATGAGCGTATCAAGAACAGGAAATGTGACCAACGTTATTTGAGGCAGTGGCTGAGACTCCCTGGCAAGGTAAGAAAACAACTGGCATTTCCTTCATCCGGGACACTCCCCCACCTGCCACCCTTCAGTGGTGTGTGGCTTCAGGGCTCTGCCCCGTGGGGAGCCAGTCCTGCTCCTTCACCATTGCTTTATTTCCCCGGTCAGGTGAGTGTCCTCACAGACCAAGTGGAAGCCCAAGGAGAGAAGATTCGGGACCTGGAAGTATGTCTCGAAGGACACCAGGTGAAACTCAATGCTGCTGAAGAGATGCTTCAACAGGTAAGGGTGGCTGGAGCTGAAGGCCCTTGGGTTCTATCAGAGCTCAAGTGTTTAAGCCCCTTTCTGTGTCAGGGTTATAGCTCTTCCTTTCCCGTCTTTCCTGGAGCTGGGATTGGCCACTCAGTGTAGTGTTGATTCAGCAAGTGAAACAGGGCCTGAACATTGAAAGCTGCAGAGGGGGGTGGAGTATGGGCCTGGCCTGCATGAATAACCTGTTGGGCTGGTTAGACAGATTCCCAAGCAGCACTTCCCCAGGCCTGGTTCAGCGAAGGAGCTCTCTGTTGGCAATGTCATGGGGACAATATCACGTGAACTGCAGCTTGCCTGCAGGTGGCACTGGGGTTTTAGAAAGTCACCCAGCTTATTTTGTGCCCCCTTTCCACTTATTCTCCCCCCCTCATTCTGTGTAGTCTTCTTTCCTGAAATGTATTATATAAATAATATTTTAATATAATTTTATACATGTTAAAATGAAAAACAATTGACTGTTCTGCTAGTCAAATAAATAAATCTCTTAAATGTCTTATTTTCTTTTGGTCCTTGATATGTATGCATATAATTTCCAAAGCTCTATTCATACCAGATATACAATTATTCCTCAGATTTTTGTATGCTTCACATCATAGAGTTTTGCCTATTTTAATTTTGTGGTATAGTTGTCTTTACTATCACTTATAGATACTTTTTTGAATGAAACTATGACTGACTCTTCTACTCTTGAACAGTTTTAACCTGTTATAAATTTTGAGCTACCATTTTTAGGAAGGATACTGAATTTTTATCAAAAGTCTTTTCAGGCCCTGGCTAGTGTGGCTCAGTGGATTGAGTGCTGGCCTGTGAACTGAAAGGTCACTGATTCGATTCCCAGTCAGGACACACGTCTGGGTTGTGGGCAGGGTCCCCAGTTGGGGGCATGTGACAGGCAACCAACCCATTGATGTGCCTCTTGCACATCGATGTTTCTGTTCCTCTCTTTCCCCCTCCATTTCCTTCCCTCTGAAAATAAATAAAAAAAAATTTTAAAAAGTCTTTTCAGAATCTATTGAGAAAGTAATTAGAAATTTTATTTTATGAAATTTATTAATATATTTAATGTTTTTTAATGTACATCCTTCTTGCATTTTCAGTTATTTTGAAAAATAAGCCATGACTGAAGCTTATGTGTGTATGTGTTGTAGCTCCTGGTATAGTACTGGCACGTAAAAGGGGCTCACTAATTATTTAAAGAATGAAAGCCCATCCCTTCAAATGAGGGGGTTTGATTGGATGACCACTTGTCATCTTTCCCCCAAAGCTCTCACAGTTTTTTATTGCTGTAATCAGCATAGAAATAAAATTATTTCATAATGAACACAGGCTTTGAATCTGACCTTTGGTCTTAAGATAAATCTCATAGTTCCTAGGTGTCTGTTAGCTTCGTTTGTGTTTGAAAAACATTTTTTTAAAGTCAGTGTTTGTATGCAGATGGCTTTATAGGCACTAGTTCCAAGAGCTGGGGGCTGTTACTAGTTGTTTTTTTTTTTTTTTCATTGCTGATTAGTAAGTTAACACACTCCTGGCTCCATCTGATTTTCTCTTTAAATTGTACAGCATTTCTCTTGCTACTCCCTGAAAATCTGAGTAGCAAGAGGAGTGGCCTTTCTATGTTTTTGTATTTATTTTTAAGAGTTTTGAATCTTTTGAAAATCCACAAAAGAACATTGGCTGATAGAAAAATCTCAAAGAGAAGAAAAGCTTTTTCACAAAGAGTGAAAGGAGCACAGGATGACCCACTAGATTGTATTTTTAAGGCTGGGCAGGGTGTGGTTTTGGGGTGGGGGTGAGAGCGGAAGATAATGGGGTGCTGTAAAAAAAAAGATAGAAAAAGAACATTTGGATGTGTAAGGGAACATGCTGTAACATTGTCAGAAGGGGGATGTGTCAGGAAGGCCGTGCCTGGCAAGTAACGCATGACTGGTGGTCAGAGTTTGGCTGCACTGTGGCTCCTGACTTCTCCGAGCGCCCTTCCCGGCTGCTCTTCTGGCACTGCCCCACACTCTTTCTATTGTGCTGCTTCTGAGCCCTGGTCAGAGTCTCTGTGCCCAGCAGTCACGCCAGTTCCCAGCACCAGCTGGGGGAGTCTGTCTTGTCCTTCCATGGACTGGATTTTAGACTTTTGAAACAAATCTTAAGCTCAGTTACCCTTCATGTGTTGTATGTATCCTAAGCCTTCTTTCCTGTGTCTATGGGTTCGGTAACAGGCATGTGGTTTGCCTGTACCATAAAAGAGATCTTGGCTTGGTGTCTTTTGGTGTATAACTCTTATTAGCCACCTCTAGGATTTAAAGACTTTTCTGAACTTAGCCATAACTTTATACTGATAACTTTCATTGCATTCTTTCAGTCTTTCAAGGATAAAATGAAAGGACTATAGAATATTTCCTTTGTGGAAAATTCTGAGTTCATGTCATAAGACACATAGGAGCCTCAGCTCCCACTTGTGTGTCTTTTGGACATGGTGGTGCCTGAGCTTGAGATCTTTGAGGTGCCAGCTCCAAATCCCAGACTGACTATGCCGATGCACAGTTAATGCTTTCCTAAAGTCTGCTTGACGCTGTTTGAAAAGACACTTAATTCTTGCAATATAGCACTGATGCGATTCTGTCTGTTGCTTGGAGTACGTACCTGTGTCTTCTGAAAGGGGGACAGGCAGAGACTTGCCTCCTTGACTGTGTTGTCCTGGACTGCAGGGCTCTTGGCTTCTGGTGAAGGGAGCAAGAATGACTCATGGCCTTGAGGCAGAGAATGGAGGCAAACAATTGCCTCTTTCTGCCAGCCCTCAGAAACCATTCCTGCCCTGAGCCAAGCTTGGCCTCCTGCTCAAAGGCCTGAGGAGCTCTGAACAGTCTCTTTGACTGTCACAGCGTGGGGCCTTCTGGCTGGCTGTTGGCACTGCTTGGGTATGCGCTCCACACACTGAACATGTCTTGTCCAAAGGAGACGGTGGCTACTCTAGCTGACTGTGCCTATAGGCTGGCGTTGCCAGATAGTCCCATGGAAATCCAGATTCAAAGATAAGTTTCTGTTTTAAAAACATTGGTGACTAATTAAAATGAAATAAAAATGCTGTTTGAACCACATGATATGTACCATCACGTCAGCCTGAGCCTGGCCTATAGACCTCTAACCTACGACCTCTGCTCTAGACTTTGCCCCCTCCATTGCCTGGAATAGCACTTGGGGAGACCTAAGGAAACCCAGCCCAACCAACAGAGGCTAAACCCTGTGCTTACATGGGCTTCAAAACCCCACTGAGCTCTCCCTTCCCACATCTGTTCTCCTGACCAAAGTCAGCCTCCCGCCAGGAGCCCAAGAGGAAACAAGGGAGTTCCCCACCCAACTCATGAGCTACGCACCCCTCAGCCTGGCCCGGCCCCTGCTAAGTACTAATCTCTCAGTTCCCATCTGTTTTCTTTTAAGCATTAACCCATCAGTCTCCAGAAATCAGAAAGAGAGAACATGAAGACCTTGTGGTTAGATGGGTAAACCAGGACCAAAGAGAATGAGCACAGGAGCCAGTCCACATGGGCAACACATGGACACAATTTAGAGCAAACTATTACTTGTCTGCAGCCTAGCGAAGCTTGGGAAGGGGGCTGCTACAGCATCTCGTGGGACTGCCTAGGAAGCACCTACTCAGATACTGTCTCAGACTCACTGAGCATATCTGGATTTCTCAGGGAACCTTCCCCATTAGGAAGAGACATTTTCCAAAATTGTACAATTGGATCTTCCTACAATCGTACAATTGTGCAATCAAGGGGCCACAGCCTGCATCAGTTTTCACAGGTGTGGGATGGTCTGGGCGTAGAGTTCACAGGGCTGAGCCTTGCCCTCTGTTCTTTAAGCAGGTCAAGGCCTTGTCCAGCTGCATCTCTGAATGCTGCACACTGGGCTGTGTGAGCCCAGGGCTCAAAATAGCACCCTGGGAATACAAGCATTCACCAGTGCCCTCCTCCTCGTGACTGGCTCAGCTGGCAACAAAATCTCTGTGTCACAGGGAGCATCCCCCACGGCCTGTTGATGTATTCGAGCTCCCTGGTGGATTTTTCTGAAGTGGCCTTATGGGTTGTCTGGGGTGTGCGGGGTCCAGAAGGTTCTTGCACAGAAAGCTCCTCCACCTCCTATCATGGACCCTTCTCCAGAGGAGGGAAGGTGGTACTAGTCACTGGGTAAGAGATTTTATACAAAGTGGGCAGCACTTTCCAGAGACTGGCCATTTATGATGGAATCAGTGTCAAGAGCAGAAACAATATTCACTGCTGAAAAGAAGATAGGGAAGTCAAGTGGAGAAGAAGAACAGAAGCAGACCTCCTTTGTGAGGACATAATCCAGCCTTTGGGAAACCTGAAGGCCCCAGGCTCTCTTTCAGCCCTCCTACCTGACCCACAGTCCCAGGCATCTGGCAACCTCATTGTTTTGCTGCCTTTTTGGTGAGGTGTGGAGAGTGACAAATTTAGTGGATTTGGAGTCAGCAGACACCACTTCCTGTAGAGTCACCACTTGCTGTTAATCTGGGAAAGTCAAGGCACCTGCATTCTTCTTTGCAGAGAATGGGGATGACAATGTGGACTCGACATTGCCCACCTCTTTGTGCCATAGTACAGCTCTTCCAGTTTTGTTAGAACTGCACACCAGTGGTCAGTGTGAGTCACGACACTGAGCAGGAGATACTCGGCCTAAGACACAGGCCCAGGCCCTGCCCTTGAGGGGACTGAGGGAACAGTGCACTCAGACCTGGGAACTCAGCAAAGTCTCAGCAGCCCCCGGCTGATAAATTTCCCAAAAGCACCTTTAAGGGGTATTTCCATCTCAAAAAGAATATTCAACAGAGCTGTGTACATGGTCCTGTGGGAGCACAAATCTGTCTGAGAAGGTGGGACACCTGAGTCAGGAGTGAAGAAAACAGGGTTTGCCAGTTAGTCCCTAAAACCCCCTGGAGATTTATGAGGCAGAAACGACCACTTTGCTCAAGTGTCTCACGTGGTGTGTGATCTCCGGGCCACAGTGTGAAGTAGGTGCTTTGCCCCTTTCTGCAGATAAGGGAACTGAGGTTCAGAGAGGTGGTTTCAGGAGTGGGGACTGAGTCTGCACTCAAACTCAGGTTGACAACAAGTGCTTCTCTACCCACTGTCGTTCATGAAAGAGGCTTCCCAGCAAGGTCTGGGCCTCCCACTTCAAAGGGCAGAGGACACATTTTCCCTTTCATGTCTTTCCATGGCCTATTCTTTCATTCTGGTTTCAGATTGCCAGTCTGGCTCCAGTCCCCCGTCATTGGTCAGTAACTCCCTGGGTCATGTTCCACACTTAAAGATGGAGGTAATTGCTTCAAGATGTAGCCCTTGAAGGAGAGAATAAGTTGAAAGGCAAATTCTTTTTATCAGCTCTAGTCTGAAACTGAGCTCTGGAAACAGGAAATGACGATTTGCTCTGAGATGTAAACTTTTATTTTCATCTCCAAGAAAGGAGATAGAGTTCTCCTTCTGGAAGGAATTACTGATAGTGGTGAAGTGAGAGGGGTGAGTGATAATTTTGTTCACTGGTTTTTCCTAAAGTTTCATTACCCACTTTCATGGGCCTTCACAGTAAGAAAAACAAGACACCCACCTCCCGTACTACCCCCTCCTCATCCCGTGCCCTCGTTCGTTTACACAGGCTGAAACAATTGAAAGAACTGGGAGAGCAGAAGCCAGGGCTGCATATGAAACCCGTGCCCCTCGTCTCCAGCCCCATACTCCCCTCCTCCTACCTCCACATGCATTATGGCGGCTGCTTGACTCCAAGAGGTTCCCAGCAGAGCCTAACCCTGCAGGTCTGAGCAGGGGCCAAGCCTTACCTTGGTTCTCCCGACAAGCAGGCTGGATCCAGAGAGAGATAATTCCAGTCTTGGGGTTTGAGAGCTGAGGGCTCAAGACTATTTTTCTTAAGGGGTAAAAGAAGCCAGCAAAGGAGATGGAAAAGAAAAAACAAAGGTCAGAAAAACCAAAAGGAAGGAAAGAGTGGTAAGAAACAGCTTACACTGATGAGTGGATGAGGGACAAGTCCGTTGGGGGCTGAGAAGTGCAAGTTACATCTGAAAGCTTGGACTGTTCCTGTGCCCTGCCTGGTGAGGGCAGAAGCCAGCTTGTAGACAAGCAGGCATCTTACTGAGAAGTGACAGGAAGATGAGGAAGAAGAGGCAGCAGGGGTGGACTATTCTTTCTAGAGGAAAGAGATGGAAAGAGACAGCATTCACACACACCAGGCACGCAGAGCGTGCACTTGCCTAGTGAGAGCTCATGGGTGGGTGCTCAAGAGGAAGGCCAGGTTGCAAGGGAAGGTTCATTCAAATGTCAGAAATTTGATCGTGTTTCTAGCCTGAGGAATATAAGCTGATGGGGAGGGAGAGATTAAATGCCTGTCAGAGTGGATGATTAATGGTCCTACCCTAGAGCAGCACAGACTTTCTGGGAACTCCCTCAAAGGCAGCACAGAGGTGAAGGAGAGCCTAGGACCATATGAGTAGGCATCACTCTGAATTACCCTCTAGGAGAAGCAGGACCAGAACTCAGAGAACAAAGCCAAATGCCACTGGTTAACCAGGGAAGTAGCCTGGCGTTTCATCGAGCTGTTTGAGGAGGGCATGAAGAGTCTAGAGACCAAGAAGTGGTCAGCAGCAGGAAGGTGGGTTGGGTGGGGTCATTCAGAAGCAAACTCTGCCTGTAGTCACTGTGTTTTTTAGCATGTGCCTTTCATGTGCAACCTGGAAATTTCCTGGGCTAGGGAACAGTTCTGTAGGTGAAAAAGCCTGACTTAGAAGTTGCTTACATGCAAGTCTTTCAGACCGACCTTGGAAAGAAGGTGTGGGCTGGCCTTCTCTAAGACATGGATTTAAGATATACGAATGAAAGACAATTTGGGGAAATGTTGAAATAGAAAGGATGTAAGTTCAATGAATGATCAGGTGATTTAAAAAAATCTTTTCAGTAACTCTGAGAGGTTATTTGAGGAGAAGAGGGGGATAGGGTGGGGTTCAGGGGAGAATGGGGAAGATTTGGAATGATCTCTGAAAGGGACCAGCCAGAGATGAATACAGATTTTGCCAGGCAGTGTTGGAAGATCAGCTGTAATTAGAATAAAATTTGTATGGAAACCAGTTGGCATCATTAAGTGACTTTTTACCAGCAGTTCTCAGGCAAACATAGATAAAAGGCTTTGAGGTTTGGCATGGCCCAGGCTCTAGTAAACCGAATGCATTTCAGGTCTAGGGGCCTCAAGGATGAGCTGGATGAGGAGTTTTCTGCTGCCGAGAGGATACAATTGAAATGACTAACCTCAAAGGTATAGAGAGGATAAGGAGGCAGATATTGCTTAAAGGAAGTTGATACTCTAGGAAAATAGAGAGTTATTAAGTAACTAGCAGCCACCAAGGAAGAAATGAAAGATTACCCAAGTGAGTAAATGGGGCAGTTGAAAGGTCAGAGGATTATGGCCAGAGGAGAGAATTTGAGTTGAAGGTTTTAGAAGCAGAGCAAACACATTCTGGACAGAGGTTGTTGCCATCCTGCTGAGAGGCTGAAACAAAGTATATGAAAGTCAGGAAATGTGAAGCCAGAATGGATGTTAAAAGGGAGGCAAACAAGGATGTTGAAGCTGCTGAGGAGAGGGGATGTGCCCAAAGTAGGTAAACTATTGTTCAAAAGACAAAAGCCTCAACGAAAATGGGTGGCCATGTTGGGTTCTAGGTATTTGGAGAGAATATGATATTGAATGCACTGCCTTAGAGGAGGAGGGCAGATGGAGACCATCACTAGGGACGAATAGTGATTTGGACGTAGTCTCGAAACAGGGAGAGGGAGAAAGGTGTTTTGGCAGCTGGGTTGTCGAAGCAGAGTGGTCTTCACTTGAGATGACTGGGAGATGTGTCATATTGTTCAGACATCTGGACTTTGGCTTACGAAGGAGCAGCCGAGTGTAGGATAGTCAAATGCTATGAAGACACATGTGACAGAAGTGGCAGTGCGGAGTAGTGGCTGGAGGCGGCGCCGAGCCTGGAGGTGGGGAGTGGAGCTGGACTGGGGAAAGCTGGCGGAAGGCTGGTGTTCAGTTCAGGGCATGGGACAGTATTTATAAGTGATGACGAAAACGGGTGATGATAATGAAAGGTAGAGGTCCTGGTAACAGATGTAAGCTGGGAGAGAGTCAGTGCAACTTTTGTTGTCAGTGGAGTACATGAAATTAAGCAGCCCCAGGTTTCTAATGAAAATTTTGGTGTGTCCAACTGGAGTGCCCACTTGGAATGTTAGTGTGACCCACTGGAGCACCAGCATGACCAATCAGAATGGCTATTGGAACTTTGGTTCAACCAATTAAAATACCATCCCTGTCAGCTGGAACATTGGTGTGACCAATGACAGCCTTGCAGTTAAAACAGCTAGTGGGATTTTGGCAATGATGGAGCAGATTAGAGTCTTAGCTTTTAGGAGAGATACATTCTGTGGCTTTTTTGAACCCCACCAAACTAGTGGCTTGAATGCTGGTTAGTAGACAAAGTGCATGAATATCCTTAAGACAGTCAAGCACTCAACAGGGGCTGTGTTTCTAACTGTCATACCCCCACGCCTTGGCATCTGGTAGATATTTAAAAACTTATTTGTTGAAAAAAATGATTTAAGTCTCATGGAAGAATATTTTCTGTTCTCAGCACTCCAAAGCAATGTTATTATTTCATGGACCTTGATTTGTAAAATTGCTCCTTTTCACCTTTGCATCAGTGGCTGGGAAGCTCACAGGCACTTTATAATCCGTCTCCAGCTGTGTGTCAAACTTGAATGTATGACTTCAGTACCAACTGTAACTCTGGCTTCAACTTCTTTTCCTGTCTGCTTTAGTTTTTATGGTGTATTTTCTAACTTGAATTATCTATTGTGCACACTGCCTCAAATAAGTTTTGGAATAAGCAGGTTGATGAAAAGCCAGAGAGATAAACAGAGGGTTATGAGGTGGTGGAGGCCGACAGGGAGGTGGGGAAGAGGGAGAAGGAGGTAAGAGTGAGTGTGAGTGGTGTGGGGGAAGATTACGTCTGAAGTTACTTGACCCTAAGATGCCATCATCTTCACCCAGAGAAGACCTCTTCAGGGACTTTTATGTTCTGCATGGCCTGAACACCAGGCCCTAATCAGTAAAGGGTACGTACGTAACAACATCTTGTCAGTTTGAGTGGGCATTTCCAGGGCTCAGTGAATATTTGTTGATTGCCTTTTTTTTCAGCATGTATTTATTTCCTGTAAAATTCTTGGACTCCTTCTGTTTAGGCAACAATGATACATTAGGCAGAAAAAAGTTTTGGAGTCAACTGACCTTGGTTTGAAAACGAACTCAGCTGTTGATTGGCATGTCCTTGGCCAAGATAGGTCAGTCTCTAGTCTTGCTTCCTCATCTGTAAGGTTGGGGAAATAGTGTTTAATGCTAAGTCCCTGGGAGGGTTTATGGAGGGGATGTATGTAAAGTACCCAACAGTGTCGGCACAGAGGAGACACTCAGTGAGTTTGTGCCCCCCACCCCAGCGATGTGGGACCTGCTTCTCTGGCTGCCTCCTCACCAACAGGTCTCCCCCAGTTATGGCGTGGCTGTGCTGTTGTCTGCCCTGTAGGCCTGCTTTAGGCCTGGCTGGCCCAGGAAGAGCCAGCCTTCTTAGCCCAGGGCCCGGCAAGCTTATTTTGCAGATTCAACTTCTAAATACTCATCCCCTCAGATTAGCAGACGGACCATTTGTAGCCTGGCTTTTTGAGGTCCTCAGGGCCTTTTAGCCAGGCAATTATGTACTTCAAGTTCAAATCTGTCCTGGGTGATTTGGTTTGTGATCTGAGGAATGTTCAGAATACGTAAAATCATAGCTGCTGGGTCAGAACAGTGTTGAGACCACCATTCTCATGCCAGGGTTGGACTGTGAGGGGTGCTGCAGAGTGCTCAGACCGCGGCAGGGGGTATGTCTTTACTGTCGGCCCATTTAGCTTGCTGCTCTCCTAGCTGCCGTGCTATGTTTTCCTTGCCAGGGCCTGTGTCTTCAGCATCTCCTGTATGCTGGGGTTTTGGGCCACATGGAACATTGCCTTTTTTCCCATAGAGAAATGTGTTGTCCCTGGACTTCGGGAAATGCTCCCGTTTGTAGAGGTTTTTTTTATAATACCCAGTAGTTCTAAGCAGGTGTTTTGCCTATCACCTTTGTTTTTCGCCGTATTTACGCTTATTAGGTATATGTATTAGTGGCAAGTTGTCTACTATGTTCTACTGATGGCAGGACTAGTAGTAACCTCCCAGTGCGAGCCCTCACAATAAGGAAAGTCGTCTTCCTTACATCCCATAGTTGCCAAATTGTAACATGGGTACAGCCCAGAAAAGATCATCTCACATAATAAGATTCCAGCAAAATTATTCAGTACATGCTCAACTGAATGTCCGTTGTACTTTATGCTCCAGCTCCCTTCTAGGTTCCTTGCAGTGAGTTCTCACAGGGAGATGTGTTAAGGGCTGTGCTGGAGGCTGATTGAGCTCAGGAGGTGATAGGGAAATTTTGGTTTTGAAAAATATATTACCGAATCTTGGTTTTTATTTGTTTAATGGGAGAAGGATCTGCTGCTTTGCCTTAAAATTGGAGATGAAGGAATTTAGTACTCTGAGAGAACACATTCATTTTTTTTTTCTACTTGGAAATAATGAATAATGGTTTCTCTGGGCAAATGTGGTGTTTTTTTGGAAAAAAAATGTAGATCACATGTCTGTCATAGCACAGTGAGTAGTGGCAGGCGCTGTGCTGTCCCCAAATGACTGATTACTGTCCCAGGCCTGTCGCCCACAGGCCAGGGGCTTACAGGCAGCAGTCCGACTCTGTGTTGTCCAGCACACCGCCGACAGATTGCCTACGTGCTTTTGGGGCTGGAGTCGTCCTTGTTGCCATGGAGGTTTCTGATTCTGAGATCTGTTTTTGCTTGCAGGAGCTGCTGAGTCGCACATCTCTTGAGACTCAGAAGCTCGATCTGATGACTGAAGTGTCTGAGCTGAAGCTCAAGCTGGTTGGCATGGAGAAGGAGCAGAGAGAGCAGGAGGAGAAGCAGAGAAAAGCAGAGGTGAGTATGATACACTAAATTCCAGGGGGACCCGTAATGTCTTAAGCTCAGACCAGAGGAAGGAGTTCTAATGAAGACACAGACTGTCTGGTCAATCCCGAGCCCAGCCTCTGCCAGCAGCCGGAAACATCTATGCACTAGAGATGCAATGATCTGCTAATACCAAGTTATCAGATTTTGCTGTGGCTGCGAATTGCAGCAATGCCGAAACCACCCAATTTTGGCTCGAAGGCTTTGCCCTCCCTCCAGCTGCTGACAGGGATGGAAAGGGATGCAGTAGTGAGGAGAGGATCAGACAAGATGTACAGGGATGCAGATGTCTTCTGTGAAACCCCAGGTAATGACCAGGTACTGGGATGAAGTCGGCTGGCTAACAAGCCCTGTCACTATATCCACAAAATCTGATGTGCGTTTCACTAGCTCAGGTGGAGCCTTTAGATAGCAGGTGGCAAACACAAGGCCCTTGGGCCAAATCCGGCCCCCTACCTTGTTTCTACCCAGCGGCAGCGCCAAGCTCTTTGCCTCTAGTTAAGGAGTAGTTGCATTTACACAGTCCTAAAAATTGCATTCGGCCCTTTGAAGGCAACTACAAGCCTGATGTGGCCCCTGGTGAAAATGAGTTTGACACCCTTGCCTTAGATAATGTGCAGTATTTCTTTTCTCCTGCAGGATCATAGGGCCCATGCACAGGCCTCTGTTAGAGAATGTTTTCCTGTTTTGTTGTATCTTAATTTCTAGGCTCAATATGCCATTGGCTAACATGCTAGACTGACTGCTTTTTTTTTTTTTTTTTGAATAAACATTTAGAGACTTTCAGGCTCAGAACAACTTTATTTTAGAGAGAACAGGCTGTTTGAACATTAGATAACCATCTTCTGTGTGCCTCTATCTACAAGTCCCTGTATTCTCACCTGGAAATGTGAGATGTGGAAGAAAGATTGGCTTTAGGTATAGAAACACCTTGGCTCAATTACTGGCCTAACTACTTAATAGCTTTATGAACACCAACGAGTTAGCTACTTGATCTTTCTCAACTTCAGTTTCTTTAACTCCAATGTAGATAACAATGTGAGGTCCACATAAAATCATGAAAGTAAGTCCCTATTATAGAACCTGGCATCTCATAAATAGTGGGTTTCTCTTCATCCCCATTCCCCATGTAGGCATCTCCAAAGTCTAACCATGGAAGTTGAAACATTACTGTGCACCGAAACCTATCATATTTCTGTGTTCACTGGGTAAACACTGGTGATTGAGGCACTTCTAACATGTAGGGCATGTTCCTTGCATTGCTTTTGCGAACATGCTCCTTAGTAAGAAGAATAGTTGCCAAAAGAAGATCTCCATGAAGCAGAGGACAGTATCTCCTAGTGATTAAGTGTGTGGGCCCCTGAGGCAGATCTCCTGGCTGTAATCCAAGCTTAGCTACTCAGCAGCTTTGTCATCTTAGGCAAGTAATTTAACCTCCAAACCCATGTTTCTTCTTGGGTAAAATGGAGATAGTAACACATTGTTCCTGTTTCCTGGGTTGTTCTGAGCAAGGAGTGAGATAATCTATGTGTAGTTGGTAGTATAGTGCTGGACACACAGTAGTAGCCAGGTTTTGTGGATCATTCACAGATCGTGTTGTGAAGCACGCTAGAAATGGGAATGTGGACTTAAATACATTACTGTACAAGGCAAAGACCCCACAGACTGAAACTTTACTGTGTGAAGTATTAGTTGAGTGGATTCTACTTGTTAAGTATTCACAGAGAAATGATTACATTTTCTATGGGTTACAGATAATTTTACCAGTGTTTCAAGATGCGTGATAACATGTGATCATGCATTAGGGCTTTGAAGAAAGAATTCAACAGACTCTGAGAAGGCTTTAGGGGATGGACTCCATTTGAAACTGCATAATTTTTTTTTTCCAACAGTGGAAGGGTTATTAGGTCACAGAACTTAAAGAGTCCAGGGATTAAAAATCCAGCAGCACTGGTCCAGGTGACCTCACAATGTCATTAGAAATCAGGCCTAGAGTATCACTTGGTTCTGTTTCAGCCTTATTCTCAGGAAGGCTCTCCCATGTGGGGACAGAGGTGGCCGCCAACAGCTCTAGATCCTAGGAGCCTGGCTGACGGAGACTCTTTGTAAATGTTCTGGCAAAAGCCCCACGATTGTGTCCTAGTGGGTCAGTTGGGTCACACGCCTGGTTCTGAGCCAGCCCCCGTAGGGAGCATGCACCCACGCTCACGGGTGTGTGTTAGTGGGGGCGTCAGTGCGTCTGTGTGTGGAAGCACGCAGAGTCAGCACCGCGCCGGGCACCTCAGTTCCTTCATGGGGAAGCTGGAAGGAAGGAGAGTTCCCACTTCCAGGCCACATCTAGCTAAAGCAGTCGTTTTACCATTTGCTTTATTTCTTTTCTAAAAATTTTTCAGTCTGAGTTTTAGTTTTTGTTTTCCATTAGGCTTTTCATTTCTGAGGCAACATAGAATCAGAGCTGCTGGCCTCAGTCCTATCAGATTCATTGCCCTTCCCAGTTGCTAGTGCAAACATTAGATTTCCACCTGGAGGAATTTTTTAGGCTGTTCAAACCTGTGACAATCTGTGAGCAGCCACATGACCGGAAACACATTTTTGATTCTTGTAATTGAACAGAATCTTTGCTCGGATGCCCAGACCTCCACATTGTCTGTAACTATTTGGATCCCCAGAGGCTTAAAAAACAGAGAGTGCTACTTAAGCTACATTATTGTCTTGTGCGTGGAGATGTTTATTTTGAATGAGACATTTAGCTAGCTGAGGTTAGCAGAGGTTGTAGTTTCTGAGTAAAAGGAATGTTGCTTTCCATTCTGCACAGTACTGTTTTTTCCAGTGTTTAGCCTAAGGCCTGATTGCTTGTGGTTTGGAAAAGGCAAAAACTTTTTTTTTTTTTTTTTGAGGTAGTCAGATCTGTAATAAGCTTCTCCTATGTAGCTCTGGTTTTATCCTCAAATTGCATGCTATGTTTCAATGAAAAAAAAAAGATGCCGTTAACAAGAGCATCGCAGACTGTTCTGTCTGGCTCTGATTTCACCCCAAGCCAGCATCCTGCTGCCCGGAGTTGTGGAAGTGATTACAGATGGTTGTCTGTAAAGGCTGTGGACTGTGAGGGGCAGGTTCCTGGTCAGATGGAGAGAATCCTGGCAGCCAGCCTGGCTCAGGAGTCTATCAGTGGCCCGGATGAGATGTGCATGCTTACTGGCTGTCTTGTATTTATTTTACTTTTTCCTTATCAGCCTTTGGCAATCAGGCTGATCATTTCAGGGAACCTCAGTTTGGATCCATTAGCCTTACTCCTGAAAAGCAGGACTGCAGAAGAGTGACTGACCTGGAAAGAAGAATCGGAGTTAGGAGGGCGGAACATGAAAGAAAGATCCAGAAGCAAAGGAAAACCCCTGGGTAGTTCAGCATGTCAAAGTCATGACCTTCAGAGGGATTTTCCTTAGAGAAGGGAGGCTGGCTTCCCTAAGCCTGGGGCTGTAGGGACGCCTGCCGGGGTCCCTTAGTGCGGTCCGGAGGGTGTTTTGAGGAGTGCCTGAGCAGCTGGTGGAGGGCGAGCCCAGGCCCAGCATGTGCTGGGAAGTGAAGTCATCCCAGTTGATCAGGGATATGCACGAGCGTGACAAGAGCCAGGAAGTATCTTCAGGATTCCCTGGCAGAAAATGGAGGATCTGACAGCCCCAGTGGTACAGCCACACCTCTGCCTTTCTGCGGGGAGGCCCTTGGACGGGAGGACGTCTGGTGTCTGAACTGGGTGACCAGGCTGGGAGGGTTGTATTTTCTCAGAGAAGAGCTGGCCCAATGAGGAGAGTTTTATTCTTGGTTTTATCCTGTGTTGTCTTATTTACTTATTTTTATTGATGTAGAAAATACTCTCTAACAATCCAAAAAAATTAAAAGTTCAAAAAGGTGTATATAGCAAAAAGTCTCCTTCCATGTCCATTCCGCAGCCAACAGTCAGGAACCAATGTTACTGTTTGTTTTTTAACCTTCCAGAGTGATTATATGCACGGATGAGCACACTTATTTGGCTATCGGTCTGCATCTGTAAACATATGCACACACATACACTCCGCCCTCATTGAAAAAGGCTTCCTCATTTATACTTGTGTGTGCATATTATTATTCCACTGTCTGCCTATGTTCTGATTTATTTAACCAGTTCTCTCCTGATAAATATTTAAGTTGTTTCTAAGTACTTGGTATTATGAATAGTGCTGGTACGTGTGTGAGGATATTGGAGTGGAACTGATGGCACGAAGGGTACACGCATCTGAAATTTTGGCAGACGTTTCCAAACCACCCTGTAGACTACAGAGGTTATATTTTTGTCTGTGACGCAGAAGAGTTCCAGGACAGTGTTAACCTGAACATAAAGGAAGAGGGAGAAAAAGAACTCAGTAAAATTGTGAACAAGTTTAACAGGAAGGATGGAGTTGGAAAGACTCTGATTATGGGAGGTGCCCAGTAGTTTTACATAGAAAAGAGCCACAGAAAAGAACTCTGATGGTTGGCAAAGCAAGAGTAAACAAGCAGAGATTACAACTGCAGAACAGCAATTAGAACCTCATAAATGTCACCTGGACTTCATGATGTGGGACCCGAGAATGGAAGAAAGACCTGTTATGAGAGGTGATGGAATTATAGGACTAATAAAAGTAAGAAGATAGGAATTATAAAAGTAAGTTGAAATGCCAAACCTGAGGATGGACATGGTGGACAACAGCAACACCACACCAGTGGGGAGAATGAAAGGACAGTGTCCCACCTGAGTTGGGGTGTACCCCCTGGTCACACTGAGCAGAGGAAGGGAAGGCACTCCTGATACCGCTCCCAGACTGATTGAGGCAGACAAGGGTCAGTGATGGAAGGGAGCCGTGATTTGGAGAGCTCCTGAAAATCTCCTCCAGCTAAACACTTAAGTCTTTGAATTGCCTCTTGGTCCCTTCACCTCCTTTTTGTAGTTTCTATCCAGAGGGCTGATAAAGAAACTGGGAAAACTACCAGTCCAACTCTAATGTTGAAGCAAAGGGAGAAGCTGGTTTATGCAATAAAAGTGATGGGTGCCTTGAGAAAGAGAGGTCATTGTCATTTGAGAGTTCATGACAGTGAGGGAGGAAAAAATTATTCATAGATAGTCATGCACAATGCAAGTTATAACTTTGAAAGCATTTTCAAAGGGGCTTATACGAAAGATAGAAGGGACAAAGGGAAGTTCACCTGCACACACAGCACCAGGAAGGGCAAACCCCAAACCAAAGGACAGTGCCAAGGACAACAGAAAGACATTTTGTTAAAAGTTACATTCTCAATAAGGTCAAAGAAAGAATGGGCTCAATTCCACGGATGCCTCTGATAGGTGCAAAGGACTTAGGACAGCAGTCCCCAAACTCCTGCCATAAGCAAACGTTCAGGAATCCAGTGATTTGTTTAAAAACTAAAAGTAAACCTCCTCCTCCTCCATTTCATCCCCCTCTTCCCCTCCTTCTACATGACAAAGAAAGTCAGATGGGTTTTACAAAATTTAGCATAGTGTTTGGGGTCAACCCTATGATGATTTGTGAGAGGCCAGAGGACAAAGTAGAGACCCATGTCTACTGAGAGTGAGTTACATCAAACTGACCTCAACTGGCTTGGCTGGGAGCGTGTCTTGTAGTGGTAGGCCTGGTCAGTCCTTGCTCCAGCAAGGCTTCGGAAACACTGGTTGGAGCAGTCTCTTGGATAAGGTAGAGGACATTAGGATGAATGTAGAGCTAGGCATGTTAGTACCCAAATGACTATAGGTGTCTACAGGGTGGGGTGAAAGTAGGTTTACAGTTGTTTGTATGGAAAATAATACAATAAGTAATAATAAAAGAATAAATTGTGTTTCATGTGCTTACAACTATAAACCTATTTTTGCCCTGCCTTGTATACTATATTAATATCTAAAGACACTCTTAAAAAAAAGAGATTGTATTTATTTATTTTTTAGAGAGCAGAGAAGGGAAGAAGAAAGAGGGAGAAAAACATCAGTGTTTGGTTGCCTCTTGCATGCCCCCTATGGGGACCTGGCCCACAACCCAGGCATATGCCCTGACTGGGAATTGAACCAGCGACCCTTTGGTTTGCAGGCTGGCACTCAATCCATGGAGCCATACCAGCCAGGGCTAAAGACACTCTTGAAAGATTTTTCTGTAGAGAGTAACTGGAACGTGCCCTTAGCCCTTCTGCTTGTGTAGCATTTTTAGCCTATAATTCGGATGCTGGTATAGAAGTTCTTGACGTTGTGACAACAGGAAGCCAAAGAAAGACAAAATGGATCAGGTGACATTAGAATTCTTAAAAATCACTTTTTAATGATTTTTGATGATTCCTGAAAGTTTGCTTATAGTAAGAAGGT
Organism: Phyllostomus discolor; assembly: GCF_004126475.2. NCBI lineage: Eukaryota > Metazoa > Chordata > Mammalia > Chiroptera > Phyllostomidae > Phyllostomus > Phyllostomus discolor. The sequence continues at coordinate 126,775,506 of NC_040908.2, forward strand.
TGGGGGCTGTTATCCTAAGTCCTTTGCACCTATCAGAGGCATCTGTAGAATTGAGCCCATTCTTTCTTTGTCCTTATTGAGAACACAGCTTTTAACAAAATGTCTTTCCATTGTCCTCAGCATTGTCCTTTGGTTTGGGGTTTGCCCTTCCTGGTGCTGTGTGTGCAGGTGCACTTCCCTTTGTCCTTTCTATCTTTTGTACAAGCCCCTTTGAAAATGTGCTTCTCTCATGGTACCTCTGAGGTATCTGGAGGGATAGATAGGTTGGCACAAAAAGAGTAAAAGAGATCAGAAGAACCTGGTAGTACATAATCACTGAAGGTAAGGTGGGGCATGGACCACTTTAAGAGGGAGCCCAGCGGTTTGCAGACAGAGAACGTGCCTAGGATTTGACCAGGAGGACAGCACTGAGAGAGCGAGGTACCCCAGGGGTGGTAGTGGCAGCTTGTCCACCTGGAGTGTGGATGCAGGGAATGAGGTGGTGAAAATCGGGTACAGCAGCATCCTCGTTTGACAGGTTTATTGATGGAGGGAACAAAACAAGTGAGAAGACAGTGAAACTCTAGAAAATTGTGTAAGGGAGAAGAGCAGGCCTGAGGACAGGCAGGGCAAGAAGACTGAGTGTGTGTGCCAGGGCATGTGTGGCTGCTGGGCTTTGGTTGTCAGGAATCAGTGTCACATGGGCCTTAACCGTGACCCATGAATGCTAGGTCTTTCCTAATGTTTTCCCAGTTTCTCTTGTTCATGTCTTATAAGTCAGTTGATGATACAGGGGAAGCAATGAGGGAAGTGAACTCACATTTCTCACTGTCTCCCCTGTGCCAGGCACCATGCCAGGTGCTTTACTCAAGTGTCACTTGACTTAATCCTCCCAACAACGCTGTGAGGTAGTGAGACCCTCGTTCTACAAATTTGGGAACTAAATTTGGAAAGGTTTCATAATTCACCAAGTCACACAGAAAAAAGTGCCAGGCTGGCATGAAACCTAGGTCTGTACAAGTTCAAAGCCTGTGCATGTTTCACTGTGTCATGATGTCACTTGTCATAGCTTAGCTGGACGTGACAGGCTGAGTCTCCTTCTTTGGGGAGATGCAGGCTGGTCATTACCTTGGGAATCGTTTTCAACTCCATCTTTGATTAGCCTGCCATCCTTCCTCCTGCCCCAGGGTTTTTGGTTACAGGATTTGATGTTAAAAAACAAAACAAACGAAAAAATAAAACTCCATGCTAATTAATTTCCAGCCTCAGCCACATCGGCCCTGTCCTTCGTATTGCTTTTCCCCTGCCTGACTTTCCTTTTCTCATGCCTCCCGATGACTTCTAAATCCTGATCCCCTGTTGCTTCACTGTGTCCTTTTAGCAGGCAGCTTTTCTATCTTCTCTATAGAGAAGGTCAAAGCCATTGGGGAAGATCTCCCTTCCTGTTTTTCACTTGGAAACCTGTCTCAAACCTGTTGTTTTCCCTTTATGTTTAGCCAAGCCCTCTGCCTGGGGCTACTGACTCCTGTTCCTCTCCTTCCTCTGTAACTCCTTCTCCTCAGCTTCCTGGAGTCCTATGTCCTCATAGGTCATCCTAGGACAATGAAAACTCCAAAAGCCTGAGACTTCTCAGAATAAAAAACATGAAAAAACTGAATACAGATGATTTTTTCCTCTTTAGTTTATTCCAGTGATGGCCAAGGCCAAGGGCAACAGAGAGAGAGCTGGACTGTGACTCTTAGTGGCTGAGGACAGACAGGCAGGCAGAAATCCTCTGCCCTTGTCAGGCATCTGAGCTAAGGCAGCAAGGGGCTCAGGACTCAGAAGCTCATGGAACAAAGACCAAGTCAGAGCCCAGGGTCTGCACTGGGCCTGTAGGTAGGAACTCAGAGGGCAGGTATAGTCTAGCCCAAGAGTCAGAGTCCATCAGGGTTCAGAGACCAACAACAGTAAAGGAAGGTAAAGGTCTGGGGTCTGGGCATTTACTCAGGCCCACAAGGGTCACCTTGACTTTTCACCCCAACCCTCTGGTCTCTATAGGGAAATAGCTTGTTAGACAGATGACCCTGAGGGAGGACAACCTGGGGCTATCTGTGGGTTAAAACAGGTGAGCTTGTTCAAGGGGAGAGTGACTGGAACGCCAGAGGCTGCTCATGACAGTGTCATAAGCTCTCCCAGTCCAAATGGCATCACTGGAGAGAAGAGCAGGTTGGTGTGGGGGCCTTAGCCCAGTACCCTTTCAGCCCCAAGCTGTCCCATAGATCCTCAGTTTCCCTTCCACATTTGAAAAGGGGATATATAGCCCTGACCAGTCTGGCTCGGTTGGTTAGCCCTGACCAGTGTGGCTCGGTTGGTTGGACATTATCCCACAAAGGTTGCTGGTTTGAGTCCTAGTCAAGGCACATGTGTGGGTTACGGGTTTGGTCTCTGGTCGGGTCATGTACGAGAGGCAACCAACTGATGTTTCTCTATCACATCAATGTTTCTGTCTTTTTCCCTCCCTTCCCCTCTCTCTAGAAATAAATCTTTAAAATAGGGGGGACATTTATAGAATGACGTGATATGGAGTGGCAGCTGTTCTTCTTTTAGATAACACTGTCACTGTTGGGGTTGGCCACCCTCTTCCAGCATGCCTGGCTAGTTCCCATGGTGCCAGGGGGCAGACCTCTCAGCACCAGATGTGAGTGCTGAGGATGTTGGTAAAGGTGATAGAAAGGTGGCTAAACAGTTCGACTGGCTGCTCTCCCCCCAGTTCTGTTCTACTCTACTGCCAGCTGTCTCCTTAAATCCCTGTCCCTGACTGTTGGGGACCATCCTGCCTGGTCTCAGGAAGCTATAACCCCCCATGACTTAGGCTGAGTGAGAGACCTCTGGATTAGGAGCCACTAAGGAGACAAAACTTATTTCTCTGGCATGAATGCTGCCTGTTCTGTGCCTAAGCTTGATCAGTTAGCCAATGACGGGTAAGATTTCCCACGGAGGGAATCGCCTAAGACAGGCATGATCACAGGAGGCCTCTGGGAAGAGACTCGGGGCTGTGGAAATGATTTCTGCCAGACTGTGAATCCACAAACTAAATCAGTGTTCTCAATAAGAATCTGCTTGGGGCCCTGGCTGGCATAGCTCAGTGGACTGAGCACGGGCTGGGAACCAAAGTGTCCCAGGTTCGATTCCCAGCCAGGGTACATTCCTGGGTTGCAGGCCACAACCCCCAGCAACCGCACATTGATGATTCTCTCTATCTCTCTCTTTCTCTCTCCCCCTCCCTTCCCTCTCTAGAAATAAATAAATAAAATCTTTAAAAAAAAAAAAAGAATCTGCTTGGGAATGGAGATGGGATGCTCTCTACTAGAGAGAGTGGCCATTCTGTCCCTATTTCCCCACAGGACCTGGTTGTCTCTGTGTATGTTTTTCTCGTATTTTGATCAGCATCCACAGCAGGGATGGATACTGCTGGCCGGTATCTGCCACACCTGACTATCAGCTGCTCACAGTCCTCACCAGCCTGTGGGCTCCTTTCCGCCACAAGTGGCATCATCATCTGCTCCCCAGGCCATGATGCTTCATCTCCTTCACTTGCGCACCTGGCACAGGGTCTACAGTGTGGCTGCTTGATGTCACTGAGACTTGTCCCATCCCTTCCTCTTGACCCAGGCAGAGTCACTCACTGCTCCTTGAAAGCGCTGTGGTTTTCTTAGCTAGCTGTTGTGATTGTTATTTTGTGTGTCTGTCCCCACTCACCTGTGAGTGCCATTGGTCACTGCAAGAGTGGCACTAAATGTCTGTGGAGTAGATAAAGGAAAGGCCAGGAGAACTGTTAGTGAAGGATCCAGAATTGAGTAGCTGTGAATTCCAAGGATTGCAGTTATTCTCAAAGATGCCATAAAAAGCCACAGTGTTCTTAAGGCTACAGGGGAGTCAGGTTTGGAATGGGAAACGAAAGAGTAGGGTTTGGTGTAGTGTATGAGGGAGAGTTTAGGGTTGGAGGCATATTAGCACGCATGAGCATGGCTTGTGCCGTGTCACCTGCACACAGGGGCTGGCATGTTTTGGGGGGGGGAGTTGGTATGTGAAGCATGGGGGGGTGTATGAAGGTGTGTGTCTATATGTGCCCCTGCCTCTGCTGTGGCTAGACTCTGTGCCTCAGATGTTGACATGCAAGCATCCCCCTCACACCCTACCCCATATGGCACAAGGAGCTACCAGGTGTTTGTTCAAACTGCAAGGCTGGCCCAGGGATGGGGCAGGCCTCAGGAAAAGTACCATGTCTTTTGGTTCCTGTAAAGAGAGCAGGGGTCACAAACAGTGCCCACTGGGTGCCCCCTGCTGCTCATTCTCTATACCCTTCCTTCCTTCCTTCCATGCTGCTCCCTTAGGGAATTCGGTGTCTGAGAGCCAACTGACCCTGAGTGCTTTTTCTCCTTTCTCTTCCTTCCTACAGTCAGTTCTGAATGTGATCAGTGAGCTGCAGGAGCAGATGTGTAGGCTGCAGCTGGACATCCACAGGCAGATTCAAGAGCGCCTCTTACTCAGTAGGGACCACCCTGAGGAGGTGGCTGCCGGCGACGGTGTGGCTGAGCCCCAGGCCTGCAGCCAGGACTGTGCCCGTTGGGAGGGGTCACCTGTAGGAACCTCACTTAAGTATATCGGAGCATGCGTGTGTGGAGTGTTTCACTGGTGGCGGGGCTGGGGTTTTTCCTAACCAGAACAGAGTGCCGTGGCTTAACAGGGATCTGTTGTTACCTCTGGGCAGAATTTGGGACTCACACACTCCCTGCAAGACATGAGTTGAGCGAGCTCTGGGACCCTCACTGAGCAGGGTCTGAGCAGGTGAGGCCACCCGTGGACAGGTGGAGCACTTATCTCCCTCGGTCTGGGAGTGAGTACTGGGCATCTGTGCAAAGGGAGGCCTCTGGACTGCCCCCAGTACACTGCAGACACTGAGCCCCACTTCCAGGCTGGGAGAGGAAAGGAAATTTCATCTCCTTTATTTTTTTTTTAAATAGCATTATGAAAGAATCCTTTCAAGTTTATTTTTAAAGAGGTTTGTCCCCAGCAAGAACATAGAACGCACGTTTCTACTTGCTGTGATGATTAAGTCATCATCTGAGTTTCCAGAAGAATTTCCTCACATAATCACATTAAAGGGATTACAGCACCTCTGGGCCCTGTGGGGTGTATCCGGCTGAGATTCTGGACTTGGCCCCTCACGCCGACGTGACGTGACTGGAGCCTGGTGATGGCAGCCATACAGAGATGAGCCTGCACCCCCAAGGTCCGCTGTCAGAGGACTTGGGAGCCCAAGAGAAAGTTCAGGTCTCGGTAGCTATGAGCACTGCAGAGGGTCTGCCTCAGCCTGGTAGGAAGTTACCATGACCCATACTCAACCATGGAATATGTTGGAAGTCTCTACCCACACTTAGACATTAGGGGAGGCACTCAGTGGGGAAGATTTCCTCCTATATTAAAGGATACAGAAAAAAATTAGGAGCCAAGATATAAATCTAGAGTTGGATAGGGAAACCTGGGAGGGTGCTGGGGCATGTTGAGTGGTTACACCAGAAAAACTTCTAAAAGAAGTTAAAATCTGCACCAGTGTTCATAGCCGGTGATGGGCATCAGACAGCTTAGAAGGAGAACTGCCACGGAGGTTACAAGAGCCCAGAGAGCATCCTGTCCTGGGTCCCCACAGTGGCATCCCCTCAGGCAGTAACCTGCACACATCTCGTTCTGTCAATAGGCCGGGCGCTCCCGTAGGCAGAGCCAGAAAAGTTCTCAGAAAATGATCCTGGCTCAGCTGGAACTCTTAGCAGGCCTAGAGATCTAACACTGTAGATCATGGATACAGTACACTTAGTGTGGAAGATGTTTTTAAAGGGCATCAACAAATGTTCCCCTCAGCTGTAAGAAAATCTTAATAAATTACCTTACAAAATTCAACTGTGAGCAACATAACTTTCTGGTGGGTTATCTCAGAAGGCAAAGAGCTCCAGGCCACTTAGACAATGACTTGAATTTCATGGGTTCATTCATCAAGAAATAATGCATACCTACTTTGTGCCAGAGGTTAGCAAAACTTCTCATGGAGTTCAGTGCAGGTGAACTAGCCATTAGCAATCACACCAGCAAATATTTAACTGCAAACAGTGTGGGAGATATCCAGGTTGCCACAAGAGGGTACAGCAGGGGCACCTGATGGAGGGTGAGGGTTGGGATAGCTTTGCTGAGGGAGGCCTGAAGAATGGGCAGGAATTAATCCGGCCAGCAGTTCCCAACAGAGGAAATAGTGTGCGTGAAGGCCCAAGTCAGAAAGAGGAACTAAAAAGTTCCCAGGGTGGCTGGAGCATGACCAGGAACAGGAACAGGAGACAAGGTAATACTCGAGGCAGGCTGCACGCTGGTGTCGGGCCAGGCTGTATTGGTCATGGGTTAAAGTTTATGAACTTTGAGGAGCAGGGTTGTGTCAGGATCAGCTTTGTGTTTTAGTGGTATTGTTCTGGATACGGTGGGGGTTGGTGAGTTCAAGAAGGGTAAGACAACAAAGGAGCACCCAATGAAGGGCCTGTGCAGGCCAGCAACACTAACAGCCAGGCCAGAGTAGTGGTTTCCAGTTGGAGACAATGAGAGATTCACGTTATTTCCTTGGAGGAAGCGTTAACAAGGCTTGGGGATGAATGGCACATGTAGGAGGAAAGGGAGAGGAGATGCCAAGGATGGACCCTAGGTTTTGCACAGGCGATTTGGTGGGCGAGCTGCCATGCAGAGTGATGGGGACTGTAATGGGGTGATTAACAGTTCCACTTGGGCCCAGCCATGTGTTGCCTGCACACCATCCACGTGGGCAGGTTAAGTAGGAAGTTTGTTAGATGAGTCTGGAGTCCAGAAAGTCTATGGACAGATCACTTTTAATGCTAATTTTTCTGATAGGAACCAGTCAGCAGGGCCGATTGTCTGTTAAAGGACCCTTGGTTTGGATCAAAGGTTTCATCTTTGCTGAAGAGATGGTTTAGGAAGCAGGGGCCCTGGAGTCAGAAAATACGGGTTTGGATTCCTGCTCCACCATGGGAAAGCTGTTAAAATATCACTTCCCCACTCAGCAACCTTTAGTGGCTCCCTACTGTCCAAACAGTGTGTCAGAAATCCTTATATTCTCATCCAAAGCCTTTTCAGCAGGCCCCTGCCTTATCTTCCCAGTCTCATCTCTCATCCTCTCCCCAATGCCTTTCCCTCCCTCCTTCCTTTAAACCCACCCCCTCCTCTGAACTGGAACACCCAGACTGGCCTCTGCCTTCGCTACTTGGCATTTGTTTCCTCAGTGTTTTATGTCCGTCCTGCTGGCTGTCACTTCCTCTGTGAAGCCTTTCAGGATCACTGACGCCTCCTCTGGGTTCCTCATCCCTCACTTGGCACAAAAAGATGCTCCCAATTAACCTGCTTCCTGCTACTTTGTCTGTAAGAAGCTTCCTCATTTCTACATCGCTTTTCCTCTTGCTCCTAAGCCCTACCTGTCCTGCCCCTACACATATGTGTTTGAGGGAGGCACACCCCAAATAGGACGTGGGTGTCAAAAGGGCAGGCAGAACAGGTTCTAAAAATAAGCAGAAAGTTTTCTCTTTCTTATGTCAAGAATTCCCTGGCCTTCGTTTTAAATGGCCACACAACCTCTCCTGAAACAGCACCATGTTTAAAGATTCGAACTGCAGTGTGGAGCATGCTGTGGTTGCTCCTGCCCCAGGCATCCTCTGTGCATGGGTTTAACCAGGGTTGTAGATCCAGGGAACAGTGTCCTGCTTGGTAACCATCAGAACTTTGTCTTTCTCCCTCATCTCCCTAGGAGTTACTGCAAGAGCTCAAGCACCTCAAAATCAAGGTGGAAGAGTTGGAAAATGAACGGAATCAGTATGAGTGGAAGCTGAAGGCCACTAAGGTAAAAGGCAGTTTGATGCTTATAGGGAGACACTGAGGCCCAGTGGTGAGTGTCTGGGTTTAAACTCTGAGTTTGCAGAAGCCCATGCTGGAAAAATGCAATCAGACCCTACTGTATGCACACGCGGCAGTGACCAGGGTTGTTCAGCAGAGAGATTTGACCCAGGAGGGCTCTTCTCAAGGAGGGCAGCCCACAAGATTATGAGCTGCTGAAGTAACTGAGTCTCCCCTGTCTTGCTGTGTCCTATAGCACCATCAGTTGACATTGTACCAAGAAGGGGTGAACAAGCAAGCGAGTGAGTGACTGATAAGTCCTTAGGCAGATGAATGACAATGTTATACTGGCTGCATTATTTTAAGTTTAGCCAATCCCTCTAATAATCAGTTTTTTTGAAACAGCATGCTTTATTTTCAGCAATGAATATACTCCTTTAAAAAATGATGTATACTTTGAATATTTTTAAAAATCAAATCATGTTTTTATTGAATTTGGGAGCTTGCTGTTTAAAAGACATCAAGGGCCCTGGCTGGTGTGGCTCAGTGAATTGAGTGCTGGCCTGTGAACCAAAGGGTCACTGGTTTGATCTCCAGTCTAGGCACATGCCTGGGTTGCAGGCCAGGTCCCCAGTAGGGGGCACTCGACAGGCAACCATACATTGATGTTTCCCTCTCTTTCTCTTTCTCTTCTTCTCTGTCTAAAAATAAAATATTAAAAATAGACACCAAGGATAACTTCTTTTGTGAAATAACTTTCTTCCCTCTCTTCTTTATTTCTTCCTCCATTTCCTGTAATAATTGAAATGTACAGATTAAAATAAGTCAGTTGGATTCAGCCCGTAATTTTTTTTTTGTCTGAAAGTTGTATTTAATGATGTCGAATTTGTTGTCGCTTAAATATTAGGAAATTTCACATTGAAATAGAGGAAGGCTGCCCTGGGGGTGGTGGAGTGTGGGGAAGGAAGCTCCCACAACCCTGGAGCAGCATTCCTGCTGGAAAGAGCCTGGGCAGGGCTGCCTCTGTGTGGGGTACACACCTGCCATTCCCTAGGGTCTCCACAGCACCACCTATGGGTGTTGGTGCATGGCCCCTGTAGACACTTTAATTTTTACTAATTAGCGTTTTCTTAACATCTAGTTGTTTTTGTTTTACTTTTTCTGTAAGTTATCTTTTAATTAGTATAAAAACAATTATATTTATTATTGAGAATTTTTAAACTAGAAAAAATTAAAGGACTAAAAAAAATCACTCATATACCACCCAGGAGCCACCACTATTAATATTTCCTTCCTGGCATTTCTTTTATTGGGACCCTCAGTCTCTCTCTCTCTTTGTCAATTTCTGGTGTTGATAATTTATTTACAACTTTATATCATGCTATTAAAAGAAAACTCTGAACACAGTGTTGATGTCAATAGTCTATATAATATTTTGGCTTAACTATTTTATGGGTTAGAAAACTGAGTGGTTAATTAAATTCCCCAAGATCTCACAGCTAGCTAGTCAGCACCAATGCTAGGCACTCCAGATCCATTTAGCTACTGCTCTGTTTGTATCCACTCGTACTGTTGTGTGTGCTGTGTTCACAGTCGCTGGTTGTAGGAGCCCTGTTTCCTCAGAGAACTCAGAACCTTCATTGCAGTGCTCCACTCATGTGAGCCGTGCCTTGGTGCAGCCTTTGAAATTGTACAAACCACCTTCTCTTATGAAACCAAACTACTCATTTCTTTTTAAATTACCTAAGCCCTTTGCCTTGGCATGTAGAGTTTGAGACACGAGTTATTTAATAACTACCAGGTGTGGAGCAGCTCCTATGTGCCGGAATGTACCAAGCCCTTTGCATACTTTTTCTCATTCGATCCATAAAATAACTTGGTGAAGTCTGTCAGTTTATCATCATTTTATTGATAGGGAAGCCGAGGTTCAGAGTAGCCATAGTGAGGTTCAGATCTGGATCTGCGTCATTCCAAAACTCATGCTGTCTTCCCTATACCATCCTGATTCCCTGCAGTAAAAACCTTCATTGGTTTTGAAAGTTCTTTGCTTTTCTTTGTAAAGCTTCTTAGTCCCTAATGGATTTATCTTCCGGGACAGCAGCATTAGAGTATGGTCCCGGGTTTAGTGAGGCCCACCACTTGCCAGGAATCAGATCACCCTTGTCTGCCTGACACCAGCTCTAGCCTTGGTGGCTGTGACAGTAGCACACTTTGTCCTCAGGATCAAGTAGAGGACCTCTGGGCTATTGCTGACTTCCCAGCTATAGGGACAGCCACCACTCAAAGGATATCAGAGCACCTGTCATCTCTGGCCTATTTTGTAGAAGTTGGCACACGGGAGGTTGGGCTCAGCCACTTGGTTTGTAGAGTTTTAAATATTTAAGACTGACCTTGCCCTGTCTGGGTGACTCAGTTGGTTGGGGTGTCTGTCATCCCATGCACCAAAATGTTGTGGGTTCAATCCCCAGTCTGGGCACATACCTAGGTTGCAGGTTCAATCCCCAATCGGATATGTATGGGAGACAAAAAATTGATGTCTGTCTATCTGTTTCTGTCTCCCTTTCTCTGTCTTTAAAATCAGTAAAAACATATTCCTGGGTGAGGATTAAAAAATCATAAATAAGGCCCTGGCTGGCGTAGCTCAGTGGATTGAGGGTGGGCTGCGAACCAAAGTGTCGCAGGTTCGATTCCCAGTCAGGGTACATGCCTAGGTTGCAGGCCATGACCCCCAGCACATTGATGTTTCTCACCTCTCTCCCTTTCTCCCTCCCTTCCCTCTCTAAAAATAAATAAAATCTTTAAAAAAAATTTAAGAAATCATAAATAAATAAATAACTGACGTCACCCAGGGGCAGATCTCAGAGAGCAGAGGCTTCGTCATGCCCGGGGTCTGCCTCAGCAGGTCCATGCCACTGATGTCCACCATGGGGCCCACAGACAAGCGTCAGGTATGCAGATTCCTAACAGAGACCAGTCTGGACCGTGTCTGCAAAGAAAGGGAGACATACATGGGCATGGAGAGGTACAAGAAAAGTTTAGAGACTATTTTCCAAGACTAGTCTGTCTGTTACAGAAATGAGAGGCATTTGGATTGAGCATCTCAAGGGTAAGCTTCTCAGAAGCCACTGTCACCATTCATGGTAAGCCCATGGACACCGAGACCCTGAGTGAGCCAGAAAAGCTGCTGTGGGCTATGAGCCTCAGCAGGCAGTTTGATACAGATGGACTCGGCCCTCTGGCCTCTGGGTGGAAACCGGAGCACAGGGGCAGGGCTCCATAGGAAACTTGGGAGTAAGGAAACCTGGCCTGTGCCACCTCTTTTCCTTTACCTGGTCATCTTTGTCTCATTTGGGAGCTGTTAGGGAAGGCTTATTCAGAAACCCTCGTGGTGGTGTCAGGGAGCCCAAGCTGTGTAAGAGTGGCTCTCATTTGTTCTGTTAATCTTAGAGGCAGACCTGCTGTGGTGGTGAGACCCTGGCTTTGGAGCAGGTGGGGATTACATCCTTGCCTGGTCACCAAGTGGCTCTGTGACTTGACCATTGAATCATGCATGACTCTTGTTTTCTCCCCAGGGACACGCAGGGACATTGCTTCCTCCCATGGTTTCCTGTGGAGGCTGAGGGAAATTTGATGTAAGCAAGTGGACAGCATAGGGGTCCACGCAGAGTGGCTGCTCAGTCACGGGTCCTGAAGCTAAACACAGGCCTATTCAGCGGAGGAGCCGCCAACAGGACCAGTGATCACGTGGCTACTTGGAGTTGTTCACAGATTAACTTGTGCCGCTGTGTGAAAGGACAGTCCATTCCATAACCTTGAGGAATGAAGGCAGGGTGTGACTGGGCTCCCATATAGGGCGGGTGCAGCCAGAGTAGAAGTCTTTCTTGTGTTCTTTGTTGCCTGGCTCAGGGGTTGGTTCTCAACCTCAGTCTGGTTTGATGCTCAGAGAACTAGCTAGTTATGATCATAAGGGAAGGAACAGAATGTGAGTACCAATAGTAGCATTTATTGAATGCTTACTATCTACCAAGCATTAGGCTAAGTTGTTCATAACCATTATCTTATTTAATCCTCTCTGCAGCCAGCCCCACGAGGTAAATGCCATTTTCCCTATTTTAAAGATGAGCTAAGACTCAGAAAGGTTAACTCACTTGCCCAAGGTCATCCAACAGGAAGTGAGAAAATCCAAGTTTGTTTGACTCCAAAGGCAATGTGCCTGTTGGGATGGATCCTGCACAATTCTGATCTTCTAATGAGTATGCGGAATCAGGGACACAGCCACACCTGCTGTCGGGTGTGAGATTTAACCCGCTACGTGCAGTCAAGACGTGGGAACCATGCACTGCACCTGCCCATGTGTGTACATGCACAAATGTGTGTGAGCACTGGTGGGGCTGTACTTACCTGCTTTATTTGTAAAAGTATTTCTGCTCAGCACACCTGAGTGCTTGCACATATGTATGTGTGGCTGAGCATGCACAGGTGCCTGGAGGTTGGGCAGAGGCAGTGGCTATGCACAAAGGGTGGGAGAGTGTTTGAGGGAGGCAACTCTTTGCTCACTCTTTGTCTACCACTAGTGATTTGATTTCCAGTTATTTCTTCAGTGGTGTGGAAAAATGAAAAATGCATGTACTTGCAACAATGGAGTACATACATGCTGTTGCATAACTATCTAGGGAAAAGAAAGACCACATCCAAAAAGTGATTATCTGTTTCCAGACCAAGGGCAGCCCTCCCATTGCACACAGTCCCAGCTCTTCCAACCTCAGTGGTGTTTGGACCACAGAGGGCAGGGGATGGCAAGAGCCTAGTCTGGTGGGAGGATGTAGGACAAGAGCAGGTGAACGGCCAGAGACAGGCAGGGCCAAAATGTCCAGACAGAATGAGTGTATTCAGCAAAGCTCCACCTTGTGGAGAGGGCAGTGAGCACCTCCAACTGCTCACCTCTGGCACCTCTGCTCCTAATTTCCTAATATGTCCTAGGACCCACTGGCTCTGGGCTCTGACTTGAGATACTTCTTTACAGTTCCATAGTCCTTCTGAACTGGTAGGGATCCTCTGTTCTCTTCTAGGCTGAGGTGGCCCAACTGCAAGAGCAGGTGGCCCTGAAGGATGCAGAAATTGAGCGTCTGCACAGCCAGCTCTCCCGGACTGCAGCTTTCCACAGTGATCATGCAGAGAAAGGTAACTGGTTTGACTGTGCATTCTGTCACAGTCAGAACCCTGAGTCCTGTGCCCCCTCTTATAAGTGGGCATGTATGTCTGTGGATGAGTATGTGAATGCCTGTGTACTAGGCATGCTAATGTGCATGTAAGTGCATATGTGTGCAAACATGACCCAGTGAATGGACGCATGCATGTGTGCATGACTGGGCCTATAAAGCACAGCTCTGTCATAGGATCACTGCCACGAACCCCTTTCCTGTCCAGAAGGCTCAGCTCTGGAGGCTTTTCTGAGATGCATTCTGACCATTGAATCTCTGGGTGGTCACCTCTGGAGCTTTAGATGTTTACCTGATTGAAAGGGCATGTTTTTGTGTCATCGCCAAAGGGGAGGTGTTAGCAATTCATTCAGTCTTTTAATGGATACCTGTCTGATGCTTATACAAGGACCTGAGTTTACAGAAACAATTACTTATTTCTCATCCTTTAGATCTCAACCTGTCAGAAACGTTACCTACCAGAAAGACCTTTCCTGGCCACCCTACCTCATGCAGATGCTCTCAATCCTATTTTCTAACTCAGTGTTGTTTTTTCCCATAGCACATATTATACCTGGTCAGTGTTGTATTTTGGGGGTTCTCTTTGTATAGACGGTTGTTTGTCACTCTGGGGCAGGGACTACGTCTATCTTTTCTTTAAGACCATATCCCTAGAGCCTAGTATTTGGACCACGTTAGGCTCCTAAGAAATATTTATTGAATAAATAGAAGGATGGTGAATGGTCCTCAAGGAGTTCAAGTCTGGGTGATTAAAACTAGAAGGTAAATCCTCTTATCAGCACATATTTAGTATTTATGGTATTTATTTTGTATACAAAATGATCAAACATCTTCCCACTTTTCCTCTTAGCTCAGGCTGCAGAATAATGCTGAAGGAGATCGTATAGCCCTGTGGATTGGCCCTGTTACCTAATCTTATCTTGGCCAAGCACTGCTTAACTCAGATTTCTGGCTGGGGTGGGAAAGCCATATAGACATGGAGCAGTGGCTTAGGCTAGTGAAGGAAGTGGTTACCAATATCCTAATCCCTTTCCCAGGCTTTCTCTTCCCAACCCTGGAGCATGTCACTCACTCGCCAAAGCCTGATGTGGAGGCTGCATCCTCCTAAGAGATCCTCCTAGATTATCTGTGATACTAAACCAGGACAGAGGGCTCCCCAGTCCATGACTTACAGATCAGACAGCCTTCCCCCACACTCCCATGCTATTCCACAGTCCAAGCCTTCCAGGCCCTACCCCATTCCATCATCAGGTACGTCTTGGAGCTGGTCCTTTGGCCATTTGCTGCTCAAAGCATCAGGGTGTTCTAGTCTTCATATGGAGCTGCTGCTCCCTCCGCTTGCTGGGTGGCAGAGCTGGCCTTCAGCTGCCAAGAGCCTAAGATAATAAGCAAGTACTCTGCACTTTCCTCTGAAAATATATCCCTAAAGCTACTTATACCAAGTACATAAATCTGTTCTTCTTATTCTTGTTGGATATAGCAACATCCTAAAAGCAGTTGGGGGAGCCAATACTTTGGTTCCCTTGTCCCCTGTACTTTTCTTATATAGATACGTCTATTCTCTCTATACAGTGCCCAGTTTGCGTATGGGTGTATCCTTGTTTGGAAAATCTATGTGCCACTTCCTAGGCCTCTAAATATTTGGCAGAGTGACCTCCAGCTCTGTTAGGCATTGGCCTTTGACCTGGCTCTGCAGACCACTTTGGAAGAAGTCAAGAAAGACTCTGTTGGGTCGAAAGTGAGAGAAGGCTTTGAATTATCCATCACAGACTGAAACAGACCCCTCGGCCCATAGGGACATTCTGTAGATGTGTAATGAAACAGGGTTGTTTTCCTCAGCAGTAGAGTTTAGATGCAGATGTGTCTAAACATCTGGTAGTCAGTTCTGACTGTTCCATTTTGTAGTAAAGTAAGTAATCAACTCTTTTACCTAATCATTTTTTTCCAGTTTCCATTCAACTGTAGAATTCTACTCTCCCCCACTTTATTTTAAATTCTCTGCTATAGTCCATTGGACTGTATGATTTTCTTTAAAACTAGTTTCAGCCCAGGTATATGCCCACTAAAGTTATAAAGGATATATGCCTGTATTTTTGTGAGATGTTAGTTATGAAAGATTTTTCTCTGTGTCACATTTGAGTAGATGACACTTTGTTTTTTCCCCACAATTGTCTATAAGGGAAGATAAGATGATTGGTTTATTCATTTATGAGTCCAACAAATATTTGATGAGACTGAATTCTATGCCAGACACCATTATAGGCTCTTTAAAGAAGTAAAGACGCCCATGTGTAATTCATTCACATGGAGAGTCCTCAAGTTTTCACTTGAGGAGCATCTTAGCATGTGGGGATAGCTGTCTGCATTTATATAAATAATTCTTTCCACACCTTAATTCTTTTAGACCAAGAAATTCAACGTCTGAAAATTGGGATGGAAACTTTACTTATTGCCAATGAAGATAAGGTAAGACTGGGCAACCTGTCTTTTACCTGCTGACCTCCCTGGCTCTCTTTGGTCCCTGCTGGTCATTGACATTTTGGATATGGCCATGCCCATCAGGCCATTGACTCCGGGCTGTGTCAGAATGGCTTCTGCTTCCTAGAGACCAGGCCTCAGCCACCTGTTGTTGTCTTTGATGTCTGGGAACTTGGCCTAAATGGAATTTCCCAAAGGCAGATAAAAGCTGTGCCTGTTCATGCTGGTGTGGTGGAAAAAAATACCAGTGTGGTTACAGGTTAGAGCTACTGCTTAGCCTCCTAGCAAAACTCGTGTATAGTCCACCTGTCTCCCACATGTGTGACCCACTGATAGACCCGTCACAGAGACACTGGGCAGCATGTTGCTTACCCTGCCATCATATATTCTTCACATGTAATTCCCTCGTAATCATGAAATAAATCTATACATATAGAAGACCCACCTGGCACACACATCAGCTTGGAAGGATCACACACCCACATTTTGCAGATGAGGAAACAGACTCAAAGTACTTTAGTAGTTTTGCCCAAGGTCTGGTAATCGCAGACGGCAGAGCTAGAGTTTATACCAGTTTGTCTTACTCCAGGATCTGTGTGGCCTCCCAAGGTCCTAGGCCTCTGCTGAAAGAAGTGGACCCTCTGGAAATGTCCTTTGTTTTGTGAGGAACCTCAGACTCCTAAAGAACAGGCAAAAATATTTGGATAAATGGACATTTTTATTTTAGTCTTCTCATTTTTTGTGTGTGTAACTCCAGAGGACAAAATTTGGATCAGGAGGCAAATTTTAATGGTTACCTCAGGAGGGTGGGGGGACCGTGCATTTCTGCTTCTGGAACTGTTTCAGTCCCTCGAAGGCCCTGCAGACAGGGATTGTTTTATGGTTAGAGACTGGACTCAGCCTTCAGAGGCAAGTGTGCTTGCAGCCGCCTGGGAGGCAGACTACTGAGAAGCCAGGCCCTGGGATGGGCCCGGACACCGTGTTTCCACATGGCATCCCCTCTCAGTGGGCTCAGAGCACAGCCCGGGCCCCCAAGATGAACTCACCAGAGGTGCCAGTGGCGGTGTTCACATGTGGGTTTGCTCTCGCACTGTGACAGGACCGTCGGATAGAGGAGCTCACAGTGCTGTTAAACCAGTACCGAAGGGTGAAGGAGATCGTGCTGGCAACTCAAGGTAAGAGCGCCATTTTCTCTCGGAGGTATTCCAGCTACTGGAGGTTAAATCCAGGGGCAATCTGGCCAGGAGATTCTTTATCTTCAGTTGGGGAAGACCCTCTGCTAGAGGATGGAACTGGTTAGACTGTCTGGAATTGTAGGAAATTGACAGCTGTTAAGATTTCCTGAAATTTTGCCTTAGAATAGAAAAACACCGAATAAAATGAAGCATTGCTCCTCCCTCTCCCTCCCCCACCTCCCATTGTGTATGGTGAGGTCACAGTTAGTGATAGCAATGACAGTGATTAACGCCTTGTACTTTTCACAAGCTGTTTTTGGCTGGGATTCTGTTTGGAAACAAATGCAAAATGGAGAACATTGTTCCAACTGTAAAGATTTTGCAGTCTACAACATCTGAAATAAAAAAGGCATCATGCAATCCAAAACAAATAAATAAATAAATAAGACCTCCAGAAATGTTGTCCAATGGCATTCAGTTCAGAACTCTCAAGGACTATCAAGATCACCAAGAAAATAAAGCCTTCAAATTGAGCCCTTGGTAGCCCCCACCCTTGGAGGATCTCCTATGCATCTTCCCAGGTTATCCCTTGGAGAGTCAGTGAGTGGAATCAAATCTGGGTCAGAAATCAGTTCAGTGCCCTTGTTGGGGATTAAAGCTTGTCCATCTCCTGGAGAATGTGAAGGTCTCTCCAGCAGACTCCCAGGGACTTAGGGAGGCTTCTATGAGTCTTTAGGTGCCTAGAATTCCACAGGAAATCACAGGGCAGGGAGAACTGTTTGAATTTCATATTTGCTGTGCAGGCTGAACGCCACATGCAGGCAGCATTCATATTCTATGGGGAGTGTGGGGCATGTGCCAGGCTGCCTGCCTTGTTGTTCACACCGTTGACCTGGGCTTCCATCACAGATCCTGAGGAAGCCGCTGTGTCTTTGGAGGGAGTGGTTTTGAGGGTACTCAGGAATCTCTGATTCCGGCTGCCTCATCTTAAGAAGAAACTGAGCCCCAAACTGAGTTATGACTGACTGGTCACTGCCCAGGGCCTGTAAGCCCCCTCCCTCCCACCCCACCCCTGTATGCATGTCACTGCCCCATTTTCTCTAATCTTTTGGGATCTTGGGTCAAGCCACTCTCAGGACCTGATTGCCTGTGGCTAAGGAGCCGTAAGGTTGGAGAGGGTTACCATGGGATACGTTCTCTCTATTCCACACAGGAGCTTTGACCTTGAGACCTCCCCCTTGGCAGCCCTTGCTCAGATGCCCCCAAGAATCTTCCAAATCACTCCTAATGCCCCTGTGTATATTGCTTAGTCTTTCTTCATGAAGAAAAAACAGCGTTAGGCTTTTGTGTACAATTATAATAGTGATCATCTTTTGTGCATTAATACTTCCAGGTCCTTCAGAGAGAAGTCTTTCAATCAATGAGGAAGAGCTGGAAGGAAGTTTCAGAAAACGGAATACTACAAATAAAGGTCCCGAGGAATTATTTAAACCAGAGGTGCTGTGTTTACATTCATGATGTAGGGTTTCAGCAGATCCTAAGAGCTTACTTTGAGCATGGGCAACTGTTAGGTATAGACCTTGACAGGTGAAAATTTAAATCAATGGAGTGGCCCCGGGGGCCTTGGGGAGAGAGGCCCAGGACAGCAGGGGGCCCAGGCACAGGCCTGTGTTCCGCTTGGGATACTGGACTTTCAAGGGTAGGAATTTTCTTTTTCAATCCAGTTTCTTTTTTTGTTTTGTCTTTCCTATTTGGAATGTAAGCATAGACCAAAAGTGTTGTCACTTTTACTTACCACTGTTTCTCCAAAGTTTGCAGTAATGCCTGTGACCCCATAGGGGTCAACAAATATTTCTTGAATGAATGGACGTGTCTTGCTCATTTAGAGGGATAACTACCAGTTTGGAGGTGATACATTCCTGCTTTACAAATGTCCCCTGTAGACCCTATAACCAGCATGTAGATTTTCCTTCTCTTTTGCTTATTTTTATATGAATCTCTCTGGACTTAGGATAGGCACAAATAAGCAAACTCATACATAGAGAGCTCAGGTAGAGAAGGAGCTTTAATCTAGGATCTAAAAAATTCAAGAAACTCTAGGACAGCCAAACTGAAGAGGATCCTAGTGGTCTATGCTCAACCCTTGTAAGTAAGGAAAGAGTAAAAGTGTCACCCGATGACCCAGTTACCCAATCAAAGCAAACATCCCAGATTGCTGGCAAGAAGAAGATGGCAGTAACTGATCCAGACTCAACTCCTCTGTGCATCAGTGTGATGAGCACCACATATGGCTCACTTCATTTACCCCATGACACCTCATGACACCCCATTGGGATTCTTAT
Source organism: Phyllostomus discolor (assembly GCF_004126475.2). Classification (NCBI taxonomy): domain Eukaryota; kingdom Metazoa; phylum Chordata; class Mammalia; order Chiroptera; family Phyllostomidae; genus Phyllostomus; species Phyllostomus discolor. The sequence continues at coordinate 126,794,619 of NC_040908.2, forward strand.
TTTATTGTGATAAAGCGAAGGTTCAGGGAGGCTAAGTGATCTGTTCTAGGTCACACAGCAATTAGATGGCAGAACCTTGACCCGAAGCCAGGTTTATTTGACCAAGAAGCCAGGGTTTAACAACTGTACTATGTTGCCAGGGCCCTTTCTACAGGAGACCAAAAAGACTCTGCGCCCTAGAGAAAAGAGGTGGTCTTTCCAGTCAGTTTAATACTGAGGACACAGGACTGTGTCCTTATGCACCACCATTAGCTCAAGTCCATGCCCCCTGTGATGCTCTCTCCTTTCTCACCTTGGTGAACCTGTTCTCAGTTCTTAAGAGTCAGCTCAAGTCACCTTCCCTCTGAAGCCTTCCTAACCTTCCCACCAGTGAGAGGAGCCTCTGTATCTTCTCTATCCCCATGTCATATACAGGTATTGGTGCCATAAGGACATGTCACATTGTCAAATTTATGCTAATTAACTTGTCTGTCTCCCTGATATGGGGTGCGCTGGTCCCATACCTAGCTCCAGATCTGGCAGGTAGTAGATGGTGCTCATGTTTGCTAAGAGACTGTATCAGCTGCAGTGTTGCTCACTGCAAACAACAGAGGTCTACTCTGGCTAACCTATGCAAAAAAATGTTTTTGGAAAGGTGAACAGTGGCTCACTGAATCAAAGGAGAAGCTGAAGGACTGAGCTCAGAAAGGGCAGGGACAGCAAGAGCCCTGGGACTCAAGTCTCAGAACTCTTGTCAGGACTCTGCTGCTAAGGTCCAGGAAGGAGAGGCACGTTGACCCAGGTTGTTCATTTATGCTCACCTCCTTTGTATCCTGAAAGAGCAAAGCACCAGAATTCATGTAGCCACTGTGGCTGTACCCAGGTGCAGAAATGTAACTCCCAAGGAAAAATCATCCAAAGAAGGAGAAAGGGTGGTGGGTGGCCTCCAAACAGTGACTGTCTTCTATGATAACTCTTCTCTTTCTGATACAGTTGCCTCCAAGATGTAGCTCTCCCATAGGGGAGCCACCTCCACTTCCTCAGAAATCACTGGAAACCAGGTAGGAGGCCAAAGCATTTCCCCAGAGCCACTGTACCCTCAGGCCCCTCATGTGATGAGCATGACCACCATGCCCTGGGCACACCTGCCCTGCCACCATCAGGGCAGCAATCCAGGCCCCAGCAGTGACCACAATGGCACCAAACACAAGCCATGCCTATCACCCCTGGCCACAGAGGGGCTCCCCTTCCCACAGCTGAGGGTCTGGGTCATTGTCACTGAGAAGAGCCCTGGCCAGGGGTTAGATCCTCAGAGGAGGGGTAGCTGCACCTCATCTGTGCCCTCCAGGGGCTCATCAGAGCTAAGAGCATATCATGATATGTGCGCTCTCAGGGTGAATCTAACCCTGCGATGAGCCATGCTCTCTAGGAAGGGTCATTTCTCCTACAGGGAAGTTGGTCCAGTTGCTTTGGGGAAGCTTTGCATAGCAATGAGCTTATAATGGGCTGCCCGGGGGGTCATTTGGCTGTCATCTGTCTGGTTCCCCCTGAAAGGAACCTTATTTTGAGTTTCCTATGTCAGCCCCTGAGAGCACGTTTCCAAGTAATGGAGATATGGAGCTTCACAGCCCAGAGTAGGCTGTCTTTCAGCCATGGTGTCTGGAGAAGGTGGCCATCAGCATGATAGATGCTTCCCCAGAATGGTGCTGAGTCTCCAGAGCCTACACTCTCACAGCCCCACTTCCCAAAGGGCCAGTTTTCATGAACCTTTAGTCCCAGAGCAAATGATAGTGTCAAAGAGGGCAATGAGCCTGTCCTTAGTTTAGCAGAATAAGAAATTTGGTTTATGAGTTCACTCAGGAGGAAGTCATCACTGAATAACTCACACTGACCAGACTCACAGGAGACTAGTATACAAATAGGTGCTGATTTATTCACATGAACTGAGAGCTATCACTGCCCAGGAGACTTGTCACAAGGTCACCTCATCTCTATCCAATTGGTGGTGCCCTTTTCTGCGAAATAGCACCTGAGAAAGCAAATTCCTCTGAGCAGACTGTCAGGATGTACAGAGCCAGAGCAGAGGGTTGGGACATTCTAGCAGGTAATGCTTTGGGGCTGGCACTGGCTGATGTGTTCATCTCCACTCTAAAGTAATTTTGCCTCCCTGGATTACTCTTAGACCCCCAGACAAGGCAGTACTAACACCTTTCCTCTCTTTGAGTCTGTAGACATTGGTCTTTTACAACCACAAAACAGTCAGCTCACATTAATGCAACATAATTGAGTGTGTTCTAGCTTTTTGAGGAATGGACTTTTGATTTGGATTTAAGTGATGCTCTCATGCCCTCACCAACACATTGGCTATTCCCAGATGGGTCAGTCTCATCTAACATGTAATGGTGATGATGAGAGGGTGGTTTTTCCCGACCTGACCCAGAGCCCAAGACAGACTATTGATTAAACATTTGGAATGCCCTCTGCATGGACGATACTCCCAAACTTCTTCTCCAGGAACTCTTTCTTTGTCTTTTCCCAGGGCTCTGAGGAAACACTCCTGCAGTCTAGAAGACTTGAGAAGTGACTCTGTGGATAAGGTCAGCCCACCAGTCTCTCCATAAGTTTCCTGAGTTACTTCTTGGTACCCAGCACAGTTCTGGGACACACAGGCGAGGTCCTGGTGCCCACCGTACAGAGGCTTTTATAAAGTTAACAGGGAAGCAGAAATTACACATTTTGAGAAAATTAGTCAGATGTGGCCCAGAGCATCATAGAGGCCAAGGAAGTCAGGAAATGCTGCCTGTGGCTGATGCGGAAAGATACTGAGGAGGGCCTAGGCAGGTTCTGGGAAATGGGGAGCAGGAGGAGGTAAGGTCAGGATCACGAGGCATATCGAGCCCAAGAAGACCTCAAAGACTGGCCCTGTATTCCTTAGGCACTAAGAGTATTACAGAGATTCTGAATGAGGAAGTAATGTGGGTAACAGAGGTGATCCCAGGAGTGAGCTACAGGATAATTGAGAAGATTGGAGAGGAGGCTTTTGCAAGAGTCTGGAAAGGTGCGGAGGGCTTTGTGGCCCCTTATGAGCATAGCTCTTGACAATGTGGGTGACCCCTGTGCTGAAGGAGGTGGCCACTGGCTCTTGAGTGAGGACATCG